>NW_022992265.1:1200000-1800000 GCF_902827175.1 Gymnodraco acuticeps
TGTCTGTAGCCGAACTAAACCTATCCTGAGAGGAGATCTAGTTACGCATTCACTGTTTATATCATGCAATTAAAAAGTGATTCTGTTGGAAGTTTGTATTAAAGGGATTAAAGGCTCTGTGTAAATTCACAGAGAGAGAAAGATGAAGACAGTGTAAAGGAGTGGGAAAATAAAACCGATAGAGGGTCTCTAAACTAAGGGAGAGGAGGAGAGAGACACAATGTGATCATTATGTCAGCATATTTAGCTATGCTTGTGTGTTTACTTCGACCAATTAGTGAATGCTTACCCAATGCAGCAATCTTGGCATCAATTTGGGAACAAACCGGATCAATCATTAACATGTTGCTTTTGACGAAGGACACTCTAATTAGTCCCAATGAAAACATCATAAGGAGGACGTGCTTAAGGAAACTACAGCATGAGGCAGAGTGAGAGGAGGCTGTGGCTCCCTAACATCATGGCACTCTACTGCCCTCTTTTGGAACTGGAGAGAGTATATATCACTACATAAACCTAACACTCCTGGTTCTTACTGTGGGTTGGCATTAACACTAATACACTGGAATGTGTTAAAGACATATACATGCATTAATTATTTGCAGAAAATCAAATAAATAATAATAATTTATCCTTTTTGATTCAGTTTATTTCAATTCCAACCTTTATTCCTTCTAATGTTCGCCTAGTCTGTGCTCCTTTACTTTGTCGATTATAAATAAAACATTGGTTTCCAAGAAGTTTGAATGAATTGTAATCGAGAGTAGGTTCTGAATGAGTTAAGAGACACGCTCACATGATGAATATACCAGTCAGTGAGTCTCTGATCCCGTTTAAAGTTAGACAGTGCCACCTCCTGGCCACATAATGTACATACACATATTTCCTTGTATTCCCTGTCTCAGACAATAGAAGGTGCTAAAGTTTGATTTACAATTGAATGTAGCTTTAATATTTGTATTCTATGCACGAGTGAGTTCCCTTGCAATTGTATGATTTTAAATGTTTTATGTGAACAACTTTTGCAGCCCTTCAGAGAGTTTTTCCAGCATATGCAATATTTGAGTTGCAGCACAAAAGACAGTGAGATGCAGTTTTATTGGAAGTGTGCCTCTGAGCAACACAAAATCTAATAGGAAAGACACACGCACAAACTCACAAGATGGTGTTTATGTGCAAATGTGCTGCAGGTGCATCTACTTATACACACAAAAGGATGTCTTCTGCTGAGGTTTTCAAAATGCAAGTACATTTAAGATCAAACATAAATAAAAGAGAAAGCACCTCTCCTGGTCTCCTTAAACAAATGACCCTCAGACTGGCTGTATATCCAAAGATTTCCACAACTAGCAGAATATAAAAGCAAACTTTATTAGATTTATTGAGCTAACTCTTGATTCAGACTTGTAAACTGTGCTCAGCTCAGTGTCGAATGCGATGTCCTTGAGATAACAACTACAAATCAGTGGTTATTCAATGTGATTGTGTGTCTCTCATGCTCCTCTCCTCCACATAATCAGCTAAAGAAAGGGCTCGTCCTTGAATCCCTTAGAGGAAAGAGGCTTGTGTACATGCATATGATCCGTAAATAATTTATTCAAATCAATCCGTGGTGTAAATGATCTTGTAGGTAGAGAGCGCCTTATTTACAGCTCTAATCTAAAAGGGTCTAATTCAGGACCCAGCTGCACGTGTCACTCCAACCCTGATCTGCCCCCAGCTTCCCTGACCCCCCCTGCATCCATGCCAGAGTGGAGGAGGTAGCTGATGAGGTGTCTCGTTTTAATATTGACTGAATCTAACACTGCCTCCTGCTGGTTGATGATTATATTACAGCAGCTGACCTCAACAGCACCCTCCTTACATCTGCTGCTTATTTGGCTGCTCTTTTGAAGATTGTACGCCTATGCTCTAACACCTTTTATACGACACCAGATGGTTCACCTGGTTCTGATCACACACTCTGGTGAACACAAACTGCAGCAGGAGGCTCTTTAGAGGCATATTGAATCAGAGGCGCCAAGCATTAAAAGATGCAGATCCACAGTTATGACACTCCCATAATCACGAAAGAGGCACATTTACACTGAGGGTAATGTGATTATCACCTATGTATTTGGTAGAGAGCCAGCACCAGTGTGTCTGGGTTCAGATGTTCCCAAGGACTTACTGTGGACTGTGCAAAAGACTCAACACAGTTGGAAGTGCAGGGGGCTTTAAGTGCAAACTGAGTAAAGGAGGTCTTCAGTACACTGATAACCTGCACACATCATTTACAACTAAAGTGCTCTTGGCAGATCTTTTGTGTGAGCAAAGCCACCATGTTGAAAGAGGATGAGCAAATGTGCCCTTGCTGTGAAAGTGAATCTGTGTGAGTACAGGAGAAAGAGGGATGGATTAATTTGTACTGGCATGATGCAAACATGGTTATCTATTCTGAGTTGCTTCAGATACTTGAAATACTTTATGTTCTTTTACCACAAGTGTAGTAGTTCAGGGTTTGGTTTGGTTTAGCTAATACATGTAATCTTTTATGCTGCATTTTACAAGGGCTTAAAATATTATAATATAATATCCTATTTAAGTTTGTTTTTTGATTCAAACTTGAATATCTTTTTCGAACACTTTCAGGAACTTAAGTTGTTTTCCATAGTATTTCTGTAGGCATGTATAGTATAGCTCCAGTACAAAAGGGAAAGATGATAATTATTATGTTAGCTTTAGTTACTAAAATGTCTGTGTGTCTTTTATTTTATGGAGACTGTTTACATATGACTATTTTATCTACTTTTTCACCATATTCTACAATTGGATAAATGAACTTGAGTTGTGTTAGATAAAATGCATGTAGATGTGTATAGAGAAGATCCAAACGGAGAATTTGCTTGGAAATGTGGGAGAAATTAGGACTATGTATGTTAAGGGGAAAAAGAGACAAACATGAAGCACTTACTGAGAAGGAGTAGGTGTGATAGAGAAGCAGAGAGAGATGTATTGCTGAGTATTCAGGAGTGGTTATGGTCCAGATGGCCCTGCAGCAACAGCAGCTGTAAATCACAGTGTGTTGTGCGATCTGGACGATAGTGCTGCGGGCTGGAATCTCACTGCAAGGTGAGACCGCTGACGACAGCCATTACAGGGAATGAAACCCGAGGGTGGGGGGGCAAATGACATTAGCCCTGTTTGTCTCTATGAAGCAGCAGATGCTAGCATTAATGCAGCAGTTAAATCTTATGAATATGTACCAATCTGCTGTATTCTACCTTTCTCTTGAATGTCAATGTTAGGATAAATCATAATGCTCCATTAAATCAGAATGTTAAAAACTGTAGATTTGAATTTTAAACAAGTCCAAAGTTGAAGCTGTACTCGCATACAACATCCATAAACCTTATAGAGATATTCAATTATGGTACGACAAATAGCACATATTGTTTGGGAGGGAACATGGTGAGTATGTCAGTGTTCATACACAAATACACATTTCTAAATAAAGGCATTTTCTTGTTTGCAAATGTATAGCTTCAGTAAATGTGTGTGAGGTGTTTATTCCCCTCTATGTCTTTGTAAGTGATCCCATGTGTTTTCTCCGCACACATTAACCTTCAGCCAGGTTCCTCCCGTGACTTCTCATTGATTGGAGAGTGGCGATGGAGGGGGTGGCTATATTTGTGTATTGGAGAAGATAGATCGGGGCTGGAGGTGTGGGTGGGACAGCGGTGTTGATTGAGAGGACCATCGTAACCTGGCCATGCAAGGAATGCTGGGTGTGGTCCTGTTTATCGTCCTCCATACATGCTGAACATAACTCATACAGGAACAGCAGGGGCTCTAGCAGCAGATGCATAGATATGTGCCCCCCACTTACAGTACTGTATGACTGCACTCCTCTTTCAAAGATCATGCTCACACTAGATACCGGATACTCAGATCTGACCTGGGCTCAACTGTATTTACAACCTGTAGATTAGATGTCACTGAGCTGTGTATCATGCAGTAATTCTTAGCCCGGGTTCCCCCCCCCCCCAATCTCTATGTGATCTAGATCCTGATTCCTCCTTGCCTTCTGGAGGTCGAGACAGTAATGAAATATGAATCGCTTGAAACTCTGGTATGCTGGTTGAAAACAAAATCTGTCATCACACTGTTTCACTGTAGAGCCAAAGTCCCCATGGCTAATTTATGCTCCATCTGCCTATTCCCTCGAAAAACACTAGCATATCATTTAAATTACAATGAAATGCATTAAAATAAAAAGTCAAGTTATTTATTTAAAAAGTTTAATTAGCACAAATTAAGATTTTGATTTAATACACTTTCAAAGTGCACTATCTATTTTAGACTCTGGTTGCCCCCAGGCAAGAAAGCCCATTCTTACATAAGAGATAATGTTCAGTAAGCAGGTCATCGTTGCAAAAGGAACCGGCAGGGTGAGCTTGTGACACAAAATATTAATTCAAAAAGATTTTATTGAATTAAAAGTAAATACATTGACCAGGTTTTGCCAATCCCGAAGGCGCACCCCTGGAAAAGTGAAATGTCATGTCACTGTGACAGTACCGTATACTATCATTTGCTTCCACAAGCTTAATACCACCTACAAATCACTTTGCACAGATATGTTGGATTGTATTACACTGATTGAAAATGTGGGTGCAACTGTCATTAAGGATTAGTTTAACATTTGTTTTATTTGCTCTCTTCTGTCTTTGAAATATGGAGCATCATATCTATGTAGCTACTTTAGCTTAGCAACTGGAAAAGGGTAAACAGCATGCCTAGCTCTGTCGAATGTAACTAAATCTAACTCTAAAGCTAAGATATTAGCACATTATGTCACATTTGTTATTTATTTCGGCCTGTTCCAAGTCTATTTGCTAAGCTAACTGTCCGCCGGCTTTATTGTACAGATATGAGAGGTGAATCAATCTTCTCATCAAAGTTATTCCCTTAAGTATACCAATATACTGTAGGACCATACTCTCTTGGTGTCTTAATAATACGTAGAAGCCAAAATGTTGGGATAAAAAACAAAGTAGGCTATGTTTGCTGAAATAGATGAATAGCTATGAGGCTGTACTATATGTTTGATATAGCATTATGAAAAGCAGATTGAAGTGCGGCTGTGCCACTGACCCGAGTATCACTGCTTGATGTTGGGATCAAGAAACATTCTCCCTTTGTGTCAAATCCTACAACAGAAGTTTTAAAATTGAAATATCTGACTCCAAAGCAATCTTTCTTCTCATGGTCCAGTTTTTTTGTCCTGCACGTGGGAGTTTCTGAATGGCAGAAAGTGGGTGCCAGTCCCCTTTATCATGCTGTGCTCCAAGCTGTGTACCAGGGTCCAGTCCTCCGCCTGTTCATCCCTGCTGGGTGTCTTTGTACCACCCATCACCCCTGCTGCTGCATCACGTTGGCCAGAATGTGAGCTCCTTCATCACAAACAACATACTGACACAGGGGAGAGAGGACACGATTTTAAGAGAGGATCGCATTCTTCAAGGCAGAGTGGCTGAGCTCTGATTCTAAGATGCATGTTCATGTCACACAGTCATCTTTAATTAGATGTTCTCTCTGTCAGCTTTCCTTTTTATGAAAAAATGGTTACACTCGAGAGGTTGATATTGTTAAATATGATGTTCACAGAAAACATGGGTAAGAGGGATACAACAAAAAGAAAGCCACCACCTTGACCAGGGTTTATAACCAACCCAGTATCACGGCAATACGTGAACATGTGAGGATTTACCATGCTGGGAGACGTGAAGATGTCACGATTGTGTCCCTTCAAACGTGACAGTTACACGATATTGTTAATGTTAACCAGTGGAGAAATACCCGGGAATGCCAAGCAAATGCTACCCCGACGGTCGGTTGTTATTGTCAATATTAATATAATAATGATTTATTTTTTAATAGTCACACTCGATTACGCAGATTTTCTTGTTGCCCCAGCTGGTCGACACCTCTTTTAGCAGAAACAAAGGCTACATTAATGTATTAAATCAATGTTAATCCATGTGTGTGGATCATGGTGTGGATGTGGAATTAACGGACATGACGTTGTGTGATTGCGTTGCCAGGCAACAGATTTGGTTCATGTTAATTTACAAACTCTTCAACTACAACCGTAGTTATATTTAAAAACATGTTAGAAGGCCTCACGAAATACTTTAATGTCAATTTAAATGTGAAGGAATGTGTGTATAACAAAATACATCCGTCATAAACGAAACCGGAAACAGACGTAGGCAAGATCCTCAGCTCGATGATTGGATGGTTTAGCCGCAATGCACGCTGGGATTTGGTGTTTATGCGATGTGAAATCCTGAAAACGTTTTTTTTTTTTAAATAATAATAATTTATTCCGAGTGTGCTTGCTTTTCTCTTTGAAAGTCATCACATAACGCCATTGTAATACACGGTTCGGCTGCATTAAATATTACATATATCTGCCGTAGTTCTCTATTTATAGAGCCCTGCTGAGAAGACTTGTAGACAAACAGGAAGAACTGCCGCCAAAACTGAAAACGTGACGTGGATCATAAATATATAAGCAATTAAACAACATCTTACATTTATTTTTCACACAACACGTCTCCTTGCAGTATCAACACTAATTTGGCTGACTTTTATATTTGATCCAATTGGTAGATAGGCTGTATTTACACCATAACGGTGCACAGCTGATAGAAAGCGACACCTGGTGGTTAAAGCACGTTATTGAATTTTATTATTCGTCTCCCAGCATGGTAAATCGTCACATGTTCACGTATTGCCGTGATACCGGGTTGTTTATAACATACAATAAGGCGTCAGTCATTAAATCATTTTAATGCACAAGGTCATACAGAGAATATCTAAACAATGTTTATGTGTACATGCGGGTTTCTTTCTCCAGCTCCTGAAGCTATTCAAGACCATTAGGCAGCAATTTCCAGCCAGAACATGAAGCTCACTGTTGCACCACTAAAACATGAGTTCAGGGAAGGATATAATACTAATACTAAGCATTTTGATCTAACCATAAGCATTTTATCAAGCTTATTCCTGGGGGTAGTCATTTGATCTAAGGTTATGATAATTGCAAGGCTTAGCAGTTATTTCAAGCTGGGCGCTGCAAGTCTGTAGCTGCACCTAACAGTAGCTGTTCACAAAGGGTGTGGTGTGAACGTGTTTTCACTCTCTGGTTATTGTTGCACTGGATATTGAGTATTTGGAGACTAAAGCCTACAATCCCAGTGCAGAGTATAAACCTGAGGCTCCTCTTTAACTGAAGGTTAAGGGGGGATGGGGTCTGGCAATGCTGTTGAGGAAGGAGGCGTTAGAACTTTGTTAGATATTCTCAAAGGTTGCTTGTACAGGAAACTTTAAACCAAGATTTATGTTCCTCATTTTGACTATATGCTCAAGTCTCGTTGTGGGGCAGCTTATATGTATTGCTTTCCCCCATCAGCATATCAAATGCATAAAGATGAATGCCTTACAGGAGTATCTAGAGCAGGGGTGCCCACACTTTTTTGGCTGGTGAGCTACTTTTGAAATGACCAGCTCACCGAGGTCTACCAACCAAAAATAAAATCCCAAATTGCAAGGGTTGCTGAATAACACGTTTTATTTATACATGGGATAACTACAATAGGGCTGCAACAAACGACTCATTTGATAATCGATTAATCTATCGATTAATGAAACGATTAATCGACTATTCAGACTATTACTGTATGCCTTGCACAATTTATCAAACCCTCTTGTTTAGCCATCAACTTTTAGATTTAGCTTGAGGTTGTTTTAGGCATGTGGAAACTAACAATGAAGACAATAAAGATGAATACTTGATTCAAAAATACATATATTATTAATTAACTTAACAAATTGTGAACAAAATTAACATTGCTTTTTATTTAAATAAAATAAATAATATTTCACATCAAAAGAAACAACAATGTTTTAACAAATCGTATTAAATAATCTGATGACAGAACTGTGAACAGAATAGCTGAAACTTTAACAAAATAAAGAGTAACTCTGTTACCTCTAATCATTAACCCATGTTTGAATCATTGAGTTAACTCCGTGTGTTGTTGCTAGCATACATAATAACACCTGACGTGGAAAAGTTACTCGTGGATGGGGGGGGCTACAGGGCTACTAGAAAGACAGTCGAGCCCGGTGCATTTCTCCGTCTGAATGTGGTGCACTTTTGATAAATGTTTAGACAAATTGCTCGTGTTACCGCCCTCACATGCTAAACTCTCTTGGCAAGGAGCATTGTCATTGTCTGTTCGCCATCTCCTCCATGTTGCTGCATGTAGCAGCCGTGTGTGTAAACTGCCCCGCCCCCTCGCACACAGACGGGGGAGAGAGATCTCGTCTGGATTGGAAAGGTCGAAAATACACCGACCATAGACGCATTTGTTTGTCTTTTTGCATGTTAGAAACGAGTTGGCGACACTAAGACTGCGAGATAATGTTTTTGTAGCAATAATACATGACCTTTCTCTTTCTCAACTCGCTACTCGGAGGGAAGTCGCTGTCATATGCCTTGTGAACACTCCGATAATGCCTCTCCACGTTACCTTTCTTTGGCAGAGCGACGCTTGCTTTACAAATAATAACCTTTGAATGTGACATCACAAACAAATATTCTTCCTCCCATTCTGGATGGAAGTGGTATGTCTTTAGCTTTTTGCTCGGTCCCGCACTCATTTTGTTGTTTGTCTCTTTAATTTTTCCCGGCACTTGACTGATTTTGTATCGCTTTGCATTCTGGGTTAACAGACTGGAAAGCGATAGTTCGCTTTTTCTGTGAATTAAGTGGCAGGGAGGCCAAGGGAGGAGGGATCATTCATTTTTTTTTATGAATGACTCGCGATCTACCAGCATTGCCCCCGCGGTCGACGTACTGGGCACCTCTGATCTAGAGGATGACAAGATAAGGTAGAGTTGAAGCCTGTGTGGCATCATGACTGACAGGATGTGTGAATTAGCTAGCAACAGTATTCAATGAGACTCAATAGGAACACTTTGAATTGTTGTGTATTAAAACACTTTAGCATTTGTCAGCATTCAAAATGTGTGCGGTTCAGCTTGTATCGAATACAATGATATGACAGTTTGTTAGTGACATCAGCATCACATCACATGTTGTTGCTTGCTTCTCTTCTGTCTCAGTGAGTGAAACACAACAAAAGGAGTCTTAAATCTCTAATACCTTTGCTGAGAGTTTACGTAGTCATCTTTTATCAATGTATCCATTCTCTGTAACCAGACAAATAACGTCATTCGTTTGTTTTTGCTAAGCATTTTATCCACATGTGGCACACCCTTTGGTTCAGGCTAATCTTCTTCTCAGGCTGCATATGAACAAAGATACAATTCATCTTAAAACATACACATTAGGCTACCTGTCAACAGTCAGTAAAGGCTGCCTCATGTTGTAACTTGTCGCGTCATTTATTCTCCCAGCATACACTGTGCATTGTCCAAGTCTCTAAGCAGTTGGCATAAGCTGTGACATTTTACAGGTAGAAGTGTTGATTGGCGTCCTGAGAGGTTGAAGTGGCCGTCCTCACTGCAGTGGTAATTATTCCCGAGGCCTAATCATTAGAGAGCTGCTTTAATCAGACTTTCATCAGTGGCTAATGTAACATGATTAATTACACCTCCAGGGGCTTGGTCCTTAAGGGCCACTACATCAGGATTACATGACCATCAAACAGGGACACTTTTGTAGGGCAATGTCCACACCATTCAACAAAATTGTTATTTATAAAAAGCATTATTCAAACAAGTCAGTATTCATATGTATGCTTCCTTCCTCCTCAAACTGTCCTTGCACACTGTACATTCCCATTCATTTGGATTGGATTGTGTTTGTTTAGGGGCAGTTTACACTTGGTAATGGAATTTCACACAACGGTTATGAAGGTCATGTGAGAGACATGAGGGAGAGCAGAGGGAGGGGGGGGGTGATGCTGCAGCCACCTCCAGTTTCCCACGTTAACCTGCACTCACCTGCCTCCTGACAGCCCGGCAGCGGGAGGAAATGGGCATTGTAACACTAAACCCAGACTTGCTGAGCTCGTTTTTTTACCAAAATAATCTCGTGTGTGTGTGTGTGTGTGTGTGTGTGTGTGTGTGTGTGTGTGTGTGTGTGTGTGTGTGTGTGTGTGTGTGTGTGTGTGTGTGTGTGTGTGTGTGTGTGTGTGTGTGTGTGTGTGTGTGTGTGTGTGTGTGTGTGTGTGTGTGTGTGTGTGTGTGTGTGTGTGTGTGTGTGTGTGTGTGTGTGATTTTAAGACACTTTAATGAAATAAAAAAAGTACTGTTATTTGTGGAATAATTAAGGATCATTTTTGTCAACACTTTCATTGTAGCCAGCACTTTAAGTACCAATAAAGTATTTATGATGGCCACATCCCAGTGCTCTTTGGATCCATCAGTTGTTATTGGCTTATTCCATAATTTTAATAGCTTAATGGGAAGATTTTTTTCTGTCGACAAACACTTAAAAGACAAGTCTCCCAAAATAATACAAGGATCTGAAGGTTTTTTGCTTAATGTAAATTAGTGCAATTTATTTCGAGGTTGTTATTGCTTAAACATTTTCATAATTACTGTACTGTAATTGCGGCCTAAAGTCTTTAATCTAACCGTTACTTTCATTTTTAACTTATTAGTATGCTATCTCTAAAGAAAGCAGATATAAGTGCACACATAAGTCACAAAGATCCAATACAGGTAAATAAAATAGTATAAACAATGAACAGTAAGGGCAGCCATTCATCAGGTCTTACCCAGGGAACACACAGGGAAATTATTCACCTAAACAAGTGATGCCAATTTCAGCTAACCATTTGTTATTGTATGACATACATATCAAAGTGTAACTGTTTTGTAAAGCTGCTATCATCCATGCTACTTTTCTAAACGGTGTTGCAGGTATTAATTTAAGCGATGTACTGCCACACAGCCAGTCTAACTAGTCTGCAGTACTTGTCTAAACAGATGCATGTTTGGCAGGTCGGGGGGTAGGGCATGCAGGTACATCAGTTTCTCTTTTGTTGTTTTTTAAATCAATGAAAGCCTAAGATTACAGTATATCTGCTTAAGGAGCAACCCCCCCACACTAACACCCACCCACACACAAACTCACACACAGACACACATGTGACATTGGTTGAGTCTCAGTCGGGCTGTGTGGGTATTCATGATGAAAATACATTCATGAACAAGCATCATGGGCGTGCAAAAGCGCAAGAGGCATTGCACTTGAGAAATTGGCACTCACACCCCCCACGCTTGTCTCTCTCCTCCGTATCTCCCTCCCTCCCACCTTTGCTAGATGAACTCTCTCTCTCTCCTCCTCTCTCTCAGACGCTCTGTTGTCAAAGTCAAGGCTGCTCTGTAGTGAACTATCTCTGTGATTTATTCCTTATTTTCATATCAACACTGCCTCGTGAGATCTGAGACGAGTATGTGGACGAGGAGAGAGGGGGAGGACGCACATGCATTCACACACACTCCTGGATACAGTCGCTCAGTCACTGCCTGGTGCAAGTGACAGGAGTTGGCTGCTTCTGGATCAGTGTTGTGTCACCGGTCCTCACTGTGACATGAACAAGCTGCTCTGCAAGAGGGAGAACGATTTGCTTCTTCCTGTGCCATCTCTGCTCATGGGAGCTGTTAGTTCTGAGCTCAGGTTGGGGCTTTGACCAGGACTGCAATAAAGACATCCCTAATTCCAAGAGGCACTGAAAAACAGGAAGAGGAAGAGAGCAGAGCGAGGAAAAGGACCAGATCAATATTTCAGAGAGAGGCTCTACAACTCCAGGCTTACTTTGCCTGTCTACTAGTGCTGTTCTGTGACGCTATTTCCTTCAGAGGGATCATTCTTATTGCTCTCTAAGAAAAGGAGTGTGTGACCCCTCTGGGGCTTCAGTATTTGGCCCCGGGCTAACGCTCCAAGGGAAGCCGAGCAGCAGCAGGAGGTTTTCTTGTTGTTTTGGATCTCTCCATACAGCTGTGTGAGATATGATCGAGTTTGGGATAGAACTCCCCATGGCCTTCGACTCTTTGCCGTAGCCCCAGTGGAAGCTTTGGATGCAGGCATGGCCGGCGGACATACGCCCCTGCTGCTGCTGGTGCTGCTGGCGGAGGTGCTGAGTGGACTGTGTGTACCAGGGGCCGGCTCAGGGAAGCACAAGGGAAGCTGGAGGTGGAAAGGTGACAGGAGCCGTGAGTAACTCCTCCTCCCTCTGCTACACTTTATCCGCTTCCCTTCTCCTCTTCCTTTCCTTCTTACTCTTTGCATTTTTTCACTGACAGGGTCAAACCTGTTTTCTTGCTTTAACTTTTCTTTGACTTTTCTTTTCATTCCCTCGACTCTTAAAGTGAGATTCGGGAAGAACTCAACATTGTGTGCTATTTCTAATTACGCTGGTTGCTGTTTGAGTCTCAGCTCATTTCTCTGTGACAGGCACTTGTATGTGGGAGTGAAGTAAATTATCTATATGAGGCCAGCGACCTTTGCTTTCATTGCAAGCTTTACGATGTATCAATATGTACGTGAGTGCAATAGAGTCTCTGCTTTAGCCTTTGCTGTAAGTTGCAATTCACAGTTTATTATGTTCTCCCTGCACTCCTCTTTCTCCCAGCATCACTATAATATTCCTGCATGAATATCTCATAGGGTCTCATTCGTAGTCATTAATTGATCAGTGTTGAGTTGTAAAAATCTACTCAGAGTGATGGGAATGCCTATTTCCTCAGAGTAACAGCAGAGTGGAGCGCTGAGTGAGTTCATTATATATGTTGACACGTGAGTGCATGGATGTTGGGTGGAGAGAGGATGTTCAAATGAGCAGAGAGCTGCGGTTGATTCAGGACATAGCCTCTGTCCCCGGGCTTTTGGCTTTAGGCTAATGGGATTGTTTGGCATGCCACCACTGCTTGACGCTGAGTGATGAAGTGGGGTGTTTGTCCCTTTGTGTCCGTCCCCTCAGTGGAGGTTAAAGGGAGATCGCTATCTTGATACTATTCCAAGATTAAATGACTGGAATGGGATGGAAGAGGCACTAAGTCAAGCTATCAGGGTGCTTTCCTTCCCAAGGAGACACAGCGGGCACAGGGTGGCATGAAACGTGATATCTTTTACAGTGTTGGATGCCAATGACACTAGAAGTCTTGAGTTTAGGTTTATATTTAGCTACTTGAAGATACCATTTCTAATTCTGTAAAGGGGTCTCAAATGCCACATTTTGTAATCAGCTGACAGTTTGACTCAACCAAGCTCAAAGATGAGTTCAGGCAACAGTGATACGGGAGGAATTTAAAAAAATGTTGGTGCACTCTTTGCTGCGACAACAAAATCTTCATCTTTAATTGAAAGAAATGTGTTTTCTAAAATGTTTTTCATATTTTAAAATATTCAATTTGCTCTGTGCTTGACATGTTTTGAGTGTTTTTCCAATTCACAAGCAGGAAACTGCCTGCAGACGACAAGATGGTAGCAAGCTTGATCTCTACCTTTCATACATTTGCTGCATACGGCTTCAGTGTATCTCAGAGCTGTTCTATACCCTGAACCCAACCTTTTTCTGTCTTGTATCAGACTCTGCTCATGCATAGTACTTAACACAAAAGATGGTGTACATTCTCCCTGTCAATCAACGTTATTGATAACATGTGTGTTTTTACAGCCCGAGTAATACATGCATGGTGTGTTTAAGAGCTCTAAGTCTTTGCCATCATTTACCTGAACCAACAACTCCCTGTGGACCTGGAACAGAGACTCAAACTCACAACCATTAACATGCAGTTCACCTCAGCAATGATCCACAGGAAACACAGGTGTGCAGTGCTGCATTAGCTTAAAGCTCTGTATCCTAGAATACATTTCAAACATTGAATCCAACAATGGCCTGGCACACATTATCAATAGTATAAGGTATATCATTATTTATAATCAATATTTTAACATCAGTAATTATTCAAATGAATGCGTGTGTATATGAAGTAGGTTGGTTTTATGGCCTTGGTGTATTGGTTTGCTTTCCCCACTTTCATCAATGTTGTTTCTAAATGCTGCATGCAGCTGTTTTCAGCTGTACAAATAGTGCAGCGCAGAAAAGCCTTGGTACATGTCATGTCTATGAACTCCAACCCTGCTGTATGCATGCAGTATATTTGACTAGGAACGTCATTATTTTTGAAAGATGCTGCCTGGGTTGAAATCAAAATACAACACTACAGTAGATGGAGTCTGACACATACAAAACATTTCAAATGCATCTTATTTTTGCTATTTTTTATTATAATGTCACCTTGTAGAAACATACATTATCTGTAATAACCACCGAAATGTAAAAATGTGTGTGGGTTTATCTCACTTTTCTGCTATATACTAAATGTGGCATGCTGCATGTTTGCACACAAAAGTTCCATTTGGCAGCCCACAAATAATACAGTGATATGCATGAGGCAGTGACGTGCGGTGAGGTTCATGGCTGGTGAGGCACTGACTCTTTCAGGGTCAGATTTACAAATATTATATTCTGACCTTAATCGAAATATTCTGTTATTTTCAAAAGCTTTTTGGGTCTGATGTTTCGATTCATTTTAAACAGACCGTTCAACAAAAGGATACCCACAATCTAAATATTGGATTGTTCTTTCTTAGTAAGATCCCATGTTCATTACCAATGTGGTATTACCTTGACTTGAAGATGAAGTCCATATTCTATCCTTCTGGACAACAATCTCCTCAAGTCCTCCTTATCTTCCTCTAGTTTCAAAAGTCTAGTTGTTGTTCGCGTCTTTACCGTCTCTGCGTAGAATAACAGTAGCAACAAGGACCTGTGGGCTCACGTGCGCCCCCTTCAGTGCGGCAGAGGTTATGGCTGCCTAACCTGGTGCTTTTTTCATTGCCGTTGTACGGCGAGCCTAAATATCATATATACGTGAAATAAGTTATTTAGAGACCATGGATGGCGAGGATAAATGTAATAAAGGGATCTACAAACATTACATTGGTGACCTACAGTGAGATGGTAACAGGCATGCACTTAGTGCCCGCTTTCCAGCCAGTTTCTGTGGGGTGACGCATTCTGAGGTGAGGCAGAGCTCATCTGTGCCTCACCTTACCACACAGTAACTGGCTTGAGCGCGCTCACAAAATAAGTGCCCGCGCTAAATTAGTGCCCGCGCTCCAGCCAGTTACTGTGGGCTTACGTGAGGCAGAGCTCGTCCCTGCCTCACTCCTCATCTCTCCCATGTAGTTGTAGCGGAGCTCGGCAAATTTGCTGATTTTGACTATAAAAAGCGATTGGAATCATACATAAATCACATTTACAACACAGATCAGTGGAGACATTTTATTATTATTACTATTTAGTTTTTCTTTAGTTGTTTTTCCGTTACATTGTAGTATGGCCAGTCTATGAGTATGACAGGTGAGGCTCTGCCTCCCCTGCCTCCCCTGACTGCACGTCGCTGGCATGAGGGCAGCCTGCTGATATAAGTGATAATGTCACCAGCTATTATTTGCTACCTGAGACTAAATCTCTTCTAAGACTTTGCAAGGCAGAGCTCTTCACTCTGACAGAGCAAGGTGTGCACTTTCCAAATTCATGTAGGCACAATCTCTATCTCTCAGTCAAAAGATCACACACACGCACGCACACACACACACACACACACACACACACACACACACACACACACACACACACACACACACACACACACACACACAGTCCAGTACGTGAATTCTCAGTAGGACTAATACATAGAGATTTTGGTGTATGCGTTTCCGCGTGTGTTTGTGCATGTGCGAGTGTGAGTATATAATAAATAAAATATTACATTTTCTATTTTTAGTGACAAGTTGTCGCTTTGAGTCCACAAGGCTCAGATATGCCCCTCCCTGCAATCCTTTCCTTTACGCCTGTAACTTTATTCCCTTTTTACATCTTCTCCTTCTGAGTAATTGCAACTATTTGCTGCTCAAAAGACTCCTCTGCGGTGGGTTGGTTGTGTTGCTGAAAGCAGAAGTTCTGACCTTCTTTTGAAAATACATCAACGTTTATAATGAATACAGTGTATTTACCAGTATGCATGGATAAAGATGAGCTTTGGTGCAAACTCGTGCTGTTTGCTGAGGTTTTGATTCTCCTCTGTGACATGGACTCATCCTTATGATGGATGATGAAGATTATAGGATTTACAGCTGATTTACTCCCCACAAGATGCTAACAGAAAACACACGTGAATGGCTGCCTCTAAGATATACTAAGTAAAAAGGGCTTTTGTATATAATTTAAAGTGAATATGTTTCTACTTAGTCCTATAAGAAACAGAAGTACCGATGAAGACGGATACTTTGAATGTACATTACAACTATCATGTACAACTTTACCCACACTACCATTGTAAATATAAGATTAAGCTAAAACCAGCATGACATATGTTCCATGGGAGTTGCACATGCAGGGATATGAACTCATGTATCCAATAGATGGCAACAGTGACATACAGCCTGGTGGAGATAGAGTGAATGAATGAGTGCTAATGATCTGTGGACTGCATCATGTGGTTTAGGTCAGAGGCCAGGCAGTAACCACACACACACTGTCATCAGAAACATAGGCCAACCCAGCAGACCTTCTCAGGCATGTGAGACAGTTATTGCACGTGCCTGTTTGAGGCATGTATGATATCTCTTCCTCTTTTAAATCTAACATTTCCAAATATTTGATCTTAACTCATTAAAAAAACTCTTCATAAAATGTTAATTCATACTCGCCCTGTTATTTACTGTGAGAGGTGTTAATAAGCATGTTGTCTTTATTTTTATTTTTTCTGGGTTATTCCTTGCTGCTTTGAGTCCTTTGGGTCTGTATCTGAATATTTATCTTGCCCTTGTGCAAACAAGTACTCCATGTACTCTTTCAGTAGATGACAATAGAAAAAACCTATAAGTAGTATATTTGTTTCAGCTTCACAGCGTCTGGTAGTGCGTTATGTTTTGTGGTTACGACTGGGTATGTGACTCAGTCTTTGGTAGTTTGTTGCATTCACCTAAACGTGAAGAAACTTCAAATGCGAGGATTTATGACAAGAATTTAAACTTTTTAGCAGAGAGAAGTAAAAGAACAGGTGGACACTGTGATAAGACATGGTCCATAAATATGGGGTTGTGACATGCGTGGGCCGGAGTGAAAGCACACGGATCTGGGAATCTGAGGATATTACGGATCAAGGGTCATTCTGTGCTGAGGCAGGTCTTCAGAGGTTAAAAATCAAATGGCACCACACCGCCCACTCTTTGATGTTTTATTATTCTCTTTTCACGCCACTTTCACTTAAACTTTTTACAGGCAATGTCTTTTTCCTGGTTTCCACATCTGGATCTCAGACGTATCAAATATATAATATAATGTAAAGGGGAAAAAAACACTTTTCATATGTATCTATTTTTGTCCTGATGTCTGTTACTTGAAGGCCCTTCACTCACTAGAAGAATATCACTAGATATTTGCATAACATTTACATTAAAAATATATCCTGATCAATTAAAAATATGGATAGTGGAGAGGATATAAAAAGCTGCTTTTATTTGTTTATGTCTCTTGACTGGCTGCTGATTCACTAATGGGTTGGGTTTAATTGTACTGCCATAAACTAATGTAAGGAGTTGAACCTCCGCCATCACAAGGACTTTTTTGCTTGCCAAAGTTTAAATTAAAATGCTTGAAGCTATCATTTGTCAAGCCTCCATCAAGTTGAACTCTAATGATAAATGTTTTAATAAAAGTAAAGCAATGGCAATAAATACACTAGCACTTTAATTCATATACAGTAGATGTTATTTAAAAGCTGCCAAACGTCTCTGATGTGTGTAAGAAGAATAGATAAAGAATGTTTGGCCGAGGATTAACAAAAAATAAACTATAAAAAGAGAGGTTTTTTTTTTATTACAGTTGCTTAATGTTGTGGTGCGCATTGCCCAAGACAAATATGCCTCTTTTAATTATTGTCCATATAATAAAAGCAACCAAAACTAAAACACAATCAAATGTTAATAATGTCTTCTCCTGGTACTGTTTCCATTCAGGAAGTGGATGAAGGATTATGTTTATGGCTGAACTAGTGAACCATACTGATTGGTCAGGGCTTTCTTACTTGAGAAGGTGTAAAACAGGGTTGTCCAGATGTTGAACATTTTGGTGAAAAAAAACAACTCTTGATTCAGGTTTCTTTAGCTGTATTCATCCTTCCATTATTTAAAAATAAATACATCAGACTTGGTAAACTTCTGCACATTAAATACACATATTCATGTTTGACAGAATGAGTTCAATTTACAGCACAGTTTGTCAGCTCTTTCATTATCAATGTTGCTGATGAGACAGCCTATCTTCTGAAATGCACACTGTAGGGCACTCAGACGTAAATGCATGCATATAGGGCAGTCAGTCTGTCTGTATCCAACCACAGAATAAGACAGGGCAAGCTGTTTACCATCGCATAGACAAATCTGCCGGTTTCTACGACCGTTAAATACCTAAAGAAGATGTTTTCCACATCACGCAGGAAGTGTGGCAGCACATTACGTGGCAACCGCCGCAGTCTGTGTTCAAACACGTTTGAATGGGCCGCGATGTCGTCATTATGTTCACCCGTGGAAGTAAAATGTTCCATGGTCCTGCCAATCTTGTGCATCTATATTTTTGACGCCTCACTGGCGGACTCATCCTGAATCTTCCTGCCGCGCTTCACCGGAGGCCTTGGAGTGCTTAACTGACTGAGTAGGCTTGGCCCCTCTCCGAGCGGTGCCGGTGTGGACTCTGTTCCACAGATGTTGGATTCTGCCAGGGGAGTGCAGGACCTTGACTCAGCCTCAAAGAGGAAGGGCTCCTCAGGGGTGCTGGTCCAGGTTTCACTGCTGGTGCCATCAGGTGATTCTGCAGCCACCGGAGGTTCCTTAAACATTTAAAATAAATTCACAATTAGTTGGATTTAATACCATGGATTCTTAAAACTGTTTACTAACCATTCATAACAAAACAATACCCTGAATGTGTGTGCCATTAGTTCGGGTGTGGTCACGTGTGAGAGGCACATAGACAAACTGTGATGGCTCTATTCAGATGCTAAAAACATACTTCTAGACAGATTGTGGAAGATAGGAGCCACAGTATGAAAGGCAACATGTGAATAGAGGGGCGGTAACCGTCTTGCAAATTTACATTTCAATCTTGAACAATGAACAGCGGTAGACAGTAACAAAGTACATTTACTTAAGTACTGTACTGCACTCCCATTCAGGCAAATAGTGTAATACTTTGCTACATTTATTTGATAACTTTAGTAACTTTGAAGATTCAGAACAATACAACATATAATCAAGACATATTTTATCATGTATTATCTATTATTATAGGTTAAGATGAAAACGTTATTGATCCCATGGTGAATTTCATAAGCTACCCAGCAGTATATAATGTAATTTAAATCAGCTCCTCCTTTACCAGCTGCCACATTAAGGTGATTAATTCATCAATAATTATAATACAATAATATTTATATTATTCTGTTATTGTTATATTTACCACTGCAAATGAATGAAATAATGTTTTTGTAAATGAGAGAAGCAATAAACACTTATTTTGACTCAACAAATAAAATAGTTACCGTGATGGTGAGGTTTGAAGTACTCATTCCTTCTTGTGTAGGGCTCTAGAAACTGCAGCCTGGTCAGGATCCACTGCTGTCTGCCAGTCTTTAGTGTTCCAGAACTACCCGATGGTGCAATTATCCTGTACCGGGTGTACTGGGTTCGCAGAGAATCTCACTTTTTCTTGAGCTCTTTCTCTGAAGCACACAAATAAACTATTTAAGCATTGTGGCTAGTAAGAATGTCCAATTCATATATATATATATATATATATATATATATATATATATATATATATATTAGGGCCGGGACTTTAACGCGTTAATTAAGATTAATTAATCACACAAAAATTAACGCGTTAAAAAAATTAACGCATTTTAATCGCACTTATTTTTGCACCGCGGAACGTTTCTCACTGGATGAGTTTCAGGCGTACCGATTATACTGGAGCACCAACTAACGTTCATGACTTCAGACAACAACAAACCACAGTGAACAACAGTGGGAAATGTTGTTTTAAAAAAACGGACGGATGGAAGCGTCGATAAGAGCACGGTTGTGTGCAAATTATGCAAAAAGGAATTCGCATATCACCGCAGCACATCAAGCCTCAAGTATCACCTCAATGCAAAAACATATAGCAGCTAGCGTGGAAGCTAGCGTGGACGTTAGCCTCTTTTATCGCGTTCACACCAAAAAGAGCCGGTACTAAAATTAGTTCATGAGAACCTTTTTACCCCCTTTTTACCCCCACGGGTACGGCTCTCTTGTGAGAAAATAGCTATATTTCTGATTGGCTGGGCGGATTGCAAACCACGCCCCGTAAAACTCCCAAAAAGTTTTGTGAAGCCGCCATTTTATTATCCTCGCATTAGCATTATTAGCATTAGCATTATCCCAGCGCAGAAACGCAGAGAGACTAACTTATGAAAACACAAAATAAAACATGGGAGCGGTGGAGATGAGGAGGTGTCGGCGTTCTGGCGATTTACTCGGAAGGCTTCAGTAGAAGCTGCTGGGACTCCCAGCAGCTTCTACTGAAGCCAGTCCCCAACTCCGGGGACTTCCGGCCGGGGACTTTGGGCGGCAGTATACGCCGTGAAGTGGTTTGCGGCCTGCCAGTAAATCCAAAGCAGAAGAAGAAGAAGTGACGTCAGCGGCTTCATTTGCCTAATCCTCCCCCAGGTTCAAAGAGTTCTCATGAACTAAGTTCTCATGAATCTTTGTGGGAAAAGTACTGCGGTGTGAATGCGCCTAATGGTATACTAAAATCCATGTGAAAAAAATTGCTTCTCACTGTTCTCAGGTCAAATATTTATATGTGATTAAAAATGCGATTAATTTCGATTAATTAATTACAAAGCCTCTAATTAATTAGATTAATTTTTTTAATCGAGTCCCGGCCCTAATATATATATATATATATATGCAGTGCCAAACCAGTAGCAACAGCTAGCAAAAAATAACAACAACACACAAGGTTGAAATATCAAATTATATTTCACGTTAACATCAATGTACGCTGGCAAACAATAACAAACCAACAGTTTCTGCTAAAGAGCTCAAATGATGAAAAAAAAAGAGAATCTTACCTGATAAAACAAGTAGAGCTTCAATCTCTCGCCAGAGTCCGGTTTTCACTATGCGGTTCGCGTACAGTTTCTCTGTAATGTCGAACAGAGCTGGCCTCTCCTGGATGTAGCTGATAAGTTGGTCTTCGGTTTCATCATTCCAGATCGCCATGATGAAAAATAAACTCTTGCGTCCAGGTGAGATGAAAATGAAAAAGAATAGCCGTCTGTGTGTGCCTACTTATTCGTTTGTTTGGGTCCCTCACTTCCGTTTCGCTTCTCATGCACAGATTTGCTAAGCTGAACAGCCAATCAGAGTGATTACTTTGGCCGACGGCCTCCCAATACAACATGTCGAATCGGCGGCGGAAGGTGTCGGCACGGCCGAAAAGACACAGCGGTGCAGTACACACCAATCTGAGTAGGGCGACACGACGCTCATCGCCGATCTATCGACGCCGAAAATCGACCTTTAATGCTCTGACATACCTACCTGATTTTGGGAGTCAGAGGCCATCAGAGGCAGTCGGGCATTCGCGGCGCCCTACTCAGGTTGGTGTGTCCCGCACCGTTGTTGCTTTACGGTACATTTTCACACCTCCCGCGGCTGATGTTGAATCGGCCAAAGAAAGTCGGCCAAAGAAATCACTCTGATTGGCTGTTGCCTCTTTTGAATGACGAATACACACTACCGCTGCCTGCTGGAAAGGACAGTTATTGCCACTCGTCGACTGAAGTCTTTGCGGTGTGTTCGTAGGCGGGCGGCGTAGGCGGGCGGCGTAGCCGACGCAGGCGACGTAGCGGACGTAAAAGTCGGGACGCCTTCGGTACGCGTTCTTTGGTCTCAGGTTGGTGTGTAGCGGCCTTTAGACTTCACTGATGAAGTGGTAATTACAGGACAGGCCTCACACCTCCAGAGAGCAGCACACCCCTCTTGAGCTGAAGGCACCCTGTTTTTATGTGCGACACATTTTGGCTTAGTCATGACTTAAAGTTGCACAAGTGGAGATTTATTATAGGCAACCTAAGCATAAATGGTACTACTGCTGCTTGTTGAATAAGAGGCTGTGTGACTGTTGAACAATTTGATGTGATGACAGATGGCAATTCTATACAATTGCCAACACAATCTTAATGGAGAGCTCATCTTTCTATGATGAAAAAACCTTAGAGTAGCAACTGAAACTTACATTACAATTCCCAGAACCGTTTCAAACAACACCAAATAAACGAAAACATATTTTATGCCACAGTCTGGTTTTGGAAATCAGTTGAATAGCTATTCCAATTATGCCTGTGCGCATGGCTGCCATAGTGGCAGATCTGCATCACTGTAAGTATAATCCAGCTGCGTCAGTGGTTGTGTCTTCCACGGTGGGAACAAACTCAGAAGGTCTTTGCATCAGCATCCCTTCACCGCTGACAAGGCATTTGCACACATCATTTCCTCACAACAATCCCTAGCTCTGTCTACCAGCATCAGCACGGTCACGATGGAAATACATTCCTCACAAAGCACTGGTTAACTGCGAGCTTGTGTTTTGCATCTGTCTGGAGTTATTCGAGCCATCTGTTTCCACAACACAGACAGAAAGGAGATTTCTTTTTTTGGTTTGAAGTCAACTGGCACTACTGAAGGGGATGCTGGATCCAAGGTTGGGTATCGATTTCACTCCTACCACTAAATTGAGTTTCACTCTCACCATATGTGGCAGTCTTCAATGTACACTTCAAGGTGACCAATCTTTAACAGGACCATGTGGAAGTTTTGACTTTGTTTTAACTTTTTTCTTTTTAAAGTTACCTGAAATAACTGTTAAATGAGATGGTATTGTCTTGCTGTAACAACGCCCAAGTTTTGAATGCCAGGATAATGATATATAGCTGACTGTTAGTGTGCGACAGTATGAATAGGAGGAACAATCAGGAATCACCCACACCTTCTGACGCAGTGAGAGGCCAGCCATGGCAGCAGCACTAATCAGCACTAATGAAGACTGGCAGTGGAGCCTCACACCATAAAACCTTAAATGAACCCCGTCATTCATTTGTTAATTGGAAATTTGGAATGAGACAAGGTCGCTGTTATTATTCTGAACAGCCTCTTTTGTACCACAACGAATACTGATTATCTAAAGTGGCATTTATTTTGATCATTTGGTCACTGCATATGTTTTATCTTGAGTTTTGAGTAATGTAACCAATCCTTCATTTTGCTCTCTTGTCTACAATGCTGGAAACTGCCCTGTTCAGCATGGAGAATACACCACAGTGCAGGATAAAAGTGAAACAGCACAGACATAGCCTCACACCACATGAAGGTACTATTGGACATATTACCACCAGATGTCTGACTCCATGGCATTGGTTTCCCCCTCTGTAGCCCTCTTGAACGCATGAATGTAAAAATGTTGTTGGTGTCTTGTAAGATTTATGAAGCTGTGGATTTACAGTTGCTTTAGACAGTGTATTGTGTGCAACTAATTACATTCTCAACCTTCAAGGACAGAGTATCTAGTTTCTTTTGAATAAAAATGCATTTATTTTGTAACACATACAGAGGGTAATGCAATACACTGAACTGTAGCACATCAGTCCATAACCTATAGCTGCAGTCCAGAGTCACCTGCCACGATAAATTTGGCTGAATTTGTGTGGTGAAGGGGTGACAGAATATTGGGGGGGAGGGGGTTGGGAGGCTTGACAGGAGGTGTGGAGAGTTGCACTTTATCCTTTGTTGCATTTATGCCTTTTCAGAATTTACGATTTGCTTCTCACAGCCTCTGGCACTCGGGTGCCTTGGCATTCCCATGTGTCATGTGACACCTTTGCTTTGTAGCAAGCAACAAAAATCATTATGCCTGACAACCAAATTGCAGAGTTTACTTGACACTAGTAGTTTTTGGAAAATTAGTAATATTGGAATAGATTACTCTGTGTGCATTTAAGGTTTATTTATATATTCCAGGAGTAATTGAATGAATGGGAAACATCATAGGAAATGTTAGATTTCCCCATTAAGGCGACCAGAATGGGAGAATAACAGATGCACACTGTTTAGTTTGACAGAAGTAAGCATGCAATTTAGTGTTAGCAAAGATAACAAACACACCTGTAAAAATGTTTCATGCTTGGAGTCATTTCTATGAATTATGGCTTTAATGTCACTGCTTGTATCCTCCATTTGCATATACCCTAGAAAATGACTCATTCGGCAGTCTATACTGTGTGAAGCAATTCTGTGCCAACATGTTTTGCTGTCTCCACGGATACAGCATATCATCATCAGCAATTTTCTTACATTGATGATTATCACAAGGAAAATATATATGAAGTAGATGTTTAATAAATGTCTTTGTTGAAAGATATATATGCTATATCCTTGACAATTAATTGTGTAAATCTATTTGGCAGGATTTTGCACTTAGACAGTTAGAGCAAATGCGTAATAAAATATCCTGAATTGTTTTATAACCTATAATTATGTCGTCACCTGAATACCCTCGGGTAGAAAATCAGGTGGAAACAAGCATGATTTAATGAGGCGACTTTTGGAAGGATGTTGTTTAAAGGTGTGTTTGAGGTCATATTGTCAGCCGGGTTATGGAATTGATATATTTTCCTAAAAAAAAGTATATTGGACTGTTCAACAAGAGTTCAGTCAGACAACTCACGTGTTTATTAATATGTTTATTATAAGCAGCATATAGTTTGAGTTTGGCGTCTAGGCTCGGCATCATCACTCCACAGATTTACAAAGAACATTGAGTGATGATTAGATAACTATCCCCCGAGCCTACAGGTGGAAGCTGGGGTGGAGCTGGGGTGGTGGTGGGGCAGGCAAGCAGCAGCAACATGAAACACAGCAGCAGGAACATGAACGTAGCAATAGCAAGTGAACACAGCAGTGGCAGCAGCAGCATAACGAGGCAGAGGCAGGAAGACCTGGCAGCTTAAATAGAGCGGCATGTTTAGGAGAATGTGTTTGGTTGGTTGTAAGAGGGACGAGGTGCGTCACGTGTTAATGTGCATTAGTGCTCGAGTTGACTGCCTGAACTAGCTCGCAAATGAATGTGTTAACTTGTCAGAAAAAAAGCACATATTGAGTTCACACATTGTAAATCTTGAATCCTGACTTCATCCTGAAGAATTTGAACTCACAACTTGCCTTAGGCTGTACGGACTATATTTCGTTCAGTAAATGCCTTATTTCACTCGGCAACCCAATGCTTCTCTTTTTTTCTTAACACATAATTTGTCTTTCTTTGAGCACAATACAAGTGTCCTGCCAATGCCTAAGGCAATCTCTCTGCAAACAGACGAGAGCTTTAAGGGGTCTAATCTCAGCTGGCTTACCAACAATTTATCTTGCATTCCTTTCAAGTGATTTAGTGGTTGTTTCAAATACTGATCCCTTGGTTTTAAAAGACTAAAATGATATCACAAATTGTTCATGACTGTTTGACACCTTTGAGAAGTGTTGAAGTATCCCCTTTCCACATGGACTGAAAATCAAAGCTGTGCCACAGGCTTTCTGACATTTTATCCTTGTTCCCAGCTGTAAACTACAGAAGAGTGGAGTTTGTCATGTTAGCCTGCAGATTTGGACCAATGATCTTTATGGTCCCCTTGTTGTCACACCAAAAACTTTAAACATCTGTGGATTTATAGCAAAGAGCACCGAGATCCTGACACAGCTGCTGTTACCCAAGCTGCCAGTATTGATCTGGCTGTCTACTGGGATTGTTAGCTTTCTGTTCAGGACTGCTGAGAAACTGGCTGGATGCCTGCAATGTTCTCACCACACTTCTGAGCGCCTCATTTCCATGTCCTCTAATCAGAACTAGACATATTGAGAGCATGAGTTGGTTTATCTGCACTCTCTCATTGGACTGTGAATAGTTAGTGTGCGCTCCACTAAATTAGCATACACATGTTCCTCCCTCACAAGCAGCAACCCGTGGTGGAATGTGTGTGTGTGTGTGTGTGTGTGTGTGTGTGTGTGTGTGTGTGTGTGTGTGTGTGTGTGTGTGTGTGTGTGTGTGTGTGTGTGTGTGTGTGTGTGTGTGTGTGTGTGTGTGTGTGTGTGTGTGTGTGTGTGTGTGTGTGTGTGTGTGTGTGTGTGTGTGTGGTGTGTGTGTGTGTGTGTGTGTGTGTGTGTGTGTGTGTGTGTGTGTGTGTGTGTGTGTGTGTGTGTGGTGTGTGTGTGTGTGTGTGTGGTGTTGTGTGTGTGTGTGTGTTGTGTGTGTGTGTACAGAAAAAGATGCTGGGAAAGGGAGATAGTGCCTGCTGTTTGTTCAATTTGCTTCACTTTAGATCAGATGGCAACTGAACTGTGACATGGGCAATCTGCAGAAAAACAAACGGGACTATTAACTTGAAGTAATAAGTAATCTCATGTGAGCAAACTGTCTTCTCTGCATGATATGGAGCAATGTACTAAAATATTTTTTTAATAATTGAAATCACTAGTTTAATGCTATCCTATATACACATATGAACCTGACAAGAAACCTTTAGGCATGTGTCGTCCGGTCTGAAAAATCTAAACAAAATGTTTTGCCATGACATCTCGTGCATGTTCACTAGATTATAAATCATAAAAACGTTAGTGATCTGACTAAACAATGACTAAACATGACCTAAACCTTTATTATAAAATATCACTTGTATTATCTGTTGTGTTTTTAAGATGATGTGAGGAAAAAGCTACAGTGTGAAGAAATATTTGCTTCTCTTTTTTAGCTATTCAGCAAACACTGCCAAACCCAGACACATTTAGTGTTTGCTCATTTGTTTAGACCATAACACAGCTTGAGAGAAGAAAGAGATCAAAAGGTGTGCCTAGTGTGAACTGAATGCCGGGTGTCATCACATCAAAGATTCTGAAGGTTATACATCACTGGTGGATATTTTCCTCTCTCTGGATCTCTAATTAAAAACTTGCAGAATTCCCCTTGGCTCACTTTAATGGCCCATACAGCCTAAAGGCCGCTACACACCAACCTGAGACCAAAGAACGCGTACCGAAGGCGTCCCGACTTTTACATCAGCTATGTCGCCTGCGTCGGCTACGCCGCCCGCCTACGAACACACCGCAAAGACTTCAGTCGACGAGTGGCAATAACTGTCCTTTCCAGCAGGCAGCGGTAGTGTGTATTCGTCATTCAAAGCCAATCAGAGTGATTTCTTTTGGCCGACTTTCACCGCCGCGGGAGGTGTGAAAATGTGCCGTAAAGCAACAACGGTGCGGGACCGTGTGGGACACACCAACCTGAGTAGGGCGCCGCGAATGCCCGTCCACACAGCGGCGTGCATTGAAGCTTGCTGGCGGACGTGTCTGAAACTCGACCAACAACCAATCACATGAATCTCCTGCCCCTGACACACAAGCAGTGCCGCGGTTTGATTGGCTAGAGCTTGTACTGGCATATGATTCGATTGGCTGACGCTTCTGCCGAGGCTTCAAAAGTTGAACATTGCTCAACTTTTGCAGCGAGCCACGCCAGCAACGCTCCGCGTCGCTTCCCGCAATGCAGTTCGGCGAAAAGTGACGTCACCCCATTCAAAGTGAATGGTGAAGCATCAACGCACGCCGCTGTGTGGACGGGCCGGCCTCTGACGGCCTCTGACTCCCAAAATCGATTAGGTGTGTCAGGGCCTTAAAAGAGTTTATCAGGCACTGAGGGTATGGGGTTATTCCCTATCTTTATTCAAGAGCGTGGTATTTAAATTTGAGAGCATACATTATTGATTTATGTCCCTCAAACCCTGTCCTCGCACTCAAATAGTGCCTGCTTGCACTTAGATTTGCTCTGCTTCTGCTCAAACTGTACGCTTGCACTCAGATATATTGCTGCTTACAGATTTCCTGTGTTCCAGTTTAAAACCTTCTCCTCGCACTCAGGCTGTTTCTGTGCGCTCGTGAAATTTCTGCTCTCAGATTTATTCTGTGCGCGCTCGAAACTTTTGTGCAACAATCCTGTCAAAATCCCTCAACCAATAGGAGGCCAGGTGTCCTTGCGGGTGCGTTCGCTTTACTTATTATAGCGTCACTGACTGGGAATGATAAACAACCATCAAGTCTTTACATCTTTGTTCCACAAAACAAAACGTACTGTAACTCCAACCTAACCACGAAAGATAAATAATATATGCATAAATACGATTGGATTCATGATAGAAGTGATATTGGTTACATTTTCTGATACAAAAACCGTGACCACTACTTTGGTATATATATAATTCAAGTAACAAAGCTTGATTTAAATGTTCCTTGTGCCTGGAAACGCAGACTTTGTCAATGGAACAGTTCCAGCAAATGTTACTGGGAGGGAAGAGGGATTGCAGGCTCGGTTTCTGATCTCTAGTTTGGGCTAAGAATTGTTCACATTAACATATTGATGGCTTTTCAAAAAGTATATACAAAAACATTGTGTATTCAGTTTGAGGGTACTTTCCTTTACCTTTTAATGTGTCAGTGTGTGTTTGAGAGTTTGTGTTTAGATCACATGTGTTGCATTATGCGAATCGAAGAGCAGGGAAGGGTAGCATCATTGTAGTTTGTCATTAATGTGCCAAAGCCTTGAAATGAGGCCCTCGTGTTTTGCTCCACTGCTCTGTAAATTCAACTGCTATAGTCTTTACCCACCAGTTTCTCATATGACTTTTCCTATACTCTAGTCCTCTTTGTCATTGGGGTAGTGAAAAGGGATGATACATTTCCTCAGATATAGGAAAAGGGAAAGTATCAGAAAACATCTATAAACTGTTATTTATCAACTTCTTTTACTTACAGTCTACTAATCACATCGCCCACACATGTAAATAAATCTAATGGTATTTGAGGGCAGTATGAGAAGCAGTAATATGCTGTGAGAAGAAGTCGTAGAAGGTCACCAGTCTGACAACTGTGGTATTGTGGATGCTGCCAAGCTGCTTATGAGCCATGACCATGAGCTTCAGACTCCAGACTGATACATAATAAGCATTCAGAAGCACTTTACTTTCACTACAGCACTTTAAATCCTTGAAAGACATAATTGTCTTCTCACCTAAGAGAAGTCTTTCACTCTCTGTCTCTTTCTCTGTCCCCATTCCTTCAATCCGTCTCTCTCCGGGTATAGAAAGTGTTTCAGTGTCATAGAGATGGACATCTGGGCCCCTTGAAGGATGCTTGCCTCAGCTCCATTGGGATGTCAGAGCAAGTTCAGGCTCCTCACCGGCTCTGAACTTATTTGATTAGTGTTTTGAAACAAAGTTTAACTAGGCCTGATAATGTGTTACGCAATGTAAGGTCTGGAAAAGAGATATCTCTGGAAAGTCATTCACAAAAGCCCTTCTTACACTTTAACACACTCACCAGAGATAAAACTCTGGACTCATGGGGTCTTTATCCAAAAGTTCAGTTAAATGACCATGCCATATTTAGCACCGTTTAGGCCACTTAACCCCATGTTGTCCTGGTCTCCCTGCAATTCGTTTTTGTTTCATGTGGTTTGCTGCTGATGCCCTCCAAGCAAATCCATCAGTAAGCCAATTGGAACATATTTCTTCACTGACATTTGTACTTTTATTTAACCACAATCAACCAATCATGCGTTCAGAGATGAGTCACATTCCAACCTTGTGGATGACGTGTATGTATTTACTGTGGGTTTTGTTACCAACGAAACCATGTTTGGGAAGAGGTATAATACACACAACCACAGTGAAGCTGTCAACAAAACAAACTAAATCCTGTGTGCATCCACTCATTCACAAACTGGCAAGTCTGATCAGAATGGCTATCTGTTTGCCCTGATGTTATCCTCAGGCTGCAACAATGACTGTTCATGACTTTGAACAGTTTTGTTGAAAATATTTGTAAAATTAGTTGATCTTTACATTTTCTAACAATTTGTTTTAACTGCAGTTCACCCATGAGAAAATATATAGATCTGTTTATTTCAGTTTGTCAATGTCACTATCATGGCTACATTCTTAAATAGCTGTTGAAAACGTAATAGCAGTGTGTACAGTTAAACTACGGCAGGAACATGATCAAATCTCTCCCTCTCTTACTCATTCTTCCACTCACTCTTTCAGTAACACATTTACAACCCTTTGAAAAACACGTAAAATATATCCACAATTGTCCAGTATGAAAGCGATAGTCTATATGTTTTAACTGGTTCATAAATTGTAAATTATTATTTTACAGTTTAAGTTAAAGGGAATTTGAATGTGGACATAAAGAGGACTTTTTTTATTGCCCTGGTTTGGCAGTATGACTTAAAATATATTCACTAATGATGTATGGTACATGACTCTGGAATAGCAATTACTCTACGCCAGGAATTAAAGGTATCATCAACGGCTATTCATATATTTTACAGTTGTGGATGCAGTGTTTCATACATGAAAGATAGGAGCCAATCCTTCTCTAGAGCGGATGCCAAGTTAGTGCCTGTGTATGTCGTTGGCTCCTTTTTCACGGCAGTTGTAAGTGATTTGAGACCTGTTGTTTAGTCTTGCAAATCCAGTGTTATTCTTGCCTTTAAAGAATAGTTTGACCCTTTGGGAAAAATACTGTATCTTGCGGATGAGAAGTTTGATATCTCTCTAATGTGTATGGTAAATATTAACAGCCACCAGCTGTTTAGCTTGGCAAACAGTCTGAAAACAAGAATAAAAAGGTAGCCTGGCTTCTGCCCAAAGGTTGCAAAATTCACCTACAAACACCTCTTAAGCTCAACAATCAAAACTGTATATCTGAATGTTTATTGTGTGCAAAACCAAAGTACAATATGTATAAACTGTGTAATAGACTTGCGCCCCAGCAGTGGTGGACTTTCTTGGTCTTTAGATAATGCTAAACTAACCGCTAACTCCAGCTATGTATTTAATGTTCTTAGATGAAAGTGATATACATTTTCGTTCAACTGTTAAGCAATACACATTTTTTTCCCAAAATGGAAAACTATTTCTTTACGAGTTTGTTTCTTAAAGTTTTTTCTGGCATACAGACTGCTTTATAGATAAGCATCAACGTTACCGGTTGTCTTTGACGGCCTTTCAACATTTTGTTCTCATCATAACAACAACAACAACTAGTGAGGTGATGAATGCATTGTGGTGGTCTTTTTGAAGCAATGCTAGAAAGACTTGGGTTGTTATTTGATTTTTTTACAGACAGATACTGCATATGCTCATTCAAGCGGTTATGTTATGTTATTCATCTCTAGACTTGATTCCCAGGGGATTTGTGGTTAAATGTGGCTGTTGCAGTTTAAGATATTATTTAAAGTTAAAGTTACTTTAAGAGTGTTGGACATAACAAATTATTCTCCACCTTGCTTTGTTCCTTTTATTTTTCTCTGCAGCAGTGTGAGCCAACTGCGAATGTATTATCTCAAGACCTGATTAAAACTTCATTAGTCATGCAGAAAACAAAGAAAGTGTAATCAAAATGGAAATGAGTGTAATGGTGCTGTGCAAACAGCTGAAGCGGACATACTAGCTTTTGCTGAAAAGCAAAGCTTTTTTCAAATACTTTTTTTTTGCACTTCGTTATGGTTACATTACGGAACAGGAAACTCATTTAAATGTTCAACTTGCAGAATGAAGTCCACAAATGAAAGGAATGCAATCTTGCTGGCTTTGCCCCATTACTAAACATCTTGTTAGCTGCTCATATGTTCTCTCTGTCATCAGACCAAAATAAACAGATGTCAGGGGAGAACATTTTCCAAGAAACCAATTTAATCATTGAAATTGTTTGAGGTCATGCTACTGAAAAATGCCACCTCTCTGATCAGGCTGTGGGAAGGAAATTGTCCTACAGCAAACAATCAGTCAGTCCTGTTAACAAGCCCCAGAGTTACACTCCCCACATTCACCAAAGCCCATTTATCACTTTATACAGGCTGCCAGGGCCGGAGCGCTGCTGCCAATACATGACAGGATGACAATGAAACAACAGCTTCTTCCTTCACATCTATTAGGTGCTCCCAGCATTTGTCAAACTAAACAACCTTGACTACAGAGGCAATAAGTTAGACATCAGGTTTATTGCCATGTCAGGTTGTAGAGGGGGGTTGTGCTGATTGGATTCACTTGCCACAGTCTTGCAAACAACCACTCAAGTCAAATCTAGTTAGCGTAGATCTCATCATTTATGGCTACAGTAGAGAAAGACCAAAAGCCTGCATGGCGCCCTGTGGATTGATCCATGGTGGAGGGCCTGTGACCCATATAATAGGACATGTTTGAGGAGGGCTCGGAGCCAGGAGGAATGACTGGAGGGGGCAGGCCTGTCTTTGTTTCTTTTGGTAAGCAGTCACTTATCTGCTCATGTGACCCATTAATAAGCCAACGTGGGAGCTAGGTGCAGAGACTAAAAGGGGGGTGTGAGGAAACACTGAGGTCCTGACTTTATGATGTCTCAGGGGCAGCTGGGTACACCACCTGTAAATGAAAAGGGGTCTCTAATTGGACCCCTGACTTGGGACCACACAGGGAACTAGACAGAGGAAGTTTCCACATAGAGACATAAACAGCACGTGCAATATAAGGCCTGAGGGCAGGATATAGAGAATACACTTGCTCCAATGCTAATATTTGTATTGGAAAACGTAGTTTTAATGAGAACAATATAATTGAAAAGTGCCTTATTGTTATAACGTGTTTTGGTTAGACTGTTATATCCAGCCAATTAGCGTGTCAAACTATTGTTTTAGTATTGGCGAACATCATAACCCTTTGTATTTGATTTTGTTTGTACAAGGTTGTCAGTGGTAGTAGTAATAATAATAATAATTTCGATTTGTATAGTGCCTTTCAAGAAACCCAAGGACGCTTTACAATGGGAGATAAAATAACAAAAAATAATAATAATAATAATCACACAGACACACAGGTTGCTGGGTACCATTTTAGCTGGGACCGAAGGCCTGAGTGTAGTCTGTACGTTTTGCTGAAATAAATATGAAAGACTCCTTGTTCTTTTTCCAAAAACGTTGCTGTCTGTTCCAACTCAATTCTTTGTCTGAACCAGATGTTGCATTGTTTTAATAATAATGTGTCTGTTTTGAACCGATTGAATACACTACATATATCTAACTGGTGTCATGCTGTAAGTGTCAGACAGTGTCTCAGACTCAGCTTGATGTCTGTGTTTCTTCATGTCGAGCTCGTCTTCATCTCATGTGTTATCATCACGCTCCATTCATGTGCATGACTCTGAGTAACCTATTATTTCCGTGTGACTCTGCTCTCCTGTAACGTTGTCAGTCAGATGATGCTGTTTAAATAAACAGACAGGCAGAGAAGTGCCAGATAATAGCTTTTGGCCCAGCATGATGCCTTTAAACTGCCACATTAATTTGCAACACTACAGGAACAGCATGGGGCCGTGATCACTGCATTTCTTTTAATGTATTTTCTGTTACTAGAGTCCGACACTGTTAGTAGTATTTTGGGTAATAACTGTGTTTTGAAAAGTCTGCATATATTCTCTGTTGTCAGTTCCCTAGCTATGGGAGGGGCATATGAAGTGAGGGGTCACCCTCTTCTTCACACTCTGGTGATCTAAAGCACTCTCCGATGAACAATTCTGTCTACCAGTCTGCTGTTTATCGGAGGTGATGCCAGATCTCATTGAGAAAACTGATAATTACGACAGACTGCCACTCAGTTAGCTAAAGGGGTTGGGTGCTCTTTGATTATGATTCCTCTTCCTCCCCACCCCAACCACCGAGCCCAAATTAAACCCCATGTCAGTGGGCCACAAAGAAAATGGGCATGCCCAAGACTGATTTATTTCACACAGAGCTATCAGAGGGGCACAGTTGGCCTCCCTTCTCCCCCATAAGCCATAGACATCCCGACCCTCTTGGCCTCTCCTTTTCCTCGCCTCCCCCGGCTGTCCCGCCCTCACACCTCCTGTCGCACACACTCAACCTGTCACTCCAGAGCGGATGCATGCTCTCTACGGGCCCGAATCAAAAGGGGCCGATTAGTAATTAATGGTCCATCATTGTATTTGCATCAAAAGTGTGTGCACGGTGTGTGTGTGCATGCTGATTGGCGTTGTCAATCATGCAGAGTGTGCCCTGGCCCTCCCACTTCTGTCCTGCCCATGTGCTCTCTTTGGGGTCCAGCCACTTAGGGCTATTGATACGGTGGAGATTACTCTGTTTAACACTTACACCAAGCCCAACACGGGACAACATAACAAGCTCCTGCTGAGCCAAGGGATAAACGCTGAAGACCCCATCAACACATTGTTCTGATGGATCTACCCACCGACTGATTGTCTGAAATAATTGTGTTTCCTGCGGAAGCCCTTGGATTGTACACTGCTAGAATTGTGGGTGTTAACTCACAATGTGGACGTTAATATTCTGCCGCCAGAGACATCGTTTACAAGGATGGAGCCAGGCACTTCTTTGTGTGTTCGCTCTCTGCTTGTGTCAAGGATGCACAGGGCTGGAGGTTTGGACCGTGGGTGGGGAAAGTGGGCAGAATGCGTCTGGGTTCTCAGTCCCTCTGGTGTTATTGTTGACAGAGACGGGAGTCGCTCAGGATGGGGCCAGCGAAGGGGCAACAACGGCTCCCACCACCGAGCATGAGGATGACAACACTTTGGGCTACACAGGTACTGCTGCTGCTTTCTCATAATGTGACTTTCCATACGTACATAACCACCAGGAAATGTTGCTTGAACCCAGGCGAAAGAAATACGTTTTCTAATGCATTCGATCAAGTTTCTTGCACTAAAAGAGTATACAATTAGACTTTTGTCACATATAATCAAGCAAAGTATTTGTTGTTTATCGACCCAGGTATACAAAGCTGTTATATATAAGCGCTTTATTGAGAAAAGTGATCAAAGGGATTACAAAATATTTTTGGTGGAACCAATTGTTTACATTTTGCAATCAGAAACCTCCCAACAGTTGAAAAGTTCTTAGAATAAATAAGCTTCAGTGTCAGGCAACGGTTTCCAAGTGTTTTTGTGGCAAATATATACTTAAACACGAGAGTCATGTTGTAACTGCTGCTTAAAGTTCCTTGGAATTGAGCGTTGACAGAGGAGAATTGTGAGAAAAGGAGGCATAGAGCAACACTCCACATTTAGCTCATGCAGCAGGTTTCTCCCCAGACTACAGAGCTCTATAGGGAAATGAAAAGCCGGAAATGGGGTCCTCACCTTGGAGACTAGCTCACACACAAATGAGCACACACAAAGGATTCAAGTCTGGAGAAAATTAGTAATGACGCATGTGTTTTGTTTAGTTTGTTTCGTGCCCTTTACCCCAGAGTGAGGGTAAATAGTGTTCTCACTATGTTGTCCCAGGAGGAGACCTGGGTGATTCACTGGACCTCACACAGCTTCAGGAAATCTGTTGCAGAAAAAAGGAAGTTCAAATCAGCTGTCATAGCCATTGTGAGAGTCATCGAAGTGTGCAGCAGCTTGGCAGCTCTAGACTCTCTTTTACCTGAAATTCTGGACAATACTTGACAAAACCGTACAATCGCCATGACTATCACACAGCTCCCTTTTATATCAGTGATTCCAAGCAATTTTAAACAGTAATATTTAATTAAACTCAGTTAGCAGATAGTCAAGGTCAAGGGTTGTTTAACATACTTGACTTTGAATAAGGGTTTGAAGAAGGAAATCATGTTATATTTTCCTCATTTCATTGTGTTTGTCTTAAGAACGTTAAATCTGCTAGGAGTTCATCTTTAATCTGGTCATTATATCCTATCTGTGCATGAAAATGAAGGAAATTGATCTGGCCCAGTCAGTGAATTGGAAATGAGACTAATGCGCCCTAATAACTTAGTCTGTTGCTGATAGAACAAAGTGGACGGCTGCCAAAGACTCAATTTTCAGATAGCGTGACTCTGGATGGAACGTGAACATAATCCTGACAGCAGCCAGTTTTAGCTTTGGTGGAAATGAAGTGCATCTTCAAGCGTTACAGAGTGTGTAGGTGCTTGGTTGTGTTGAATTGTGACACTGTCATGTGATCTCAGTTGCCTTTATGGGATAGATGTTCACTGATTGACAAGTCTCACTTTATTTGATCTCACTTTTAGACATGACATTTAGAAACAAGGTTAATATGTCCTTGTCAGCCTTCCACAATTACTTGTTAGTGCGTTTAATTACTCTTAAAATAAGAGATTGAAATTGAGAGTTGAGGGAGAAATACATCAATTTGACTTTTACTGTAACCTGACCCACTTTTAATATGTGTAGAATTAAAAACAGCTGGCACAGTACTTGGAAATGACACCATTATGTCTTGTGTGGTAGTCACCTGGGGTTAATACAGCATACTATGAATGTTATAAGCAACCACATGATGACCTGAAGATTGCAACACATTAAAAGTGTTTTTTATTGGTCCCCCAAGACATTGACTCTCAGCCAGCTCTAAATTGTTTCCCGATATCAAAGAGCTTGTGCACAGAACTTCACATTCATAATAGATGAGACTGACCCGTGTGAAGGCAGTGGATTACAGAGACAGGCCAAAAAACTGTTGCATTTACACTTTGCCAGCCACTGCTTGGCAGACACCCACAGAGAAGATAGGTCTTTGGTTCCTCTGCCTCAACATGAAAGGCTGAGCGTGACTTCAGAGAGCCCATCAGCACTCATATCTTCCCTCTCCGCCGACAGCTACCATTTTGTTTGTCACAGATCACAAAAGACGGCAACTACAGAGAGCTGCTCTATTTGTCAGGTTATGGAAATAAAGAGAAAGTGAGGGAATTTAAGGTTGCCGCACAGATACCATTGATTGGCTGGAGAACAGAGCGGTCCATATTACTGTAAACCCATGTTTTATTCTTTTCTCAAATGTTCCGTCCCTGAACGTCTACAGCAAACCATCCACTGTACTGATGGATGAATGGATGGCTGAGAACAATGTCAGTACCCATCATTCACAAAGATCAAATAGATAGCACAGAAAATATCTGTCAACACACTCATTTTGATGTGTTTTGACAGAGTGTTCTATGCACATAAAGACAGTCTGTGTGGTTTTGATTACCTATTCACATTTTCATGAATTGGCTTGCGTACTGGTGTTAACTAATAACGTTTCTCCTGCTATGGTTCCGCGCACACACGGGATTAGAATTGTTGTTGTTGTAAGGAATCTAAACAAGTTCTGGCCATGACAAATGTAGGATTATATACTTGAATGGACTGAACCAACAAAACAAGTATTTCGAGTTCTTCCAAACATTGGGGTCCTTTTTCCCTTAAACAATGTATGTTTTTAAAATAGCTTACTTTAGGCATGTTGATATTTCTCTCAAAGAATATAAACAACCCTTGGTTGAGCTTGACCTTTTGCTGCTATAAGAACATATACCAGAGTTAAAAGTGTTGCGTGACACAGATCTGTCAGCTGACACATTTACTACACCTCCATATAGTATACTGTAGATTAGCTTTAAGTCTTATTTATACCTCAGTAAAAATGTGTCATCCAATATGCCATAAAACTCCATATAAGGCCAAATGTTAGTGAAAAGTACCTTGAATCTATCGCTTTGTTTAGGGTTGCAGCTCTGATTTGAATGTGGCCCTATTTAAGGAGAAAAGCTCGAAAACTTGTGAGACATTAAGGGGTGGCAAGTTACCCCGTAACATCCAGCAGAAAGGTGCTAATGTTTGAGTGATACGTGAACAGATACTATATATTTTAATGCTTGAACATCATCATGTTGGGTTTCTAGATGTAGTTATTTATTGTTTTTTCAAGAAGAATGTATATGTACAATTACAGTAGCAGTTAAAATAGCGTACAATGAAAATGGGTGCAAAATGAAACAGGAAGGAAGAAAATAAAGGGCTACAAAATAGAATTTAAACTAATAATGTTGAATGCACTTTTTATATTTGTTATACATATTACTATATAATGTATATATTAATATATATACATTTTAGTCAAAGTAAAAGGCGTTGGAGATCCTGTTCTCATGCAGGCACCAGCCAAGCCAGTTTAATAGAAACTATTGATCAAACAAGGCATGTTGCTACAAGGTTTTGCTCTCTACACAGAAACCATTGTTTTGAGGAGTAATACATAGTTAGATCTTAGATTAGTATGCAATTAATCAGCATTTCAAAATACAACTCCCTTGTTCACATTGGACCTGCTCAGCCAAGACAGTTTGATTGAATTCAGGTGACTAACTATTTAAAGCAGAACATGCTACTAGATATGTTCCTACATATTCATAATTGTTTGTAAAACCTGAACATTTTTAACACTAAATTGAGAAACAACATCTGCATTTAGTTCTTGTGTGATCAAACAAGAGCACATACATGTTGCCCAGAGATTATCCTCATGTTGTTGAGGCTTGATGGGTGGATACCAGGTGCCTCATTTCCCCTTACTGATGAGCGGTGGAGTGGTCTGTGTCTGGGCTCATGGCACTGACAGCTTTACCATGAGAGAGATGGAGAGCTTTACTCTTTATTCGTCCTTTACCCTCATAACAGGGCTGTTGCACTGGCCTTGATTCCTCACCCTGAAATCCAATTTCCTTGGCAGTGTCACCCCCACATATATTACCCAAGAGCCACCAGAGCATCAGCGTGGTACATCTCCATGACACTCACTTATGTTCATCAGTCTTAGTACCATGGAAATCATGATACAGGAAACAAAGAGCGACATGCTCAGCTTACTGCACCCTCACATATTATCCCCAGTACAGCAGCAGTGCTCATCTCCTACCAGTGGAAACAAAAGAGACGAATATCTGGCCATGCCCGAAGGAGCGATTCACTTGAGATATAATCATATTATAACCATGCACTAATATCCTACACGCATCTTCCCCACAGCCTATGCGCTGCTGAGCTCAGTCGAGGTTTTTTTTTGTTCCCCATCCAATCTCTTTTCATCTCCCTGATCCACACAGCTTAGTTAAGCACCATCTAAAGAAATGGGTATATTAGCAAATCTTTGTCAGGAAAGAAAGTGGAGTAATGTGGTCAAGTGTCGCTCAAGTGGGGGTAAGATTTGAGATGGGAGTTAACAAGGGTGGGCCAGGGTTGAAAGCACAGAGAGAATGGGGTGAGATATAAATTAGAATATTCACAATCACGTTTCTAGTGTCCTCGTGATAATTTGGAAGTAGATTGCATAGGGTTTTGCCAAGGGTTAATGATAAGCTGCCCCGTCAAACAAATTGAATATCTTGGTGAAAGGATAATAAGTGTTATATGGGTCACATTATCAACGTGGACAGGAGGGAATGTTGTGGCTCCGCCGACTTTACAAGAGTTGTTTGTTCAAATAGTTCCTATTACGTTGACTTACAATCAAAATGTTCACTTACTTGGTTATGTAATCTGGGACTGTTGTTCTCCATCTACACTACATCACAAGGCAATTTAGGCAGGCGGAGAAATAAAATATTAATCATTTTACAGATTGGTCTTCTTGGTTTTCAGAGGCGGTTGTATTGCACGTCATGCATTACTTAAAAGTAATAACATCTACCTCAAGCAACACTAGTGCAGTGAATCCCACAGATCTGAAATATACTTGGAGGGGTGGTGGTAGCGGGAGGGGGTTGAGGTGACGTGCAACAACATTAACCTTTCTGTTGGTCGCTTGTTAGCAGACCCTTCACGCCATGGCAGAGCGAACAGGTACAGGCAGGGCCCATAGTGATAGCCCTATAGTTTAAATCTACTACCCACACATGAACATATGGAAATGGGCTACTATTTAAAAAAATAAATGTATTTATAAATGTATTTAGGAACCTATCCATGTGATTTTTAGTGTGGGTCGACCTCAAATCCTCTAGGGGGGTCCAGGGGCATGCCCCCCCCCCCGGTAAGATTTTATCTTTTATTTCGGAGTTAAATGCATCAATCTGGTGCATTTTGAGGGGAAATTAAAGAGACTAGATCTATGGTAACACCTATATTAAACAGAACTGTATACATTTCAATAATCATAAAATCATGGCCATAACCAATAACATACCATTTCCAATATGAAAAAACACTGAAACTTGTTTATTAATTTATTTTTGGTTCATTTATAGTTGTGAGTGTGTCTGTGCTCCTGAATCAGCCTCTCCTGTCTCCCTCCTCTCCCCCATGCTCCTCTTACTTAGCACTTAGTCCTTAGTTACTCCAGGGAGAATGTCCCTGGAGTAACTAAGGGCTAAGTGCCTTACTCAAGGGCACACTAGTGGTGGTGTTCCTGGCGGGATTTGAACTCACAGCCTTCCGATCTTCAGCCCACCTATCCATTAGACCAATCACTACCCTCTCAAATGGAAATATGTGTTTACATAAATGGTGACCACACCGTTTGAGACCCACTGAGAACTTAGACTAAGTTAACTATCTAAACACTCAGAGAGTCCTTTACCTCACCTGAGCTGAGGTTATCCCGAGCTTGAATGACACACAGAGACCAATCAAGGGCTTTGATTTATGATCTGTATGACAGTGGCCATGTCGGCAGGCCACATCATGTCACCCTGTGTGAGGCAGGCCACTTAACAGGCCAGATCAGAGCAAGGGAGCGAGGGATCATTGTCCACAAGTTAATCGATCGCAGATGGCGTCGTGGTCACGGACGAATAAAAAAATTAATTAAAATAAAATAATTTAAAAAATAAAAATAAAAATAAAAAACGTAAATGGGTCGTGAAATATAGCCTACTTGGGCGGCCGTTAATATACTTGGGCGGCCCGCCCAAGTATATAGTCTATGTGTGGGAAACCCTGTAGTGTTAATGGCAAGCTCATTTGTGCTCCCCGATTCCAAAAATTAGGCAACAAACATTTTGGTGCAGCGGGCAACTTTCATATGAGTGAGCGAGGGGCCATCTTGGAACACAATCTAGTTATTCTTAATGCATCTAAAGTCAAAACCCTGTCAGATAAATAACTTACACAATAAACAACTGTGTACAATATTGTATTAGCTAAGGATTATTTGCCAAGAGTCATAACAGCCCCTCGTAAAATGCAGTGAGGAGTAACAACACTAACTAAGACTTATATGTTGGCTGTATAACAGCTGTGGCTGCTCAGCTGTTTGTATGGGGTTCACAAAAGGCATGCTTCGTAATATCAAAGCCACAGTAAAAATGTTGCCATAACTTAATTAGCCAAAGATATTTTTTTAATGTAGAATCAGAAGAGTGTAGTGGATGTTTTTATCACAAGGCTAAATATCCAGGTGGGTAGGTCCATTTTAAATGTAGAGTTTTTTTGTTTTGCCTATGCTATTATTTGACAAAATAACTCCCCTAGTTTATTTGTTCATTTCTCAAGTTTATGTTGCACGATTAGCCATTTTTATGAAGAAACACATAAGTAGTGCTTACAGCCCTTTATAAACCTCCCAGCGGAAATGACTGTAATCACTGTCAGCCATGCATGAAGACTTTATGATCTGTAAAATCATTGCTGGTTTTTATTAGTAGTAGTGATATGATCCATGCAAAGTCATGTTGTACACAAAGTTCCTTCAGAGACAATATTAGGCCTGTTTCTTAGACACTCAGTGTGTGTGCAGTTTGGGGGGCTGTGAGACTCAGCAGGGTTTAGCGTCTCTTTGTGAGTCAGAGGAGAATATCATTAGACGGTGGGAGGGGGGACTGTAAATCTGAGCAGCACCTGCTCCCTGGACTCTGGCGCGTGGTGTGAGGTCAGCAGCGCCAGATATCCCATCGATCATATTTATTACATTCATCACAGCGCCAGTTTGTTTTAGCAGCTGATCGCAGCAGGGACAGAGACAGAAAGAAAAGGCTTTTTATTTGGGAGACAGGGAATGTCTCCCAAACTGCATCAGCAGTGTCATGGCATTTCTCTCTGCTCAGCGTCCTCAGAGAGAGTCAGTCACTGATGTTGGCTCTAAGGCCCCACGGAAACCACAACTACTGCAGAATGGTATTCTAAGTACAGTTCATGAACGTTTTTGGAAGAAGTATCTTTGAGGAAAACATATTAATGTCTCATCACTTCTGACTATTTGGCAGTTTGAGTTTGCAGTTGAGGTTTGTCCTAAATATTGAAATAGCAATTTCTGTTTTTACTTCTTTGATTGATTTTGTATTCAATAATGTTGAAAAGCATAGTATGTATATTATAGTTTGAATTAGGAATGTTTATCCTTCCCACAAAATGACACTATTTTGATCTGGATCTGACTTTTAAGCCACAGTAGCAGTGTCTACTGTCAGTAGACGTTCCCAGAATAACTCAACAACTATAATATTGACTACAATGACAGTTTTTTCACACCATAGACTGTAGTGTATATGATAGGTGGAAGTTACCCATTCATTTCACTACTGTTTAGATGCCTCAAGATTACATCTTGGCCGTCCCGATGGGACCAATAATGAGACAATAATGAGACAATAATGTACAAAATAACATCATACTGTGTTGGGAAATATGTGTACTTATTGAAGCAAGTGAGAAGTATGGTGGTAACCATAATACCTGTTAAGAATCAACATGTTAGCATTGTCATTGTGAGCATGCTAATAGATGAAAAGGGAATTGAGTGAAGGCATAAAAACGGAGCAACTCTCCTGAACACATACACACACACACCCACACACACACACACACACACACACACACACACACACACACACACACACACACACACACACACACACACACACACACACACACACACACACACACACATTACAGCAGAGTAATATTATGATCTTTAATTACATTTAAGTACATTATTCCATGTCTAGAGTCTGAAAAATGAACGTACTAGTTTAGAACATCGCCGATCGACTTTCACACCTGCGACATGTCCTGAAAGTGTAACTGATTCACTTCAATTGAACATTAATTGAACTGCTTAAAGTGTCACTGTCAGGGCTGTCACACCGGTGTACAAAAATAAAACTCAGATGAGCCACTGCAAAACTAAACCAGTACATAACATTAATATACACTATAATACAGTTGCAATGTATTAATTACAGATACTGACAATATTTTAGCCCTCAATACATTTAATGTCAGATTGTTGCTCTGACTGAGCTCTGCTTTGGTCGACTCATCTTGTTCTTGCATCTAGCTTCTTCGTGATTGGCTGAGGTCCAGTAAAGACAAGAACAAAGGAGTCACTTGGCTCAGTTACCCTGAATCCACTTTTACTCATTAGAGCTCTCCTGTCTCTAAACCAATTAAGCCAATTAAGAATGAAACACAATGCTGCTTGTTTCTGCCATTATGCATTTATCAGAGAGAGGAGTGATGCGAAGGTCACTCAAAACATAAGAATGAGCTGCGTTTGATAAGAAGAAAAACACAGTCAGAAACACTTAACTATAGTCTAATTATTCATAAATATTTTCTTCCTGTTATGGTATTGCATAAAACTAAAGTGCTGAATATGTGTTGAATACTTGCTAATAACATAATAAACGTAACATCTTTCCATAACCTCATAGGAGGAGAGTCTGAACAGAAGCAACTAATAAACATTTTTCTGACAACAGAAGTGCACAGGATTTATGTTAACTTCCTCAACGTCTGTTTCTACAAATATTCCACCGTCTGACTGTATTTTGATGTCGCTGCCAGGATGTTATGTGATAGCTGGGTTATTTTAATCAGCCTCCACAGGCCATGTCGAGGCTGACGCTAAACAGATGCTAATGTGAGGCCCATTAAAAGACACCGTGATAGAGGGATTCAGTGAGCGCAGGCAAGCGGAAAAGCAACAGCCTGTTTATCGCCTCATCCTGCTTTGTGCTCCAAACCTCGCCGCGGCATCCTTGTGAAGCTCCCCCTCTTTCTTTCTCCTCGGTGTTTGCCCCCCTCACATTTCTTGCAGCAGCGTCATGCATGGGGGCATTCCTTGAACAGAAACAGATTTGTTTAGTTCTCCGTCATTTTCTTTCATAGGACCCTTGTCTCTTTTTTTATGGTGCCTGAAAGCAGCACAGAGAGGCTATAGTGAGGAGAATAATGTGCTCCATTTTCTGATGTGTTTAGTTGCACTCTGCATTGCGTCTTTGTGTATTGCCTGTCCTTTTCTCAAACTCCTAATACAATTGTGACAAGAGACATTTTCAGTCTTTTCTAGATTTGAAAAGACTGTTTGGCTTGTTTCTGACGTTCATCTGAGTAGTTAAACTGTATTTGTTCTGGGATGGAGCCCAGAATTATACATTCTTGGGCTCTTGTGTAGAGCTGAGGGACCAGAGTATTGTCCACAGTGGACAGGGAGGACCTGACAATCACTGGGGTTTAGATGTTCCAAAAATATGACAAGACTGCACTTAGTGCTTCACTTTCAGTCTCTGCTGATGTGTGTCAATGTCTAAATAGTTATTTTTATGTTTGAATGGCCAGCTGGAGTTTGAATCAAACTGTCTTTTGGACCTAAGCTATATTTAAGACAAATGTCAACATTTCAATGATGCCTGCATTACATTTTAGCCCACATTCATTCATCTAAATATATCCATATTTTCAACAGTTATTACTTTTAATCACATGCCATGTTAGTTTTAACAAATGGACATCAATCAAAATGTCTGGCTGCAGTTAGAAACACTGCAAAAAGTCATTTTTAGTCAAACATGAGCTCAGTTTGTGCAACTGGAGCTTCACCACTCCCTCCGCAACCAATCAGAGATGATTTGTTGCCTCTTTTAGCCAGTGACAGAGTAACACCAATATGATCTTACTTCCTCTCGACTTCAGGTCATCTCCCCTCTCCTCCCTCACATCACTCATCTCCAAACCCTTCCTTCCAGTCTTTTTCAGTCCCATGTTGACAATCTGTTATGCCACCTGAAAATCATTTCCTTCTCCAGAGGGCCATGACAAGGAGAAGAGTTCTCCTCTGTGTTAGCCTACTGCATGACGAAGCTGTCTCAATCATGCAACAGTTACTTCCTTCAGGAAGTTTTAAAAATAAGAGATTTCCAGATGTTGCCAGAGATTGGATAAATGTTGGCTCACTTGAGTAAATGCAATTCCATATGTTTAGGCTCTTCTATTTTAAGCCTAAAGTGCTCCTCCATTGAGGCAGCTGAGGAGAGTAGGACAAAGACTTGAAATGATGGAAATTCTTCTTACCTAATCCACACAGCTTCGAGATTTTGAATGAACATAAAACAAGCATGCATAGAGTCTTGCCCTTTGTCAAAGGACATTGCACTCCTGACTGGTTCACTGTGTCATCATATAGTGCTTCTTTTGTTACTGTAAAATGAAGCACAGCCTCAAAAGGAAAAAGTTGCAAAAGCCCTGCAGAAATGTGCTTATTGTCTTGGAAAATTATTTAACGATCTCAATAAAACCCAGTCCTTTTATTCTTGTTTATCTTTTCAAAACACCTTTGAGTTTTTCTGCCCATTGCCAACTCACAAAAACTACCATTTTGAATTACTGTCTTATAAAATGGGAAAGTAGAACAATGAATAAATAAAAGGATGGCTCCTCAAGGACAAGTCATGAATGAAAAAAGACTGTAGTGAATGTGAGGGAATCTTAAACAAACTACCTGGGACTGTCAAATTCTGCCCAAGGTGACTTTAACTGTAACGTGGACACTTTTCTGTTTACTTCTTACATATTCAGGAGGTAAAACCGTGTGAAATCCCCAAAAACTGGGATGGAGGAAGGTGTTCTTAGTTTTTCTTTCTTTTTTAAATGGAAAATAGTGTTTTGTTTGCCTCTCACCAGGGAGTATCTTTTCAAAGGAAAAATGTTTTGTTTTATACCATTTTGTTTTGGTGTGCTGGTGAGATGGGAATGAAAGCCATTTAATAGTCTTAGTCGGGGAAAAGGGAATGTGGGCTCCATCGCATAACTGTGTCACCCCGTCACCTCTATGCTGAGGGGGCCTACGTTTTGTGAGGAGTCCAACACATCTTAAAAGGGACTCAGCATGTAGCCTACAGGATCCCCCGTCCTGCTGCAGGCATTGAAACATCATAAGAAAAGACGGTACTTCCACAAACTCCTTTTGAATATTAAAAAAGAGAATAATAAGGGATAAAAAGGCCGGGAAGATGAGAGACAGTCTCTCCATTGAGTGCTGGCATGGTGAGATGGAGAGGGGTGTGAACTTCAGTATGCACATTGTATACAGAGTTGCCCTCATTAGGATCCCATCGTTTTCTGGGGGGAAACATTGTCCCTGGATTTAGGAGACTGGCCAAGACTGCAGGGGTTTATGTATTCGGCAGATCTCAAGGGTAGCGCCATGAAGGACTCTTGGTGTGAAGTGCGGCAATGTTCGTGGTTTATTGCAGTTTTTGAGAATTTTCAAGAGGATCTTTGAATTGGATTTTATTAATTTGCAACTTTGTGGAGAACACCAGTCACTGAACTAGCAAGAACAGTGTGTTTTATGATATTATGGTGACTATCTGTTTGCTGGTGGTGCTGTTTGCCATGCTGGTCATGCTGGGAGTCCCTATAGACCACAAGGGACCACACGGAGCCCATCGCAGTGCTGGCTTATCGAAGTCTCAATCCTGCAAAAGGCTGCCTAATAATGTTGGACTTCACCAGACTTTGAGACACTCCCATAACAAACCACACAAATGTAACCAGGTCTTTCACAGTAAGTACAGAAAAGTGCCCTATTTCCAATAATTAAGGAGTCATACAATCTTTAACATCATCCTAAATTGTTTTAGTTCTCTTTGCTGGTTGGTTACGCAGTTAAGCCTTAGTGCTTTGCATTTTGGGATAGTGGAATTGTATCCTTCTCTACTAGAGTGTTCTTGGAAGTGCTATGTGAAAACAATTTGGCTGTGGTGCTAAAAGCCCTTCGCTGTCTCTGTTGCCATCCCATTTCTGACTATGTCATTTCTCCTGTCTCTGCTGGTCTGATGGTTGCAAGGGAGGGGAAGGAGTGAGGACAGAGAGCAGTTTGCAGAGCGTTGTCCTCATAACTTGTTTACTGCAGGATATTTATCTCTTTTACCTTTTTTCGACAACCCCAGAATAGGGGGAAAGCAAACCTGAATACAAAAGGGTATGATGCAATGAACTATGAAAATGTGGTTATATGGGTGGGAAAGGTACAATGAATGGCTTAATCATTTGCATACTTATTAGGTTGGGAGGTACTTTGACATCTTGCAGTACAATTATACCAGTCAAATAACTATATCATTCCCCTTTTCTTTCTTTTTTTGCACAATCCCCTCCTATCATTATATTTCCAGGTAAAGATTTAGGGCACTGTTTCTAAACTGTTATAATAGTGTCTGCTTTGTGTAACAGTTTTATATTTGCATTTTTTTCAATAGCTCAACAAACGCTCACTTCCTCTTGTAGCAATCCGCCCTCTGAGACAGCCTTCTATTCTGGTGGGTCTAAGTGAGGACTTTTTCTGATAATTGCTTCTATGTTACAGTTCCCTGCTGCTGGCTAGAGGAAAATGCATTCTTCAATTAGTGGTTTTCAGCTGAAGCCTCTTTACAGGTCCAGGGCTTTAAAAGCTTTCAGGAAAACAGGGCATGTGAGGACCAAGTGGAAATGGAGCATGTAAAACTGTAATGCACACATGTATAAGTAAGAAATAAAATAATTTCATAGTTGAAAGACATTTGTCTGAAGATATCATTTGGGTAGCATTTATTGTCATGCACACTTTAGCGTTAACACTCAAACTGGTACATAGGGACATGTCGGGTCACAGAAAGAGATCCATGGGGTTAAACAGCAGGCTGCTGACTATACTGTGACTGTTGATAGGTACATCATGTTTTTGATGGATCAGATGATCATTTGTGTTCATATGAGAATAACACTGGAACAATGATTGTATTAAAAGTACTTTGTGTTTTTATGTATATATTTTTATTTTAAAAAGCATTGGTATTTCATCAACAGGTGAAATACATAAACAATCTAGTATCACATAATAGTCTTTCCTTCTTATGTTTTGATAATCGGTTTTCTTTAAAAATAGGACACAACATAACGTAGAGTACCATTTACTTCCAGAGAGGGAGTGGTAAGAGGAAAACAATAACATCAATGAATTGCTTGTAGCAGTTTGACATCACAGAGGAACATACATCTTACAGTAATTTATTAAGAAAAAACATTAAGGATAAAAACGTATAAAGAATACATGTTCTCTTTATGTCTTAACTATAGTGTTTTGTATGTTGCACTGTTGGACACACCTGGTACTTAATTTGCATTACCAACAACTAAACCGTAGCTATTGTTCATATGACAAAAATCAACTTACATTTCAAATATTGAAACTTGAATATAGATAAAAAGGCCCACCTTTAAATTCAAAGAGAAATTCCTCTTGTTGTCACTTCTATTGCATTTATGTTTTTGCTGAATTGCTTGAAGGAGAGTTTTTGTGGGGCTGTTTAAAAATATATGCTTATGAGGGCTATTTATAGTCTGTTCAATTCTGGGACAGGATCGTCTCTTAATGAGTGTGTTTTTTGAAAATAGTTAAAGGTTACACAATTTGAAAAGCTCTGGTTCCGATGACTAATATGTCACCATGCTCACTTGACATATATCATTTGTTTTGTCCATGATGAAATCAGGTCTTCACAGAATGTTCCCTGTATCCTTCACTGGAGGGCGCTGTTTGGTAACTAATTTCAGTGGAGCAAACAGAGAAGCTATGAGCTGAGGAAATGTGAAGTATTCCAGCTGTTCTTTTTCAGCCATTCATGTTTCCCCTACGTTTAAGAAGAATGCAATATGACCTTAACAATTACAAATGATGACAGGGGCAGAGAGTTGTTCAAAGTGATCACCATTTCAGAAAAAAATCACACTGTTGTCTGAACAACAACAAAAAAAGGGGGAAGAGTAAGAAATTTGTATATGGGTGAATCCCAAATTAGTGTCACACGGGGGAAGACAATTACATTAGGATCATGGGTCACCAGATTAATAGTCCATTGCCATTTTAAGAAACCATATGTAGTTGCTGTGCAAAAATGCGCAATTAACTCTGAGTTTTTGAATGTGCATTATAATATTTCCTTACAGTATATCGGAAATGGACTGTTTGGAAACGTTATACATTAAGTTATGGCTGCACGTAGACTTGGAGGCATACGTTTGTAAAACAAAACGTGTTTTAAAGAAAATGATACACCTATAGAATACAGTTTATATGGAGTCTGGAACACTCTGATGACTTTAACACATTTAATACATTTCAGAAGGATAAAAATAACATTTTATAACTTAATATAGTTTGTAACATTGACATACAAATGCACTATGAAACCACAGGAGACAAAACAAAACCCTAAAGTATGTCAGAACCATAACTATTAAGTTCCCAAAACACACTGTTAAGTCCCTTCATGAATGGTATTGGTAGCTGTTACATTTGTTTTTAGTCGTTAACCACAGAAGAAGACAAATATATCCGAATAGTTTAATAAGGTTTATCTTAAAGAACATACAGTAGCCTTCCAGTGCGCGCTAGCTGCGCTGCTCAGTCGGATCCAGGAGGGAAGAGGTTAAATTTCCTTCTCAGGGAAACATTGTCGGGTCTATGGAGGGGGTAGAGAGGCGCATACCAATTGGCGAGGCATTCCGCTTTCCTTGAATGAAATGCTGTGAATATGAATCCGTATTTCCCCCCTCTCGCCTGAGGTTCTGGGTCTGCGACGCGCACGAGGATCAACCGGAGTTGCAGAAGAGGAGAACCGGGGGAAAAGTGATGGAAAAGTTGCCCTGATCTGTGTCGGGGTCTGGTGGATGAGGGAGCGCAGCTCTAACTCGCAAAGTTTCCGATCTCAAGTGACAGATTCAAAACTGGACTGATATAATGTGACTGCAAGGAGGGAGCCTTTCAGCGTGCACTACTGCGACCGCTCGCGTTATTTTACTCACTTTTTATTGAACTTTTAGTCACAGTGGATTTATAATTGTGTCCTTCTTTTGCACAAAGGAACTAAATGATTGGAGTGAAATCGTCTGACTGCTGTGAGCGCACTGTATTAACGGGATGAATTCAAAGAAAGGATAAAGCTCGTCTACTTCTGCTTGGATATTCTAGCATAGTTTTTACACATGCTATCATTAAGTTCAGTTTAACTACTGAAACCGAGCATGTGTTGACATCTGTTTATTATTTTTTCCGTCTTTTCAAGCCTTCTTCTCATCCACACCAAGAAGCAAAAGCAAGCTGCTGATAAGCTGCTCCTGGACGGTTGTGGTATTTTACTTTTTGTTACTCACACATTTTATTTGGGAGTTACTTTTTTTCAAACTCTGGATTCACAAACCTTGTTTTGCAGTTTGACATGAAGGAGCGTATGCTTAAATTGCTTTTTGAATAATTTGGATTACACAAGAAGATTTCTCACAAGAGAGGCGTTGAATTATGTCTCCAACTTCCATTGGATTTGTATTTCTGTTAGGAATTTTCCATGTGTGCTCAGGTAAGTTAGTGATCATCAACTATAAACACTCTCATTACTCCAGCCTTTTATTCTGATTTTACAACAGTTGAATTTTGATACAGAAGGTCAGGTAAAATAAAAAATCCAGTTATCTCTTAAACTATTTGTGAAAATACATGCCTTATATAATCACTACATTCGATTCAAGTGCACACAACACAACAGTTAATTTAGAAAATGTTCTAAAAATGTGGAAAATCTCTATATATTATACGTTTTTTATTGTTGGAACTTGTTGATTCAGGGCAAAGGTTAACAATGAGTTTCCCAACCATGAGAAAATGCTTTTGAACATTGAACTTTTGTCAAACGGTGAGTGTGTTGAGGCCTTAGTCTGATGTGTATAAGTGGCTCATCTCTTGTGTTCATTCAGTTGTGCTTTGCAATAAGGAAGGCATCATTCTGATACACACTAATTACATTTTGCGAAGAAAAAACTGTTAAGGTAAAGGGGTTGTCCAACTTTTAAGAGCTGAGCACACATAAAGTGCTGGAGCCATGTGGGATCAGTGCAGAGAGCAGCTATCATCGGTCATACAGACAGCATGAGCCCCTGTGGAGACCATGTTTCCATGTATATCACCATTCTGCCCATGCATGACCGTTATTGCTGAGTGCAGCATTTGGTATATGTGTTTAAAGGGAAAAGCATCTCAAAAGAAAAGGCACTTATTTTTCCATGTGTCCTTTTTCACTTACTGTTGACTTGCTTTAATTTAGATTTATTCCATTTATACATCGTATATGAATATACTACAGCTTGGTTTCAGTTGTCTTTGTCGTCTGGTGCCGCTTATAATGTTCCTTATTATCTTTCACATTATTCCTCCTCACCCATCACATGGGAGTCTTTATAGAGCTCCTAACTATGATAGCTGGGGTTTTCCAGGTCAGTTGCTTCTGAGTTATGTGGAAGCAAATGCCTTCCACCCCATTATAAGACATTAGGGAAAGTGCACACTGAATGGCAGAAAGTGGGGCATTTTGCACAAAGAAAAGCTTCTACTAAATCTGTGAATCTTTGGAAAGAACAGAAAAGCTTTACCAAGTGTAATAGCAGCAATGTCAAGGCCTTTAACTATTGTTCATAGTAGCTCGAACACATCTTTATAATAACCTAAACAAAAGCCTAATCACATTAGCTCAAGTTCAAACCTGAAAAGCCAAAGGGTTTATCTTTCCAAATTATTAGTTTGTTTCCAAATGTTTTTCTTCACTGATATAAATGTTAATGATCTCAAACTGTGAGGTCTTAGTTCGCCTTGTTCGTCCAGTTTTCAATCACATTCAGCATCTGTTTTCAAATGTGATTCATGCTTCCGGATTTGTTTCCTGAATTGGGTCTTTGTTTTCTCTGAGAGTCAGTGATGTACTGAAGGAACGCCTGTGACACCCCAGTCACTTGAGGAAACACTGTAGCACCTAAACAGGAAGCAGGGTTAGAGGTGAGCGTTTCGAGCTAGGTGGTTGCTCCATCTGCTCCACGGATCCTGGGCCTGGGCTGAGCCGCTAATGGTCCTGTCTTGAGAGAAAGAGCGTCAGACACCAGGGTTTCCAATTACGTCTAGCTGTGAGGATGTCTGGGGAGGTTTTCTGGGGAGAGGCGTGAGAATAGGCCCCGCTAATAGAGATGGACTGGACAGCAGATACTCAAAGGATTGGTCGTGGATTAGACACTAGTGTCAGGGAAATTGGATTACACACCACTTGCCTGGAAAATATTTCATATGTGCTGCTAATTGGAGGGTTAACTACTTCATTCCAGTGTAGGGAAGGTATCAAATCTCTTAAGCAAACTCATAATGGTATTTAATCAAATCTATGTGGAAATGATCAGGATTATGTTCACATTGCTGCTCTGATTGCAAAACGTTATACTACTTGTATGTGTAAAAAAGAGGGAGAGAGATGAGTTGACCTTTGGCCTTGTCAAACTTGTGTTGACTTGCTTATTGCCACCTTGCTCTGTCTGAAGGCTGTAAATTGATACCTCCATCTATCATGTCTGGCCCTGTTATCAGGTGATCTGTCCCCCGCTATACACTAATGGTTGTTATCTCTTTCCCAAGTGCTCGTCAGATCTTAAACTCACCTCAGAGGTACCATTCAGATGAGGGCAAGAGGCGATCACACTCCAAATTACACTGCAGGTTTTTAAGCAGAGGATGGCTGTTAACAATTTATATTTTATCATTTCAAGGTACAAAGTAGATCAATGCTGCTATAAACTCTTTAGGTGATCATATGCAATCATAGCGTTGTGTATGTCTATCCCAGTGCCGATACAAATAAAGGCTGTGGGAGCTGTGCCCTGGTAATCAGCCCAGACCCCGGCAGCACATAGCAGTTGAGGTTTGACAAATTGACTTGTAAGTGTGCTGATAAATTGTGGAGCCCTTCCACCTCTTACATCATGGCGATATGACAGGACACAGCAGGTTTCAGGGCCAATTAATGACCAGAGACCACAGGTGAGAGCCATCTCTGTCTCTTGTCTTCTTTACAATTACCTTTCATGGCCTGAAAACACAGTCATTACAGCCAGCCTTCAAGATCTCTTGCAGTTCCCCATTATTGTATCTGTTTTGTGAAATAAGGTTCTGTTATTCCAAATAGCCCCAAGCTCATGTGGTTTTCAAGAGACTACCTCTCTGAACCCATGTTGTGGGAGGGCAGTAGGTGCCTTGCTTACCCCCATTTCAAAATATCACACCTGTGTGAGGTGACAGTGCTCATATGGCTATAACTCTATAACTTCCACTAATGCACATTAATCTGATCCTAATCCAAATCAAGCTGGGTTTTACACCCTAAGATCCAGGATTATGCAGACTTTGGCTTAGTGAAACCACATGGAGGAATGTGGGAGGGCAGCCCGTGTCCTCTTCCTGTTCATGAGAACTGTGACTAAGTCATTAATGACTGATGAGATAAACATTTCAAAGCAGTTTGTTTTAGGGCAGATAATTAGGCGGTGACTCTTAATGATCTGCTTTCCCCCAAATGCTCTTCCCCTAATGACCTATGAGCGCTGCTTAATTGGATTAATTACCAAATCCATCTGACGTCAATAGCTTGTAATTTGGCGTGGCTGCATCTTGACTGATAGGCATGGGCAGGCCTGCATAGAGAATCAGAAGATTTGGATACCTTTCAAAACCTCCCAATGCCCTTTGTTGTGCTGATTTGTAACTCATCTTCTCTTTGTCTTATCATGCTGCATTCTAAACATAAATAGCTGAGTAGAGTTATGCTCATTGCTTGCTCACAATGTTACTACAACTTATTTAGCAGGTCTCACTTTGTCTGTCAAATTGTCTCTCACTAAAAGCTCTGCATATAGCCAGACTGCATTAAGCTGTCCACACTAAGAACACTCTGGAACTTCGTTTAAGCGTTTTTGTCTGGAGCCGGCTGGTAGTAGGAAGCAGCAGGCGTGTCCTGGATATTAACAGTAGGTATAGTAAATGCATCTTGCTCTGACAGTTGACATGGAGGACAAACATTCCCTGTTGCCAGTCAGTCCGGAGGTGATAAATGACATGTCCTTATAAGATGAAAGGTGTAGTCTGGTTTCTGTCTCGGTTCACAAAAGCACGCTTTGAATTCCCACAGCTTTGCTTCCTGTTATGAAAAATGCTAAATATGATAGTTGCAGACACAGCAGCATTGAAGCAAATTACATAATGTTCATAGTCATTAAATTCTACATACATATGATGTTACTTAATCTAGCTTTACCGGGATTAGTTTCCCCAATGACGCCCACTAATATAGAGTGAGTGAGAAGCAAAGAAGGACAGGAGGGGGAGTGTGTTTGTGTGTGTGTGGGGTGACGAAAGGGGGCTTAAGGAATCTCTTCATCCTCTTACCCATCCCCCGCATTTTTTTGTTTTGGCCCACTTTTTTTTCAAGACTGCCTTTTTTATGTGGCTGGTCAGTGCAGAGCCTTTCTTAAATAAGCAGACAGCTGTGGGGATGGGGATGGCTGCATTGTGTTGCCCTTAACAGGGCGATTGTAAGGCATGGAGGAGGGGAAGAGAATGGTTCACGAGGGACTGATGGTGTGTGAGGAACGTAGGGAAGGGGGGGGGGGTGCGCCTACACAAAGGCAACCCCAGGGTGTGGAAGGGGGGTGGTGGGGGGGGGGGGGGGGGGAGGACGGAGGACGAAGGGGAGGACGGAGCAGTCAAACATACCATGATACACCAGCTCTGGGAATACTCTTAATCTGGCTCTCTGTGCTCACATTGCATATTCTCCGTGGTCCCTCATGGCAGCAAATGTGCTGATTAGGGTGGATGTGGTGGAAAACTGTGAGGCAAGGACACTGGTGTTGTTTTTTCTTTTAAAGGTGGACATCTGGGGAGCGGTGAGGTTGATGTGCAAAAGTGCTGAGTAAATAAGTGATCCCGGTACAAAGCTTCAGTGCGGCAATAAGGGTTTGGTTTGGTGTAGCTTGGCAAACCTCATGTATCTAAATTTTGCACGCTTAGGAACTCCCAGAAGGCTTGTCCTGGGGCTGGCGTTTGCTGTGGTGGAGAAGCTATGCTACAGTGGGGTGCTGTGCCTTGTGCATTTAAAAAAGGCTCCGACCTCCCTCCCTTTCATTTTCCTCCACTGGGGAGACAGAGATGGCATTGAGGACAGCCTCTCCCCAGTATCCTTCTTTTCTTTCTCCCTCCCTGTGCTCAGGCCTCCTCCCTGCCTCTGTCACCATTCTATTACCCTCGCATTGCAAGGCCTGGATACACTTTTGAAATGCTAAACCTCTCTTTGGTTATAACTGACAGGGGGAAATACCATTAAAGAGGCTGAGAGGAATAGATTAAATTAGCAGTTAAAAGAGAGAGTGCTAATTAGTTGATTAATGTATTTGGTTCCTCGCCCTCTTAGCTCTATTGTCGTATTTAAGATTCCCTCTGGTGACCAGGCTCCCCTTCCCCAAATATTGTTTCCTGTTTATTATTTCTTATAATCCACATGGAGCAAGTGAGGCTTCAGGAGATTCATGTTTAAAAGCCACTCTTGTCATCTAGAGCTGCATCAGCAACTTTATGTTCCTGGGGGCTAATTCTGTCACACAAAGACAGTAAAAGTAGGGCTGCGCTCTATTTAAGAGGAAGTGCTTGAAAATATAATTAATGAGAAGGTGACCTTGAATTTCACTATTGTAGGACTGCTTTTGGAGCCGCTCCCATCATTCACCTGTAACCATGGTGAAGAGGATTCAAATGACTGGGTGCATTTCCAACATGTAAATACAGAGTCGCTCTGAGCTGAGAGATTAACTGTAATCTGTTATCAGGTTTACCACTTTCTGCAAATTTGTGACATTTCCCTTAAATCTGATGTCACTATTGACATGAACTCAAACAAATGTATTCCTTTTCATTTTATTTCCTTGGTTGTAGATATTATGTGTGTTGCCACTTACTTACTAAAAAGTAACACCACTATTGAACCCTTTAAAATAGCAACAATACTTTTGACATATGCTGAAAACCTGGGAATAAAGAAAATAAGCTGCTCAAACCTTACTTTTCAATTTCGAGCAGAGCTGTCTATCAGTTCTCCCTGTCACTATCTCAGTCCTCTTCCACTATACAATCCTTCCTCTTATGCAGTCACTTTCTCTCCCTCCCACGTCCGCTCTCCTAGCCTATACAGTGAAAGCTCTAATTGAATAACAATTGTAGTCACCGGGTGAGAGACAGGTTGTTCAGGCTTTAAGAACAAGATTGCTTTTGAATGTGCTGCTTGTCTGTCACCAAGTGTTAATCGGAAGCTCAAAAGTGAAACTATTAAAAGTGCTCTTTAGAATTAGAGCCCCACCTCCATTTCCCTACATGCACTAGGCTCCAGTAATCTCACCTCTCTTTGACTCAGAAGACATTGTTGCAATATGTCTGAAGGCAGTCTGTGATAAATGCTGTCCTACTTGACTGTTGTGATTCTTTCTGACGTTTAGCTTTGACAGCCGGTGTTTATCCCATCGCAGTATGTCCTTTAATCAGAGCACACTATTCACTTCTGTCTCTGTGCTTTAATGGTAATCATGGCCATTATTTCAACAACTTGAAGTGTAGTTGGCCTCATTTTTCTGGGAAGCCAAAGAAACATTATATAAAGCATATTCTTTAATCATTCACTTTGATTGAGCTGATTAATGCCTCCTTTTTTGCATTTGCTTTTTGTATTTGCATCATAAAATGTATTCTGACATCCTTGGAATACAAGGGCTTAAATGTGCACTCCTGTCCTGTCTCTTGTTGGTATGATATATATAATTATGCTTATTGATGGACCACAAAGCATAAATATTTAAAACCATATAGTATTCTATCTATTTTTGTTATTTGCTGCCTCACCTTTGATCACTTTTTAAAGGAGAAGACAGAAATCCGGTGTCAGTGGAAAATAAATACCCTCACAGTGGTTATTTCCACCTACAAAACAGTTTGAATGGCTGTTGGTGATAGCGATATTTCCTTTCTTGCATTTGTCATCACAGCTGTCTGATTTCCCCTCCCCCATCGTGTCCAACACTGGAGGAAAACAGGCTTTCTTAGAAATGTTATTCAGACGTCGACAGACAGTTTCTCCGGTTGTCAAAGGTAGAAAACTGAAGACACGAATGAGGGACTGGGATACTATTATTAAGTCATTTAAAAATGATTTAATGAAAAGAAAACATTATTTGATAAATAAATTGGGTACCTGGAAAGTGGGTATGTGTTTTGAAGCGAGGAAAGGGTCAGTGGCTGCTGGAAAGCCTACAGGCCAGTGAGCAGTTGTCTGCAGAAGGAAGTTTTATTTTAATGCCAGACTGGGCACAGCTTCCCCTCTGTGGATGTCTTGAAAAAGGCTTCTTGGCAGACTTTGCCCCTTCATTAATTTTGACCAAATATTTACTGTGCATCACATGGCATGCCTTACATCCCACTCTCATTTTTCCAGGCCAGGTTTTCAAAACAGTTTGGGGGGATTTCTGTTCCATTTGGCTGGAACCGGGCCATGCCCCACTCAGCAGGCCCATGCTGGTGTCCCTAGGATCCTGCCACATGAGAAACTGGCTCCACTGAGTCTTAACCTACGCTATGCCTCTGGGAGCCACATTTCCCTTTAATAATACCTTGTATCCACAGCTACAGTGGTATGATCCAGGCACACACATGCATGCACATACACAAGCTTTCACACATTGACAGTCCAATGTTATATGTTCCGTGCTTACCCTTTTAACCTAAAGGGCACCAGAAGGAAATGTGCCAAGTTTTCTGAACTCAGGCATCACTGCCGTACCCTTGCCTGAATGCTATAACTAAAATTCCTTTTCAACACCCAGCTGTCCGAGATTTGCTTCAGAATGTGGTTGGCCAAACTTTTAGAATAGCCAACATAAGGTCATCGGCTCTGCTCTCAGGGACTGTAACATAACACTGACTCAATAGCAGACTGGTATCAGCCGCTGCCATCAACTAAATAACATTTAAAAAGCATTAGGTGCTTTTTGGCCATGCCTGCCCTGATTCACTTTGGCATCCCATCAGAGCTGTTATTTGTCTTGGCATCGAGCCTAAATGCCATACTCCCTGTGGCTGGCCTGTGCCAGCTGAGTGTGCTGGTCCTTCTTCCTCTACACTGCCCACCAGCCCGTCCCCTACCCCTGTCCTGTCACGGCCGGGCACAGGAGCCGTAATACTGCAGCGAGTCCAGAGTGACAGAGAGGAGCAGACCACAGCTCCGTATTGCTATGGATCCGAAACTGAGCAGACAGCAGGATTTAAATTGAATTAAGAACGCTGGTTTGTTTAACCCTGCAGTGATGTGCAAATTCCTCTGCAGCATTGCATTATATACTGTCTGAAATAGAGCCATACCCATCCACTTGTGTTCAAATGATAATAACCATCCACAATTTGCATCATGTATTAGTTTTTTAAGACTAAACAAATTGTTTTGCTGATATATAATGTATTAAGCTGATGGAAGATCAAGTTGGCAGAGACACTCCTGCTGTCCCCTGTTGGGAAATAAATGTACCAGTATATTAAATTACCCCTGCCTCTCGTATCCTGCTGTTGCAGCCTGCTTTGATGTATCACTGAGAACGTATTGGTCAAACCTCATTAAAAACTGGCAATGTTTGAAAACAAAAACAAGAAGTAATTGCCCACTCGTGCTTCTTCTCTGTATGCTCCAAATCTTGACAGTGGCGCATAAAAAAAATCTTCCTAGCAGAGCCTGGTACAAATTAATTGCAGCGCTTTTCCGTGATCTCTGCTCTGCTGAAGACATTACATCCTTGACATCGGTGTTGGAGTGCCTTCGTGAGAAGTGAAGGCCCTGTTTTTTTTATTGGTCATTGCTATAAATGAATGCATGGTCAACTTGAGGATAATGCTCAAAGTCGCCACAAGATTGAAAATAGATTGATAGATACTATATTATGGACAGACTCTTTGCTTGCATGGACACCAGCGCCAATGCAGGCAGCCTCCTAGTGCAGGCAGCCTCCTAACAAGCATCCCAGTATGTTCCATTACAGTTGTCCTGCTTGTCTCAGAGAATGGATATAATAAAGCATAGGAACGGTGTTCATCCTGCAGGAATAAATACTAATGCTTGACCTTCCGGAGATTTTGACAGCTACAACTCATCCACAATTGTGTCCCCTGGGTCTCTGTTTAAATGTCTTTATTGTACAGTATTGTCATTTTACAGTTGCTCCCTATAGTTATGTTGCTGGAAATGTATGTGAAATCTGTATGAATACATACATTGTAAGGAGAAACCTGGTATGTATTAACCATCCTTCTATATTGAGTCTCCATTCATAACTTTTATGTATGCGCTTACATAAAAAGAGATGAGTTTCTGAAGACAGAAGAAACAAAGATGTCCTTGTTGTCTCTGGTTGACTTAGGAGGTGTTGCATGAGCATCAGCAATTCTTTATGGTGCTTGTGATCATGTCTGGTGTCTTTCAAATGTGTCAAGTCTGTTTGGGAAAAGCCTGGAGCAGAAGTGGAAATACTGCTCCTATTGTCACTGCTCCAAATAGGGGCCCCGGAGCAGGATGGACCCCAGTGTCCCAAAGGAGCACTCGGCTGGGGTTGACTCACTCCCGGCATGGCCTGCCAGGGGAGCATTAGGGATGTGTTTCCCAGATGATATAGCTTGTTTTGGGGGCTAGTGCTGTAGGCATACAGGGTGCTTTTGTTAGATCCCAGCCTGATGAGCAATAGTGATTATACCACAGCCCGAAGGATTATGATGGTAACCCGTGGCCCTAAGCAAAGAAGGGAGTGATGATTGTTGATGGTATCAGCACATTTGTTACCTTTATCGTCAAGCATACTTTGCAATCAAGAGATGAGATGTTCATATTTTATACAGAATTATTGAAAAACTTGAGCATTGGTCTACTTATAACCACACTTTACCTTTTTATCTCTCATTCCTACTGTTTGAAAAAAAAACACTCAATACATCCCATTGTTGGGTGCCTTGCACTGTTGTATTTTTCTGATAACTTCCTCAACCTTGTTCAATGTCTTGGCCCTAACAATAGGTCTTTATTTCATGTTTGCATTACAGTGTGCAGCAATCACTCAAATATCAATAGAAGCACTGTAGTCATTTTTAAGTATGGACTTCCTATAGCAGCAAATACAGATAAGCAGTCCTGGGTGTGGTGGTGTGTGTGAACTCAAGTAGGGATACTATTTTGCCTTGATTAAAACAAATAAAAAGATTGGACAGTGCAACTATTTTATAGAATGTGATATCTATTCTCAAGTGCTGCCGTAGCATCAGCGAGGTAACCATACCCTGGTCTGTTTGGTAAATGGAGACAAAGAGATGAGGAAAGAAAGAGGCCATAAAGATATCCATCATCCCCCCCGATCACCCTCCCTCCGGGTCTCCATACACACTCGCACACAGGGCTCTAATCCTGCCTCTTAGGAGTGTAAGTGATAGCCTTGTGTAACATTAAAAACAGGTCTGATCTGATGCAACTGGCAAAGTCATTCATGCGGAGAATTTCAGGGTGGGATCCTGATGTTGAAACGGTAAAAAGATTTGGTTTCTCTTTCCTGTCATCTGAGCAGCAGGAGTACGGTACCTTGCCTTTTTTCTATGCTTCCGTCTCTCCCTCCGTTTCTCCCTCTTATCTCTGCCCTCTCTCTCCGTTATCTTCTCTAATTCAATAGAGAAGGGTGCCTTTTCTTTTCCTTTCAACCGTTTATTGGCAGGCCCTGTCTCAAACAGGCGTGGCTCAGTGTCCGCCTGGCTAGCCCAAGGGACACGCCCTCTGCTCTTATCTCTGCCATAAATCCCTCTTAAATCCCCTAATCACAGATTAATGGGACTGTAGATAGGGAGTGCCTTACTGTGCTTGGCCTTTCTTATCACAAACCCATATTCCATATCTTTGCCATTGCTCAGCTGGACATCTGATATGAGGTGTGATGATATGGCTTGTGCTCCTGCAACACTTCACAATCTGTCTTTATGAGATTCTGCGACCTTGAGCATCTTTATGGGGGGAAATTCAACTTTACCACAATATTGCTTATATAATCACATAGGTTGGGATCCTTTGATCTGTAGCGCTGCAGCGAGAAAAGACTGAATGACCCAGCATTGGGAAGTTTGATTAATCATTCAAGGAAGTAGAGACATTATCCTGTCTCCCAACCCCAGGGGACCTCAGTGACAGCAGAGTAAGATAGCCTTACTGTCCTTCCCCCGTGTGAGTTTTCTGAGGTAAGGGGCAATTACCTGGCTCTTTTCCTCCTCCTTACACTCTGCCAAGAAAAAGCTGCGAGAAACCGAAGCACATTTGCTTTTTAAGTGAGGGAAATCACTGGACCTGAACTTATTACTTGAGCTAGGTGATTGTTTTCGTGTGTTTTCTTTTCTTGCCTGCCTCTCTGCTTCCCTCAGTCTTTACGCTGGGAGTGATTAGTACGGAAAATGCAGAACACATGATGTCGCCTGTGGTGTTACATGAGCTTTTAATTGCAAAGGGCATATGTGCTGTTTTTAAGGAAAGACCCTGGCTCTGACAGAGATGACCCTGTCTAGTTGTTTCCTGTCCTGAGGCTGCTCAGAGTCTAGGATGCAGTTGCAGGGTCATCATCTTTGCTTTCAGTCAGAGTAGTTGGGTCGATTGCTGCCTCCCAGACACGTAAGCTTCGTAGCACCAAAGGCAATCATTTATTGCATTTTCTAGTAGTTGACATCTTGGCTATTTAGTCAGACAGTAAATGTTTTTAGTGAAATTCTTACATAAATAACTCATAATGTAATTATGCATATCAAAGGTGCAGTGCTTGTCCATTATGCTATCCTCGCAACTGTGTCACTGACAGTGAGAGAGCTACATATGGATCTGAAATGAAGGATCCTTGGTAAAATAACCTATTATTCCAAATGATTTGGAATAAGTACAAAAAACATGATTTTTAGTACAATTTCCTTATGTTGAATGAGTTTCTTTCAGCACTCCCAAATCCAATAGATAACCACAAGGAGGTCCAGGGCATAATGAGTGTCCTGCTCAGTGGATCACATTATGAGCTATGCATGATCAGTGTCAGTCTATCTTTTAGGAATATGTTTTTCATTGTCAGATTGAGGAAGCAGGCTTATCTCTTGGAATATAGATTCACGGCACATTAGCTCATGTTGCAGGGTGAAAATCAAGTTTAGCCCCAAGACACGGATTAATCCATATAAAGCTGGTAGCCATAATGTTAATATACAATGTATGCCTCGTGATCGAATGGACAGCCGAGTGACCTTGGCTTCTTGAGCACCACCGCAAATCCCAAGATCATGCCCTGTATATCAGTGATTGGATTGTGGGGAACAAGCCTGGATTTTCGAGTGGGAAAATACCCGCAAAGTCTTCATGACTCCTAGGATGCATAAAGATACTTTTTGAGGATATGGGTCAGTCTGGGTCTGGACCCTTGTGGTGTTTGTACATAGGGGTGGGAGAGCATTCCATTCACTGTGCACGTTGTTGCTGATGGGCTCGCATGGTTTGTTGTTCATTACTGGAATTGCTTTTAGCATTGAGCGCAGAGAATTGTAGGTTTTTTGAATCACCTCCTCAGAAGCAAAGGCTCCCTCAAGCATAGTTTAACTGTGTGTGTGTGTGTGTGTGTGTGTGTGTGTGTGTGTGTGTGTGTGTGTGTGTCTGTGTGTGAGATGGAGAATAAATGAGAGAGAAGAGAAAAAGAGTGCTCCAGCAAGTGAGAGGGTTAAGGGAGAAGGAGAATCTTGCCTGGGGCACCAATCGATCAGATCCCTGCAATAGAACTCCCAGCTTCCCTTTGGTGAAGCTGTGTATTGCATTAGCTCATCTCACATTTTCTGTCTGGAAGCAAAGAAGGGGGGGGAGAGGGGGATAGAAAGCAGGAGAGAGGGTGGTTGAAAGCAGCAGAGGAGAGGGAAGGGCAGCGCTTTGAAATAACGGGAGGGTTATACGACTCAAAGCCAAGCGAGAAAGAGACTCTGAACATCTTGGTTCAGCAGTGAAGTGTGCACTCTGCTCCTCTCTTGTTTCTGCCTCAGATTTGGTGCTCTGCCATCTTCTGAAATCATGCACCTGTAGAGGGGGGGTCTCTGTGCTATGACAGAGTAATCCTTTATTCCGCCAGTGTCTTTTTCCCTGGTGAGGGGTAATGGAGCTGAAGGAACTGGGGTCACTCAAAGTGTCTGTGGGGATCAGCACATCAAAGCACACACACACACACACACACACACACACACACACACACACACACACACACACACACACACACACACACACACACACACACACACACACACACAAACAAACACTTAATGAATTCAATCAGGAACATGGAAAGCATAATAGCATTGTGTAACTGATACATTCTCGCACCCACTCAAACGCCCTGGAAACATACACGCCCACTCACACACTTTTTAGAGTCCAATATGGAATGCTGAATTTACAGCATATTTACCTACTTAGCTTCCCTGTAACAGGACACTTTATATTTAATGCTCTGTTTTGCATGTTAATAATGCAGATCTGCTGTAATCATCTACAGTAAACAGGCACAGCTCAAACACCGCACTGCCTGCTGCACAGCTCTCCGCACAGTAGGCCACATCTAAATAGTTAATGGTTCCTCCATAAAATCCCAAACTTCAGACCATTTTTAAATTAGAGGGGCGCTATCTAAATCAGGAAGGGAACGGGGAAAGCAGATAGCAGCGGAGCTCATCAAAGTCCTCTTTAATAAAACATATTAGCCTGCCTTTTCTGGTGTTGAATGGCAATGGTAGTGGTGCAGTCACTGTGGTGATAATGGGCCTGTGAAAGTTAGCATAGCGAGTAGTGTTAGCTCAGCTCTTTGCTTTATTATGCTGCCCGGACCAAAGGGCTTGGCCTCGTTAACATATGATTTGTAGGTTCAAGAGCAAAATGGAGCTAATTAGCTTGGTAGTGGTTCAGGCAGCTCCAGTAACCAGGAAGCAGAGACATGTATTTTGCATACACTTTACTCCACGTCACATAGCAGACTTATTCATTCTTGCTCCAGGCTTGATATGACACTCTCTCAGTCTATTTCTCCATCTGTTTCTGTCTTTATGTTTTACTCTCCAAAGACGTCCTTTTCATATCCTTTGAGTTGCTATAGAATGATATTCAGCATTACACTGATTTCTGTGTGAGGCTTACTGTTTGTGTGGCCACTGAAAAATTAATTATCAACTGATTGGCTTTAGTCTATTCGCTCTAAATACAGTAGTTTTGAATGGCTCATTTTGAATACTGTTTTGTTGTATTGCATCCATTAAATTGTAAACACCATTTAACCTCAAGTGCAGAATATCAATTAATTAATTTCAACTATAGGCTGGCTGAAAACATTTATTTGTGTGTGATGAAAAAAAAACGTTATATTTTTATTTTGTGGCTCATTGGATATACAATTACAGCCGTTCACAACCACTGTACTTTCTTTGTGTTTGTTAAGGATATAAACACAAAAGTGTAAAAAAGTCCACCCTGTCATAGTTTAGGAATAACTTGACAAGACTTGTAATCATGATGTCCTTCATTGGGGTACTGGATTAATTATATGTCATTGACCACATTACACATGCGTAAAGTGATTAATCTTTCCACAGAGCTGTCACTGATTATGCTGACTATAAGTAAAATATATGGCGACCACAAGAAGATGCCTCCTCAGCACCACATTTTTATAGGGTAACGGGGGATGGGTGGAGGGCACAGAGATGAGACATTGTGGCAAGTTCACGGGATGCTGGGTAAATTAATTGCTGGCCTGTGCCTCCAATTAGACCAGACTCTTTTTAATTGGTTCCTGAAAGGGCTCCAAAGGCCTATGTTGGGAGATATGGCAAGTGGGGGGAAAAAACCTGCTCTCATCCTCACACACACATACACATACTATTGTGTGTAGGCACACAACCACCAAGTCCCACCCCTCAGGAATTAACAACAGGAAGGTAATTTGCATGTAAAGCAGGTTTGATAGCCACAGCTGACTGGTCGGAGAGCAACAGTAATGACCTGAGATAGCACTGAGGTGTTAACCCCCTTGGCATTGCTGTTGGCAGCTCTGTCTTTGTTCAATATGTAATCTCTACTCCTTCTTTGTCCCAAAGTTAGACACTGCATCCATATCTTATCTTTTATCTTTTAATTTCCTTTTGCTTTAAAGGTGTGTCATATTCTTGTGTACTGTTGCTTTCTATTTATCCCTTTTTGCTCTTTGATCTGAGAAATGAGTCACATAGCTGGAGCATTGCTAGGGTTTGCTGAAGGAGCTGTAAGTGTAATTAAAGGGTGACTTCTCTCACAAATTGGTAGTTAATTTGCTCTTTATTTGCATTTGCAGTACCTGTTATTGTACCTGAAATAATACAGTCCACTCCTTTCCAAATATATTTTCTGCATTTGGTTAAGGAGCTAAGAAGCATACTTTTTGATCAATATTGAGTCTATATAGGAAGTTTCTCAACAAGTTAAACAGTTTAAAATTGTGTCTGCAGAGCTGAACAGAGAGGCACTATAGGTTTACACAGTCAAACCTTAGAACATAAACCTACATTTGTTTGTACTCTCAATAATTAAATGGAATACTAATCTTGTAGTGTTCAAATATGTATACATATGTGCAAGGTATTCAAATGAGGCTTTCACTGCTAATTACATTAGCCAGAGGAAGGTATAGCTGTCTTTCATAATGTACTTTTGAGTCCACGATAACATGCCTGGTTGCCCTGTGTGCCACATTTTATTATCAAAATAAGGACTTTAAAATCCAATCACGGGTTTAAATGCTGCAAGATGTAAACTTGAACTATTTTCATTTATTTTCAGGATCTCGTCTCCGCCAAGAGGACACCCCACCCCGGATTGTGGAACACCCCTCTGACCTGATTGTCTCCAAAGGGGAGCCCGCCACCCTCAACTGTAAAGCTGAGGGGCGGCCTACCCCGACAGTGGAGTGGTACAAGGATGGAGAGCGGGTGGAAACGGACAGGGACAATCCCCGCTCTCAGCGCATGCTGCTGCCCAGTGGCTCCCTCTTTTTTCTACGCATCGTCCACGGACGACGGAGCAAGCCGGATGAAGGTTCCTATGTCTGTGTTGCCCGCAACTACCTGGGAGAAGCAGCGAGCCACAATGCCTCTCTGGAAGTAGCCAGTAAGTGCAGCATGCCTTCTTGTTTCTTCTTCGCCTCTAGTGTGGGTGTGAATGGAAGAGTTTGGGTTAAGATGCAGCTGAATAGCAGGCTCCAGTTTCCTTCAGTGTTTCTGTGCTCAATGTGTTCATTGAGTTGGATAATCTCTTAGGAGATGGGCAGGATGTGTTTGGCCCAGCGGTCTCTGTAGGCCTGCTGAGCCTTGGGGGAGAAATGGCCTGATCATTCCAGGGTGAGTGCTTCTCTAAAGGTCCCTCTGTAGGTGGTCAAGAGCTACAATGGGAACAAAGCCCTTTTGGTTTGGCCCTGATTCTGCTTTTTGTCAGAGAGATAGATATGAGGTTTTATATCAGAAGGAATGCAATCTTTCATCTGTGTTAAGTCATCTTTTAATGAAGAGCTTTCCCAATCATTTCATTGAAGTATCAGAGGTTCCCTTTATTTCCTGCCACACTCACGCTCACGCAACAACGGGCTAGTGTTGATGTAAAGGGGATTTAAGCATCTTTAGGGTCAACAAGCAGGCTTGGAGACATACTGTATTAATGAGTATATTTGACAGTCCGTGGGTATGCAATGTAGTGAGAGAGAAAAACACTCTTACCATTTAGACTTTCTGTGAGTGTTGACCTGTGTTGACAAATTTGTTCCCATGATTCTTGAAAGGCTGCTTTCGTTGGTGAGGTCAGCTCTTCAGAGAGAGTATCTCTGTGCTCTCTTGACTTGCTGAGAGTGAAGGATGAGGAGGAGAGCTCAGATATCAACCACTCTATTAGCATGCCCAGAGGCTGTCACCAACCCGCTCACTGTAATCTAATCAAGATGGGGGAAGAAAGAAGTATGTGTGTTTGTGTATGTGTTTGTGTGTGTGTGTCTGTTTGTGTGTGTTTAAATGTGTACATGGAGTATGGGAGGTTGCCTCGCTTGGCAGGGACTCCTTGCTATTTGAGGCTAATGGTCTTGGGAATGAGGTGTTGGTCAGACAGAATTAGGCTTTCTTTCTCGTATTTAAGCTGTATTAGAGGGATCTCTTGAGGGTACAGATGTGACAAAGCTGCCCTGCTATTAAGGCTGATTTGTGATATTTTAGTCAAATGCATAAGATACCGTTAGAGGCTACTTGATATTGCGCTGGGTGAGTGGTGGTCCAGATGGTGTCTTGTCCTCATATATTCTGCAATATGTAATACCTGCCAAGCTTGTGCACAACAAATTATTCTGCACAATTTAAATGTAATCATCCTAACTTATTTAGAGGCAAATGAATAACATCAAATATGGAAATAAGAAAGCCTCAAGGGAACTCACGTCTCTGGCACAACATAAGTTTCCACAGGTCAGAAAGCTACAAATATTTCCCCAGAAGTAGATGGTATATAGTGTTTATTTTAGAGGTGGGTTTTCCAAGTAGAAAAACAAGACACTTGGCAGGACCTACGACGACCAGAGTACAAAGTACCATTGGCTCAATCTCAAGTTTGGGCTGCTTGTTTTGTATAAGGTTCAAAAAGACCCATAATGACAAGCTACTGTGCTCCAGCCCTCTCTATCCTTCTCGCTTAGTTGGTGTCTCTGACTCCCCTCTATGCAGCTCATGCCTAACTACATATAATTATGTTGTCGGAGCAACCGGGATGGAACCTTGCCTAAGAAAAAAGGCAGTATAAAATGAAAAAGCCCAGAAACACTCAGTTGTCTTCACAAGGCTTCATTAAAACTCCAGAGAAAATAAACTACAAGCAATACATCTGGCTCTTAAGAGTGTATTATAACGTTTTAGAGCATTTTGAATGTTTTACTGCCATTAAAGATGCTTGTCATACCTTAACTGTTATTCATTGAACAGTGTAGAATGGCTGTTTTACCCAGATGAAGACTGTGTTGATGGAACAACCAGGCTTTTAATTTCCAAAGAAGGAAGTGGTGGTTTTAATTGTGTTTACTTTGACTAGCTCTCCTCCTCTAACGTTTTCACTTTAAACGCTTAAAACACAACATTTTGGAGATGTTATTCTAAGACCCTGGCTTTTACAGTTTCCTCTACTCAACAGCGATTGTTAACATAATCCAAGTTTCATCAAGTCCTGTTTTGCCAGGCTAGGAGAGCTAACCCAGTTTATTTGGTTTATCATTAACCACATGTACAGTACAGCCCACAATCTCTCTATCTGAGCCTCTTAACCCAAAGCCGGGGAAATGCACTCACCACGAATCCTGTTTGCCTTGTGTATTCAAACAGTCTTAAGATAGGATTCTTTCCCTATTATGTGATTGTTTGCTTTGTATTAGAGATGTCAACATAACAAACTTCCTCTATGCTCAATGACTGCCAGTTGATAAATAAGTAAGAGTAAGTCCACATGGAAATGCCACCTAAAAGTAATAGGTCATGAATTATGTTTCCATAACCTATTTATCTTTAGATTTCATTCATGCTTTCACCAAAAGCTGAATACATTGGTAAGAGAATTCTAAAGTATTAGAGAATGTGCTCGCTCCTATTAAGCAATTACCAAGAAAGATATAGCCACAAAATGTGTGTTGTACTGTAATCTCTGTGACGTGTCGCAGTAATTTACCCAGCACAGTGTAAGAGCCCCTGAGAGGCTCTATGAATAGCTTGTTTCCCTTTCCCTGGATGCGGAGATAGTAAAGGGAGGTAATGGACGGCACACTGCTCCACTTGAGCAGGCGATAACCTCAGGGCCCGCTGTCTGGTGGCCTGGCTGACTGCACAGTGCTGACCGCACAGGGTTGGCTGTAGGCCTTATATCCACACACAGACTCCTCTCTCCAGAGGCAAAGTTGACTTTTTACAGCCAATAACAACAGAAGCGAAGGGGTGTTTACTTGAATTTGGCACATTGCATATAACTCTAGTCCACCAAGTGTATCTGAGTATCTAACTGATCTTGATGCTTCTGTGAAATCTCTGTCACCATGTGCAGCCAGCTGGCTTTGCCGAATCTTTGTGGGAGAAGGTCGGGGCATTGGATATGTTGAAGCAGGCAGAGTTCATTGTGACAGATTGGGGGCCATGCTTAAGGGTCATCTACAGAGCGGAGGACAGTTGGCTAGCATGCGCCCGTCTAAAGGCAGCATGGCCACCACCCACGAATATGAAGACCTATTTGTCTTTCTCACAGAAAATCCCTTATACTACATCTCTCGGATCTCAAAGACTGAGGGTCTTCGTGTTTTGTTCTTCAGCACCCCCAACCTCACACCCCTTCTCATTACAGATCTGAGTTTACTCTAATATTTATATTTCCTCCGCCCTCACCCATTTATGCTTTCTACTCTGTTTTATTTCCCCACTGCTACCCACTGAAACAAACCAACCCCATGACTGAAACAGCTCTCCTCACTTCCCCTTGCCACAGTTTTTGTTTATAATAGTGTTTGCCTTTCATTAACTTATTGCAAGAGTGGCGATAACGTGCATAAGCTCTACTCTTGGATACCATGTTTACTCCTGTAACCTTCTTATTTAGCAAATAATAAAGAATGTAAAACTTTAAACGAGACTGAGGTGAAGAGTCAAATAAATTGAGTGAGGTAGAGAAATAGAAGCAAAGAGCAAGAACAGAATAAAAAACGGTGGACAGCCCCAGCAGAAGGAGCAGTGAGTGTGTTGGTGAGCTGCCAGGGGACTGTAGGCAGAGTGTGTTACAGCTCTGTGGCAGTTATTTGTCTCATGGAGGTTCAGAGCAAATTGGTGCAAACGGCACAGCCAGGGTCTGCTTCATGAGCCAACACGCAGCAGCGGCGTGGGCTCACACCATAGACCCTCCTTGGCCTCCTCTCCAATCTGTTTTATGTTAGAATGCAGACCCCTTCCACAGTCTGTGTGTGTGTGTGTGTGAGGATGTCAAAGCTGAACTCTGACTCGCTTAGAAAACTCTTACGAGTGTAAACAGTTTTGTAGTCATGCAATTGGCTTTCAGACAAATCCCTGTACTTTCATTTAATAAATTATGGCTTATTTTAAGTTTATCTTGCTCTGAAGAGTTGTTGTGTGTGTACTGATGCTATCGGCTATTTCAGTTTAATGCTTTTAATCTAGAATTTCAGTACATGGGAAACAACTGGCTACTGTACACTGCCCCCCTCCAGCACATAACTGTCAGCTAAGTCTTTGTGAAACCTCTGCAGGGAAGATATGTTCCACACACGCATTTCAATTAGTCTTCTATTAATCCATATATGCAGAGAGACATTTTTATCATGCATGTTGCGTGTGGTCTGTTGAACCTAGCCAATTTAGCACTTCAGGGTGTTTGCATAAATCAATGCAATCCATGTAATTAGACCTGCATTATTTGCTCTGTTTGGTTTCCACCTAAATGCCATTTTCTGCACAAAAACTGGCATAAGAAAAATGTGTGGACCCTCTGAAAGCGTGCTGTGCTTGTTAGTAACCTGGATGTTAACACTTTGACCATTTTTAAATGTGTGAGACACATACTGGCAGATAGTGGACAACATGATTCACCCAACACTAAAAGAAAAAATGCTCATGTCTCTTTCAGTCATGTAAAATATGTCAAATGTCACACTGATTTGGGATTTTTAGAGCACGGTTTGAGCAAAAAACAAGCATAAAGCCCGCCCACACACAGCCCTCCCCTACCAAAACTAATACTGCTGGCTAGATGCGAGGCCAAGAGCTCAAAATGTTCACGACGGGAAAGAGTGCAGTGTAGAAGCAGATAAGAGCCAGAACAGAACAGCTTTTTACTGGGTTTTAGCTGCTTTGTGTTGTTGCACAGCAACTACTGGCACCAAGCCTATACAGAGCACACATCCTACAGAGTAAGAAATTGTGGTATGAATGGATTGGTTTATATCAGAATGAAGCGTGCGATAAAACAAGTGTGGGTGGTGAGGCAACATTTGCTGAGTTTGGGGGGAATTTGAGGTGTGTGTATGTGTTTGATTCCATCACTACACTGGTTTAGTGAACAATGTCTCGCAGTGTAATGTGAAGGAGTCTGTACATGAGCTAAAGGGGCAGGTGTACAGACATGGGTAAAGGAGCCTGCCCAAAGTCCCATCAATCACTCCATGCTTCACCCATCTCTGACAGCCACTGTGCCGAGGAAGACGAGAGAGACATGGCCTCCAAAAGTCCACCAGAGCCCCTTTCCTTCCTCCTGTCTGTGTGTCTTAGAGAAAACACAGCATAAACACATAATTCAGCACAGTTTGAGAGTTTGAGACTAGGAAATTGAGCCAAGCAAAATATAATATCACGTGATTTCCCATCACCCTGTCTCTGCTCTTATCATTTGCATTATCAGACTGTCACGAGTGGAATTTAGGAAATTGCACCATAAACCTATAAATGCAGAGCCTTGATGAAAGCGGTACTTTTTACTGGTGACATCAAATGTTTCTTTATGGCTTGGGTTGGTCCATTTAGTGTTATAGATATTTGTCTGTTTGATCTATGTCAAGATACAGAATGAAATACGTTTGATCAGTGGCGAACCGTGTCTATCACAACTGGACCTTCTGTAGACACACAGGGTGTTCCAGGGTATTCTCTGAATACCTTGAAGGCCCTGACGGTTCGCCACTGCGATTGATGTGCCAAACAGCACGGTTTCACACTGACTTTCCTTTCCGTTTTTGACTTTTTGGATTTCCTCTGTGCATTCATGTAGTTAATGTTAACAAGTAAGGGAATCCGGACTTATGTGTTCCACTTTAAGCACTTTCCTCTGTTTCTGTAGAGGTTGTAACAGTCCATCAATGTACACACACTGACATTGCCCAGATATCTCGGGAAAGGTCTTTGAAAAAGTAGAGCTACCGAGGGCCTTTCCTAAACTCTTGATCGTCAGAGCGTTTCTTTTGGTCGCCACAGTGACTGCTTATTCATCTCTATGTAATCCTTGCTTCTGGCTATATAGCTCAGAACAGGATCATGGGTTGTAGGCAGTGGCGAACCGTCAGGGCCTTCAAGGTATTCAGAGAATACCCTGGAACACTCAGATAAAACAAACAAAAAATCGATTTAATTATATAAATAAAATGTAAAAAAAAGTATATAAAATGAATAATGAGAATGGTATCTGTGTTGTTGATCTGTAGTATTACAGTGTTACGTTGATGTGCTTGTCCTTCTCGGACCATGCACTACGCATTTCAGTGGTTTTGTGATAGAAAAGAAAGCAACCAATCAGATCTTGTTTTGGGTCTCTGGGTAGAATATCCTTCAAGGTATTCTACATCCTTGATAGAATGCCCTGGCCGTTGCACTGAATGAGAGCGTACGTTTGGACTGACAGTTTGATCAACCAATCATATATTGATTTGTAGCCAATGGGCGTGTTCTTCCAGAGTTTCCCTCGGTTCCAGGGTACTCTAGAACAGTGGTTCTCAAACTTTTTTCAATAATGTACCCCCTTTGAAAAAAAAATTCAGCCAAGTACCTCCTGATCAGCGCAAAAACTATTTGTTAAGGAAAAAAAGCCTATATAAAGAGGTACAGTGCAGCGCTGCACCATCAGTGTCTGATTTATTAAAACAACAACCTTGTAACTGAGAAGCACTTAAATGCTACACTTCAAATGTTTACAATCCATCACTAAATTCATGGCAAACCAATTTTAACATCATGCAATAACACTAAGACGACATTAGTTGCATTGAACTGATCTTTTTAATAAGTTGTACTAACAATGTAGTGAGAAACATGGGCTTGAGATTCACTGAGGATCTTTGTCATTCTGACAGGGAGGCAAACTATAGGTTACTTACGTAACCCCAGTTCTCAGAGTAACATGAAGTGAGATGTCTCACTATGGGATGCGTCTCATCGCGGAGCAAACAGAAGCATCAATCTCATTACGCCAATCCTGATTGGCTGGTGATCTTGACGTCAGCGTCAGGGAATTCACCCCCTATAAGTAGCTTGCGCCACGACGCATGCGTCATTCAAAATAAGCACCTCTTCTCGCTTCACCATAGCAAGGAGGGCCGTCTGGTGAGACATCTCACTTCATGTTACTCTGAGAACTGGGGTTACGTAAGTAACCTATAGTTCTCATTCAAAACACTCCGTTCGATGTCTCACTATGGGAAATTGTAGCTCCCGTATTGTCAGACGAGCTTATCTCGAAAATCACCAAACCAACCAGAACTTAACAGGTAGAGCTCTGACTCAACCAGGTGCCCAGCACTGCTTGAGTCACACTGGGAGCAGAACGTCCAGCCTGTTAAGAGGCGGACAAAAGTGAGCGGCGAGGACCAGCTCGCCGCTGCACCAATGTCTTGGATGGGAGACATCCTGGACAGAGCCCAGGATGCAGCCAGACCCTGAGTCGAAAGAGCTCGCGGACCCGAGGGTGCCTGCGAACTCTGACTCGTATGAGCCCCAAAGCAATTGCTTCCACAAACCAGTGGGAGAGCCGTTGCTTAGTAACAGGCTTGCCCTTATAAGGGTTAGCCCAGGACACAAGGGGTTGGTCATTATGACGAAGCACCCTTGATCTGTCCCTGTACGTGCGTAAAGCACGGGCTGGACACGGCAAATCCGGCCGCTGTTCCCCGGAGGAATACAGTGGCGGGGAGGATGCCTCAATGTCAAATGTGGTACCTGAACCAACCGCCTTAAGATAAAGGCAGGGTTGGGCTTCAACCACACTCTGTTTGCCCTGGGGCGAACTGAGTGCATGAAGACTGTACAGATAGTGCATGAGTGCCACTGGCTCGCTTGGCAGCTGCCAGGGTCAGCTTCATGTCACACTGTATTCAGATTGTACCACTCAAGGGCCAGGCCCATAGAGCCAAGCGCTCTGGGTGTGGGTGAAAGATCACCCCCCCCGCTTGGGACAGTATGTCCCTGCGTAGTGGGAGCTGCCATGGCTGCCCGCACAGCAGCTGATATATCTCCGCTAGCCAGTACATAGCTGGCCAGTGCGGAGCTATCAGGATAAGTGTGTGGCGTTGCTCTCTCACTCTGGCCAGAGTTGGGGGTATCAGAGCCAAGGGTGGGAACGCGTACAGAAGGCCCGGGGGCCAATCGTGCGCGAGTGCATCCACGCCTAACGGTGCATTTAGATCGCGCATCGAAAAGAACAGCTGACACTGAGCATTGTCTTTCGATGCGAACAGATCCACCGCGGCTCTGCCGTAACGCACCCACAGCTGGCTCACAATCCTTGGATGTAGAGTCCAGTCTGCATAAAGTGGTATACCTCTGGACAGTAGATCTGACCCGAGGTTCATCACTCCCGGTACGTGCGTCGCTCTCAGAGAGAGGAGACGTCTACCGCTCCATAGGATCAGTTTGCGCGCCAGTGTGTGTAACTGGAGAGAACGCAAACCCCCTTGGCGGTTAATATACGATATTGTGGTCGTATTGTCTGTCCTCACGAGGACGTGATGTCCCCTGAGGAAAGGCAGAAAGCGTTTTAGGGTGAGAAACACAGCTAAAAGCTCCAGGTAATTTATGTGCGCCCGCTGGAGGTCTCTGCTCCAGAGACCCCTCACCGGGCGACCTTCATAAATACCTCCCCAACCTGTCAGACATGCGTCCATGGTGACCACTTTCCGTGAAAGGACAGCACCCATAGGCACACCTCGTACTAGAAAAGTCGGGTGCAGCCAGTGGCGCAGTGCCATTACGCATTTCACAGTAACCATCACTTAGTTTTAGGGCGGCCACCCAGCGCTGAAACTCCCTCATGTGTAAGCGTCCCAGTCGTACGACCAGGATGGCTGACGCCATGAGCCTCAGCAATCGCAGGCATGATCTGAAGAGAACATGTTTGCGCAGCTGAAAAAGAGCAAGACAAGCTCTGAAAGCTTTCACTCTTTCCGCTGATAAGCGAGCTGAAAAGGGCACCGAGTTCAGGTGGGGTGACGGTGACTTGGAGTCTGTAGCTCCGTGTAACTGTCTTGAGAAACCCAAGCAGATGTCGTGAGCATCTCCCGCTGTATGCTCCTTAGAGCCAGCTGAGATGTCACGTCTCTTCCCCTCTGAGTCTCTATTTGTTGTGTTATGGGGCCCTCCAGTGTCTGAGCACTGTGGTGCCCCATTTCGACAATCCCCACCGACACTGCGCATGTGCGTGACGGTGGAGCCTTTACAGCCCGCGGAGCAGGCCGAGCCTCTGCGGGCGAGACCATGGTGAGGTCTCGCCGGGAGCTCCCGCCTGGTGAGGCGTGGGGCTCCGTTCCCGCGTCTCTTGCCACCACCGGGTCCCGGCCTGACACGGCGTGGGATCCCGGTTCCGCAGCTGCCGCTGTTAGTGAGCCCCAGACCGACACAGTGAGGGGCTCAGTCTCTGCGGCGGACGCCCCCGTGTCTTGATTGCCAAACGGCGAATCAGTGGACATGAGGGAGTCCTGTTCCAACAAGCTAGCTTGGTGTGCTAGCCGTCGGTGGAGGCTCTTTCGGGTGAAACGGGCACAATGCCCGCACGAGCCGGGGTTGTCGATAGCCTCCTGGGCGTGTTCCAGCCCGAGGCAGGACGAGCAGACCTGGTGTGAGTCTGTGCCTGCTATCTTCAACCCGCAGCCGCATGACCGACCCTCCGAGTCCCTGACTCCTCTGGTGTGAGGGGGAGAGGCGTCCATCTTGTTCGCCTCGTGGCGTGGAGAGGACCCGCTCGTAACAGGTACGTCGTTGAGAGAAAAAGTGTTACCAACCCGTCCTTAATCCGGAGAAAAAGGGACGGTGTGGGTCTTTTGTTCTCAAAGAATATTGACTGGTGTGTCAATATACTTCTAATCCTTTTCTCCTCCGTGAGAGAGAAAAATAAAAGTGTCCTCGCTACCGTGGTGTCGGTAGTAAGGGGAAGCTAGCTAGCAACAGGTGCGTAGCTAGCTTGAGAAAAATCAAAACCTTACCTTACTTTCCGGGGAAAGAAACGGCGAGGTCGATTTTAATACTAACTGGCGTTAGTATTACCGTCTTCTTGCGAAGCAGAAGGAGTAGCCGGCGAGCGCCCGTCGACCGAAATGGTTATATTTGGGTTCAGTCTGTGGACCGTTAAGCTTGTCCGGCTACTATAGAGATGTGCTCTGAAGCGAGAAGAGGTGTTTGAATGACGCATGCGTCGTGGCGCAAGCTACTTATAGGGGGTGAATTCCCTGACGCTGACTTCAAGATCACCAGCCAATCAGGATTGGCGTAATGAGATTGATGCTTCTGTTTGCTCCGCGATGAGGCGCATCCCATAGTGAGACATCGAACGGAGTGTTATGAATGAGAACTGCAGTTATTACACTTCGCGTTTTGAAATATGTGTAACTCTGTTAATATAAAACCCACACTGCTCAAACTTTGTTACTTTTCCTAAAATTGGTATATTTATTTATTTATTCATTTTGGGGCATGAAGAGAAAAAATATAGTAGCATTTTATGAGCATGGGATTTTGACCCCTCTTATAAACATATGTATAATGCTGCGCTATACTTTGCGGCCACACGCCGTTGCCAAGCAACGCTTATTGTTTAGGTGTCCTTTGATAAGCAGGCAGTCATATAATTAACTAGAACTAGCTAGATCTGATAGATTTGGACATAGACGCGAGTGAAGTCTAACCCCCTGATCCCACCGGAAGCGTCTGCGCTGCGGCTGCGACCTCCTCCTGCGTCATAACCCACCAGGCGCGTTTCAAAACGTTGCGGAAGCGGAGCGTCGTGTGTGCAGCCTCGCAGTTGTTGGATGAACGTTCCACTTCCTGCCTGCGCCGCGCTGCGCCGCGTCAAAAATAGGATTCATCCTATATTTTAGAAATTCCTTGCGGCGAGGAGCTTCTGGGACGCTTCGAGCCGCGGCGCAGCGGGTCTGGTGGAATAGCACCCATTGACTAGAGTGGCCGCGATCGCTAAAAACGCCGCAGCCGCAGCGCAACGCAGCGCAGACGCTCCTGGTGGGATATCATTAGGGGTAACCGGACGCGAGAGAGAGATCAGAGATCCGATCAGCTGCTGCATGATCACAGCTCCGCCGCTGTGACGGACCGTTGAGCCGAGCAAAAATACACTAGACCTAACACACTTAGCTAGTTTATCTACTCTGGAACTAGCTAAACTAGTTATAAATATATTTATTTTTTACTGTCGGTCACTTATTAGAGGTTCAGCGAGCTGCACGAGACTGACGGGCTGTCAGGAGAGGGAGAGGAAAAGAGAGCACCCCGTTTATTTTCCCCATTTTATTATCCAGAATTACTGTAAACCTTTGAATTAAGTAGTTAAACTACTATTAGTAGTTTTTGTAAATGCATGTGTGTATGAATTATACGTTTTTGTTTTTGTATGATTTTAGTAGAATAAATAAAAAAAAATTAAAAAATGTTTTTTCATTAACATAAAATAAATCTCACGTACCCCCTGCAGTACTCCAACGTACCCCTAGGGGTCCGCGTACCCCCATTTGAGAACCACTGCTCTAGAAGGCCCGCTAGTTAACTGGCTCGAGGCAGAGGATCTATGAATGCGACGAAGCAATTCATGCCGTTTTATTGTTTTTAACGTGGAAATGGACAACACACTCTCACTCCCTAAGCGTCCAATAACGACGTTTGGTCAGTGTCCGTGGCGTCCAGTTGTGACGCTCCTAGGCTCCTTCAGCGTCATAAAGGGACGCAAATAGCGTTCAACTGATTGCAATGTATTCCCATCTGCGGCGGTATTTGACGCTCAGGGAAGCACGGCATTCGTTTGTGTTGGCTGCCCTTAAAGGCAATGTGAGCGTCCATTCCCATTGGATAACGGAGAATTGTACACCCGGAAGTAAGTATTCCTCTTACTGTCGATTGATTTTACAGTGATATCTGCACTACTCATCGACTAAAAAACACCAGATTATCCTTGTTAATTACACAACATTGATTGGTTTAAATTGTGTGCAATGCTTTTGTATTTTTCCCCTTCGATTCGGAGAAACAAATATTTTTTCTGAGTAAAGGATGGCAGAAAACACTACACTACCCAGAATCCCCAGCTATCGTTTGGACTACACCATGTGCTCTGTTTGACAAACCCCGTGATAGTCCTCAAGCTCTGTGATTGGTGAGTGTGCTCCGAGGGTTACGCCGATTCTCGAACAGCACTTGAAATGGGATGGAACCACGTCAGACTGTCCAAAACTGGATTTGAACGGGTCCACCGCGTCCCCCCGTCCAAAACTGGATTTGAACGGGTCCACCGCGTCCCCCCCTCCCCCACCCCGTCCCCAGAACTACACATGCTGGCTATTCTGTTTCGCAACATGCTCTCTATCTATGGCACGTCTCTACTGGGAGTTGTAGTTTTAAAAGACGTTTTCGTATTTCCCATAATAAGAAGTTGCCAGTATTAAACTGTGTACATCCCTGGAGGTTTAGGGGATAGGAAACACTCAAATGTAAAACATATAATTAATAAATGGGTGAAAATTGCTTGTGCCCATAATGGGCAGCATTAATATATATATACACACATGCCAGCTAAGGTCAGAAGAGCTTTATTTAACAGCTGGTCTTATGTTTTTGACCCCTCCTGTTGTTAATAGATTACATTACATTACATTAATTGATAAGCCTGAAACATGCACTTGTCAAGGTTCAGAGGCAAATTTTGCAAATATGGCAGTAGCCATCGATCAGCTTAAGATAAGATATAATTTATTGATCCCAGGTTGGAAACATTTGCGTTACATCAGCATGTGTTACAGTTGTACATTATGCAGTGGTGTTTATTTGTAAATCATTTAGTATAATCACACAAATTCTGTGTTTTATATTTAACAATTCTGTGTTCTTTATGTATTGATTGTTCAATACCTGACAAGGCCGGAGATGAAATATCTACATACATCTTATAAGAGTATAATACATGATGTATAATATCAGTTAAAATAAGTGCTTCAACATAGTTAACATTGCTGGAGGTATGCACAAATATTGATAGATGTCTTGTAATGCGCTATTGAGGAACCTGCGACCCAAGTTTTTCATTCAATGCAGAACTACACCATAGTTGTGTAGGCCTATATGATATGTCAATAAACCTTAGAAAATCTTGAAATCTTGAAAGGGATGTGCAAAATAGTAATTATATACAGTCTTTAGTGAACTATTAGTAGAGAATAACGAGTAATGAATATACTTTATAGGGATCCTATTAATATCTAATAATAAAAATAATGAAATTCAATAACATGCTTTAACCACTAGGTGTCCCTTTATATCAGCTGTGCACCTTTATGGTGTAAATACAGCCTATCTACCAATTGGATCAAATATAAAAGTCAGCCGAATTAGTGTTGATACTGCAAGGAGACGTATTGTGTGAAAAGAAATGTAAGATGTTGTTTAATTGCTGATATATTTATGACCCACGTCACGTTTTCAGTTCCTCATGTTTGTCTAGAAGTCTTCTCATCAGGGCTCTATAAATAGAGAACTACGGCAGATATGTAATATTTAATGCAGCCGAACCGTGTATTACAATGCCGTTATGTGATGACTTTCAAAGAGAAAATCAAGCACACTCGGAATAAAGTATTATTTTTTTTTTTTTAAATGTTTTCGGTCTGTTTCCGGTATTTGTTAATGACGATGTGCTGTGAGATGTGATACTGGAATTGCACAGGGGAAAATAACGTATCTTTAGATGCGGATTTTGTTAAACTAATATGTTTGCGCTGTGGATCAACACTAGGTACTGACGGGGAAGGGGGTAGCAATAAAGATAACACCATTAAACAGTTACACAACATAACAGAAATAATATCGATAGCAGCGTCCCTAGCAACAACCTTGGTAACAATGAAAACGTCGCGATTTCCTGAAGTAATCTTCGTAATAATTAGCAAACTAAAGATCATGTACATCCACTGCACACATAATATGAAATAACAACTCATATTTCTCGCATCAAATGACATCAAAACGCATTTTAATGGCCAAACTAACTTTAAAATAGGCATTTTCCACCGAGAATAAAACGAAGTTCGGCCATGTTTTATTTTTCTGCAGGGAGAAATTTGAAGATCACGTGACATAGACGCCAGCCATTGGAATGAATGGTGAAAAAAAACGGGTTTGTCAAACAGAGCACATGGTGTAGTCCAAACGATAGCTGGGGATTCTGGGTAGTGTAGTGTCTTCTGCCATCCTTTACTCCGAAAAAATATTTGTTTCTCCGAATCGAAGGGGAACAATACAAAAGCATTGCACACAATTTAAACCAATCAATGTTGTGTAATTAACAAGGATAATCTGGTGTTTTTTAGTCGATGAGTAGTGCAGATATCACTGTAAAATCAATCGACAGTAAGGGGAATACTTACTTCCGGGTGTACAATTCTTCGTTATCCAATGGGAATGGACGCTCACATTGCCACAGCCGACACAAACGAATGCCGTGCTTCCATGAGCGTCAAATCCCGCCGCAGATGGGAATACATTGCAATCAGTTGAAAGCTATTTGCGTCACTTTATGACGCTGAAGGAGCCTAGGAGCGTCACAACTGGACGCCACGGACACTGACCAAACGTCGTTATTGGACGCTTAGGGAGTGAGAGTATGTTGAAATGGAAAGTGCAACAGGTGAAGTTGTTGCGGAATTGTTGTGAGTACCCTTTTCAAGACGACAATTCAGTGAAAAGACGGACATTATAATGCCACGGAGGGGGGGGGGGGCGGCGGCGGGGGGTGTGTGTGTCTACAGAAGGTCCAGTTGTGATAGACACGGTTCGCCACTGGTTGTAGGATGGGTGCAGGCTCCCAGGATAGTGAAGTATGATATTAACATTATGAAGTGCTAGTCTAGAGCAGATAAGATAGTCCAGTGGTCCTATACTTCCACTCAGGAGGACCACTGATAGCAGAGTGCCTTCACTTCCTCCCCTCTTAAAACAACATTGTTTGTGTGTGTGCATGTTTTTAGTACACTTTTTATCAACATGTTTCCATATTAGTCTGAGGTGTGTCTTTGGTTCTGCACCATACGTGATAAATGCTCCTGGTGATAAGCTGTGTGTCAGTGCTTGTGAAAACCAGATGAATGTATGCTGCTGACTCTAATCTCCGCTTCTTCTGCAGAGACCTGGGTATTACTCTTGTTGTGAGGTGTAATCTCCTCTTGGTCTGAGCCTCTCTTGTGGCCAGTGAGTCTGCGCGTATGTGTGTGTTTATGTGTATGTGAAGTGTGTGCGTGCTCGCTTGAATTATGGTGTCTGGTCATATGACGAGGTGTTCTGCTCTGCGGACATGCTCTGGTTATTAAACCAAGGTTAAGCCCTCACTCGAAACCTTCTATCATGCTCGTCGATCCAAGACGATGGAGCAAGGGAGGATTAGGGGTTTGGAGACTGGAACTTCAGGGATTTTTAGACAACATTTCAGCAAAGTTAGAAAAATGTGCTGAAGGGGCACACCCAGCCTATTTTTTCTTCCCCCCATGTTTTCACTGTTTACTCCCAGGAGACACCTCACCAATTCACCACCTATTAGTTATAATAGTTGTTCAGCTAACCTCTAACTCTCAACAGAGTGCAGACACCTTGCTGTGAACGCTTGGTTGAAATATAGAATGGATACAAAACAAGAACAGTGAAATGTCAGGCACGTACTTGACAAGCATGCTCCAGAATACAGTGTCAGCTGCTTTCGCGAAATGAAACAAGAGCAGTCATGTTAATTTCTTAGCAAAGAGAGCAACATATAGTATGTGAATATAATGACACAGCAATAATCACATTGTCAGTTCTGGATATATTATTGACAATGAACTGTGAAATGATGTAATGCTCCTCTATCCCTAATATCAATGGCATCTGTACATTCTAAAATGATATGGTTTGTGGAGGCGTGGAGAGGAAAAGTTTTAGTTGCTCACCCATAGCGATAGGAACAGAGGCTGATTCGGCTCAGGTTCAATGAACTGATAAGACAGGAAACAGTGGCTGTGCCCCCTTGTGCTGTACCAGCCTTTATCTGATATGTCTTCCCTTTCCAACATGCTATCTCATGTTTTCCTCTCCTTTCTATTTCTCCCTCTCCTTTATTGCTTTCCCTCACTCTGTCTCCTGTGAAAAGACAAAGATTGAAGTGAAGAGATACTTTATGTCCTAGGCCTTTGCAAAGAAGAAGGGACTGGAAAAGGGGGGGGGGGCATCTGACATTTTATTATAGTTGCATGTTGCTGAGCCTGGAGTAAGACAAGGAGAAATAGCTGGTGATGTAGAAGAGCTAAACAGTGATAATGATTTGTGCTGTCGGACTACAAATGAAATGTAGTCTATATGCTGCTGACTGTCGACAGTATCGGCCCTGCCATCAGTCAATGACAAACGCAAACAGGGGATACATGATGGCATTCAATTGTCATCTAATTGTCCTTGGTTGCCGTGGTAGCTAATATGATCATCAAGGCAACAATTGGGAGAAAATGAGTTTCTCCTTGTTGTGTCACAGATACATGAGTGTGTCCTGAAATAGGGTCGGTATGACTTAAGAGTTGTTGCTCATTATCACTGTGTACTTCTCATGCAAGCTTTCTGTTATTCTGACCTCTCTGTAATGATAGCAGTTCATGTATAAGCCTCAGACACTCAGCATACTTGGTCTCACATTACAAATGGAGGGATTGACTCCACTACCATGGTAATAATGTACTAATGACAAAAGACATACAAAGAAATGGATGAACAGTGAAAGCAACAAGCTATCACTGAACATAATTGAGAGTATGCAGTTCATATCTGCAATATTCAGTTTCAGTTGTTTTAACATCTGTCTCGTAGTATTAGCTTTAGAGACTATTGTTTACGCACTCTAGGCTTAACAACATCCTCGTCAATGGGGTGTATTTAAACATATATAATATCGTAATTAGGACCATAAAGAGAAGGGCAGCTTGACTACAAGATGAATAGAACAGATACACGCTCACCTCTTCTTTGTGCCTGCGTGACCTTTCTGAACAGGGGTGTGGCAAGGACACAAAAGGATCTCCATGTAACTATATACCGCAAAGAGTTGGATAAAAGGCAGACATGGGGACGTCATGTGTAAAAGGAGAAAAGTGGAGAGGATCCTTTCAAAATTCAAACAGTAGTCAGTTGCTGTGGGTAAGTTTGAAATAGCTGACATGTGACTCAGTGAGGACGGGTATTGTATGACCATAGTACTGCTGTTAGGCTTGGGGGTGACATTTCTATTCTCTCTCTTTCTCCGCCTTGCACTAGTATCAGATTATAATCTGTCAGTGGTGCCTCTGCTCCGTTTAGCCGATTGGCTCCCATCTGATGGATGGGACAGAAAGCCCCTCAGTGACCAGGGGATATAGCTTGTCCCAGAGTTCTTCACTTCCCTAGAAATAGCTGAAGATTTGGCACTCACCTCTGCCAGTTTTCAACACATATGTAACCTGTATCCCTTTTCTTGTACTTGTATTAAAGTGTAACTCTACTCTTCTTGCTTTCTGACGACCTTATAATGCAATGCAAAAGTGCCATGTTTGGACCTTAAAACCTTTTTTACTTTCTCTGTGAGCATCATGATGACAATCATGGTGTGGTTGCAGATGATCTCGGGACCTGGCCTTTGCGTTCAGTCTCGTTTTTCCCTGCCATTGGGATTAGTGGAGAGTGCCGACTCTGCAGGTGGAGCCATAAGTTAATTTCCCCCACTGTTTGGAGCTATAATAGCTTATTGATTGCCTGACAGAGATGCAAGAAGCGGCATGGAAGGGCACAGAGAGGAGAGAGAATAAGTTAATCATCGCTCAGTGCGTTGCCAGGATTTAATCACATTACCCAAGGTTCACCACCAGCATGTACATTTATTTTCAACCTCAGAGGAGTTGGACTGACAGTTTTGAAACAGAGGGGACCCTGCTGATTTTTTAAAATCTTTCCTCAGCTGCGGTCAGGTCCCTGCCGGCTTGGAACTGCCTGCCCAGCACCCGCCTCAATCCTGTGGGATGCAAGCTCCCTGCCCAGGGGCCCAGCTTAATTCACATTAAGCTGTTGGGTTCATTTTAGCCATGCTATGCAGTGGTGACCTCCATCTGCTATAGTGCTGCTCAGGTTGTCTGAAAAACATCAGCCTGGCCTCCACGTTTCCCAGACAGCTTGTTGTGCCTTCACTAATTTCTTCCACTAGGCTTTCCCAGGCTAAAGTACTCCTGTGCTGTGTGTACAGTACGCACAGGAAAGCTGTGTGTGTGTGTGTGTGTGTGTGTGTGTGTGTGTGTGTGTGTGTGTGTGTGTGTGTGTGTGTGTGTGTGTGTGTGTGTGTGTGTGTGGTGTGTGTGTGTGTGTGTGTGTGTGTGTGTGTGTGTGTGTGTGTGTGTGTGTGTGTGTGTGTGTGTGTGTGCGCCTGTGTGTGTGTGTGTGTGTGTGCGCCTGTGTGTGTGTGTGTGCGCCTGTGTGTGTGTGTGTGTGTGCGCCTGTGTGTGTATGTTTCTCCAAAGGAACTCTGGCCCATTAGCACTGCCATCATATACACATTCTCACTACGGCTGGTTACCTGGAAACGGCACATGCTGCTTGTAGTTGACTAGTAGCTGCCAGCTCAAATTGTGAGAATGCTCCCCTAGTTTAACAACTCCGAGCAAAGCTGCCATTAGCACTGTGCTCTACCTTAGTACATTGACTGTAGCAGAACTGGGTAGCTCTGTTCTAACCTCCAGAGACATGATTTTACTATAATTTATGCTTACTCTCAACGTTCTGTGAGGGTATCAAACTGGCTGGTGTTTACACTGAAAGGAGCAAAACCAGGTTTAGCTTTGGTCAGAGTTTGCCCATGCTTCAGCCTGGCTTCTATCCATCTGTCAGCACCCAAACGCTCAGCTTAACCATAAGCATAACAATGGCACTGAGAGGACAGAGGTGTAAGACTGAGATAATGTAAACACATAGACAGAGAAATCTTCACCTTGCACCCCATCACGCACACACTGTCACTGACCCGGTGACCACATTCCTATCTGGCAACAACAGGAGCAACATCTGGTAAAACTGTCCACGTTAACCCAAATCTAAACCTCATCAGGTCTCATCACCAACAGGACTCTGCCTACAAAATGTAGATTGCTCTCTTGTCTGGAGAGCCTTGATGAGCTTGAAAATAACAGCACGGAATCTGGTGCTTTGAGATCAAAAGCCCAGAAGGAGAGATGGTGAAAAACAACAAAGAGAGGGATAAATTGTTGAAGAGAAAATAACGGACAAGCTGCCATTAGGATGAGAGAGTAGATGGAGGTGGCTCCAGTTGGATGGAGATTCTCTCTTGGCTCGTGAGGGAAGATAAGGGGACAGGTGGTGTTCTGTTCTTTTAAAGATCTCCGACAGCTGGCAACTCTCTATAAGCATGCTGCCATAGAATGTATGTGTGCGTGTCCCTGGGAGTGTGATGTGTGTGTTTGTGCAGAATTTGTCTGTGAGTGTGTGTGTGTTTATAGCTACATGTGCCTGCATTTGGGGGTTGTTTGAGCACTTGCCAGCTGACATATCTCCCTGAAGACAGTCTCATCTACTATCTTACCTACTAGACGGCTTTTTTATGATTTCCTTATTTTGTATTCACTGGCAGTCCCGTGGCATTGGGCCATTTTACTGCTGTCGTTCTAGTATACTTTTCTTTGTCTGTGGTAGAGCTTCAGTGTGTAGCAATAAAGTCTGAATGACTTAAGGAGTGGTTTGTGTTTATGATGTCTATTTTCTGTTGCCACTCACCTGGCTTCCTGCCTTTTTATGTGACATTGGACTTTGCCTCTGGCCTATTACTTAAGACTAATGTCAATATTTCTATCATGGCTTCAGATCTGCCATATTGTTTAGCATTATGTCGCTTTAAAACTCACCGTTGGAATATGCCCATATAAGTCTTGTAAACTCTTGAAAAATATACATATTTTATGTGTGTTAATTTGCTTCTCTCTTAAACTTTATTTCATGACTAATAAACACTTTTCCATGCAAAGCAGATGCAGGGATAACAATGAGCCAAAACAGAAGGGACTTCAAATGGCTCTTAGTTGGCCTGGCAGTATGTATTCTGGTTAGTTCAGGGTTCTTTACTGTGTTGGCTTTGGGCTCGTTCCACAGCTCTGTGTTTGATCGGACGCTGTAGCGGTAGCCACTGAGAAGAGCTTGTGTCATCTCAGTGGCAGACTGCTTTTGTTTGCAGAAAATAAAAAGAGATGGTACTAAATGGGCCAGAGGCGGTTATTTGCTGTTGGCAAACAGACACTGTCCTCAGTAGTGAAGCACTCAGTTGCCACTGTGGCCTGACAGCTGGCTTTCATCCCTGGGCGCTGCAGTGTTTGTTCACAATGCAAGTTCCCCTTAAATGTAATTCATGCTCTTAAACTCTTCATGGCCATCACGCTCTGGTGGCGGCTCGGAATAATGATTCCCCTTTAGCACTGCGTTTGGTCAACAGAATGTGAATACATTTCCCACATCATTATTGATTGATGTAAGTGCTCTCTTTCTTTCTATCTGCGTTTTTTCCAATGGTCCCTTTGAAGTTGCTATGATTCCTTCCAGCTTCCCACCTTCAATAGATCAGTTAGCCTGCACCTGATGCATTGATGTTTCACGCCCCAGAGGTCACCTTGAACAGGATGCCCTCTTTGTGGCAGGGAGCTTTTTAATATACAACAATTAATGACATGGTTTTAAGATGAAAGATACCTCTGTACCCAATCTCCACCTTTCTCTAAATATATTATTCCCTAGCTGTCTTCATTATAGACTATAGGCTCAACTACACGGGAATCACAGGTATGGGAGCATATACCTGATCTAATCAGCTGTTAAAGTAGTCCCATAATTAAATTTAATTTCCCTTTAAGACCATAATTACACCTCCCTTCAGCCTCACATCAGGCTCACATATTTCATTATTTATGCATATTGACTCTCGCAAGATTCCTTATTTTCCCTGAAATGTGCAGCTCATCAGGTATTTATTTAGGCTGAAGCTCATTGCAATTAATAATTGTTTAGACCATTTTGCAGAGGAATAATTTATAATTGCTTGGTGGGGTTCACACACCCACCTCTTAATTAAAATTGTCTACAAAAAGGATTTTTTATTTATTTACTCAAATAACAGTTGCTTGGAGAGTTACATGTGTATGCAACTGCTACCACTTATTGTATGCCTCCCCCTGTTCTCAATGCATATGTTTAGTGTGTGTCCTTCCTGCTAGTGGCAAATGTATCTTCTTTAAAAAAAAAATTCAGCAATGACAAATCTTAGCAATGACTGTCAAAGAACAAATCCTCCGTTATGAGTATAGATCATAGACTTCATGGACTCTTTTCAGATTCACTTTGCCACAGAAATCATTTCTGCTGCAGTGCTTTCAAGCTGGAAATGTATCAGAAAATATGGTTTCCTTTTGATCACGCTCAAGATTCCAAGTATTTCCCCTTAGGCAAAGCCACATAAAGTCAGCTTTGTCCTCCAGGCACACAAACGTTATTATAGCTGTACTCATATAACTATAATATATTCATTTTGAACATCCACTGTTATTCATCCAGACCATGAAGTTGTAGAGAGTCCTAAATCATTCACTTTTGCATGTGTCGTTGGACGCCAGGGAAATGTCAGAATTTAAAGAGTGGATGTCAATCAGATGGAAGTGTCATAGTTTTGTAGAAAATCTTGGTTGGCTGCCACAAAAGGCTATTTTTGGAGATCATGTACATTTATGTATTTTCCTATGGTGATGTGTGAATTTAATTCTTAAGGTTCACGGGTCAATTGTTTTGTTTTCCGACTTGGTTAAAACCACATGTCTTTCTGTTGTATTTATACCACAAGTCTACATGAGAGGGTGTCAGGATATTCCCAAAAGAGTGTCTCTGGTCAGAGGCAGAGAAAAACTAGGCCAAGTCCTTTTTCTGTGTTGTCTGGAAACTGTCACAGGAGAAGAGATCAAGGTGACCATTTTTCCCTTTCCAAACAACCCTGAAGCCAATGGCCAGTGTGCACTCATTCCTGAGGGAAGGCAGAGCAGAGCATAAACCCTTAAACCAGGTTTTAAACAAACAGTCTGTTGAGAAAGCTGTGTGTGGCTTTTCTGTTCAAATGCCTCTGTCTCTCTCTGGTTTATCTCTGCAAGGTGAGATAAGACTCTCCCTTAGCCCGCCTGTTAATCCTCTCAGCCACAGATGGAGAATGACTATCTGTCCAGGTTGTAGACAAAAGGTGTGCCGGATTGAATGGTAGACTACACATTAAATACACACCTGTATAGCTTGACTATCTGGCCTTTCGGAGGAATTCAGTGAAGTAATAGGAAATTGTTTATCTTAACAGGTTTCCCATTGGTCATGGGATTTTGGGAATGTCAAGGAATTTGACGACTTTTATGTCACAGGATTATCAAGGCATATACATACACATTTTCTAAATATGTAATATTAATTTATTACATGATATAATAAAAACTGAAGAGTGTTTTTATTATACAGTAATAATAGTTCCTCTTAGTCCCATATCTCAAGTTCATCTGTAGCGAGTGCTTATAGTTGCTAAGTACTGTGGGGACTATATTCATCACTCAGCTTTGATGTCAAGTTAAAAGACTGTTAAGGTGCACTCCTGTAGAACTAAGTTAAACAGATGCTCACAAAGGTTTTTCTTGCAAATGATCACAAGTGAGTTTGTGGAACAAAGTGAGATGGATGAGAGCCAAGGGAAAAATATTGCGGCAAGTGTGGATGAGGAAGTGTGCATACTTGTATGCACACTTTTGGTGTATGGACAGGCTCCAGATGAAACCGATTTATATCTTCTACATGCCTGTTTTCATCAGGGAGCTTCAGCATCATGCTGTCCTGCTGACAACATTGGCCTGTAATTGGCTGACAGAGGTTATGTCTCTGGACAAATAAAAAAGGTACTCAGTCTGATATGGATAATGCCACAGCATGACCCTTGGGTCAGGACCACAGTGAATCAGGGATAGTAAACAATGGTTAACTTGGAAAGGTTCTTGAACTACATTTCGCCCACCGTGCATGTTGCGTCACTGAACTACGATTGCCCCCAGCTGTCCTCTTCTTTCCAATAATATATGCTTTGTTCGTGGTCCAAATAAGTGTCATCACCATATTTGCGAAAATTACAGGGATTGGGATAATGCAATTTAGTTGTGCTATAATTCGGCTGAAATTACACTTTGGGTGATGAGTGAAAGTAGATAAAAGTAGTGTGTAATAGTGTACAGCTGTAGAGCATAACAACTCTGGATGTCATCAAAGTAATCAAATGAACTGCGCTATCAAGCATAGTTTTAATAAAACACTGAGTGATCCCCGGTTCACCATGGAGCACCACTTTACAAGACCCCTCAGTTATTTATGGCAGCCGAATGCGTGCTGAGGAGGATTGTCTGAACTAATAGAAAACATGACATAGCCACATTTTCACAAAGCTGTGCACCTGTCATGCATGCACATGGATATTGTCAGGGAGAAAGCGATATGGAAGTTTTGTAGACAAAGTACAAAGTGTTCAGCAATGGAAATGGAAGCTCTTTAGCTGCATCTCTTTGATGTAGTAGACAAAAAGCAGGGATATGTCCCTGAAGAGCACTTATGTTCAGGATACATGCCTCCCTCGCTGAGGCCCAGCTGCTATCATTTGTAAAAGTAGGGTTTTTACTGTACAGTAACCCCATTAACATAATAATACTCCCTGAGTATATAAACCACTAACACTACTATACATCCCACTCTTTTTCCCACATGTGTGGTGCCTGTCATTAACTGGCCCAGAACTGAATTCTCAACGAGAGATATGAATAAATAGACTGGGGTTTTGTTCCCAGACTTTACTCGTCCTGAAGTCTTACTATTCTTTCTCTATAGCAGTGTGGCCCTGGTGTTCAGCCTTAGCTTGGAGCTTGCTGGTGGCTGGTATCTGTCAATGAGAGAGTTGGGGGTCCTCCATCTCCCTTTCGCTTCTCTTTGACCTCCCTCCTTGCACCTTTAATCCTGTCTGTCTCTGTTTATAAACGTTATACAGTTTGACAGCCGGTGTGGGGCGAATTCGAGGGTAAAAGCTCTTTTTTTTTATCTTCCTGAGCTCCACTTCCCTACTTCTCGGCCAGCAGGGAGAGACACTTTAAGGGCTTAAAAATAATCGCTCGCTTTCTTCAGTGAGGGGCTTTTTTAATTGAGCCCGGACTGACCCCTGAATGTGACCGTGCCGTCTGGTTTCCATCCCGGCACTTGATTGAAAGTGGACAGAGATTCAACTCAATCTTATTTATTTATGTTCGGTCGTTCAGTGTTTAGCATGGCCAAGCAGTGGATTAGCACTTATACATGGATCCACATTGGAGGGGCCCCACTTCCCCGACACACTCAGGGGGGCTGGAATGTGCAACACACAGCCTGGACTAATGGTATATGAGAGGGGGGTGGTATGACCTGTCCGACTCAATACACCTCTTCACTGTGTGGGGGGCTCTGCAAGCTGCATTTCTCAAATTATAAGCCTCACAATGTTTTAACACTTGAAAGAATACACTTTCAAATTTACCGAAAAATAACAGCATAGCAATCCAAGTGCAGGTCATGCTGCGTGCAAAATGAATCTCACTTTTCACACTGGCAAGACATTTGATATTTTAGGCCCGTGACAAAGACCTCTCATAAACAATGCTGACAGCATGCTTGTGTACCAGGAAGTGCAAGCAGGATGCAGGATCTTTCAAGTTAAACACATCTGTCATGGCCACAACACTGTGTCCATTTATTCTAGTTTAAATGCTGCATGCTTTCAAACTCTGACAGACAGCTAAATCTACTGGATTATATTAGAACTAAGCCACTGTGTAATTGAATATTAGTTAAATCCTCGTCATACTACTGAGATTTGACCTATAAAAAAAACATATCTTTAATTGGAGTACAGAGCCCCCCTTAGGCAACACGTCTGACCATTTATATTTGACTTAATTGAATTAGTTTGTCACATTTCTAGTCAGTTATCATATGAGGTCAACCTAAAGAAACAACTATGTAGCGCTATTATTTAACAATACATTATAAGTTGGAATAGATCTCAGTGTGCCAATGTCAATTGGCATCATTATGTCATAGCATTTGAACATCTCTGGGCAAAGCATACAACAATGTTTACATAAAATATCAGAGTGAGTTTTGTTTATTTTCTATACTTGGCCTGCCTGCTATCCCTCCACTATAATAAGGACAAAGTAAGAAGCATTGTAATTGGAGCTGAAGTTAAGTGAAGAAAATATGAGAGAATTGGTGCAATGTTTTAGAATCTGTGGAGTTATATTGACTTCTATATGCATTATTCTCTACAGTGAGCTTCCTGATTAATGCAGAGGTGTATTTAAGTGGCGCCAGGAGGACAGCTGAGACGCTAGAGTTGTTTGATAAAACATCTCTAATTAAAATCTGTGTTTCCTCTCTGTTAGTCTTTGTATATATTATCTGTATTTTACTTGCCTCTCTTGGGAGCAAGATAAATTGCATTAATTAAGTTCAGCTCCCATTTTTTCCTGTTTAGTGATATTTGTGGCTGTAGATTGGCATTCCTGCTAATTGAAAGGCTTGTTAAGGTATCAGCAAAGAGACTTCAAAAACCCCATCTGTATCCCTCAGTCGTTTCTCCACATAACTTGCCTTGCAGATGTCCTCTGGAAATGTTTGGTTTTCTCCTCTGTTGTGTCCTCTTAGGGTGTTTTAGTAGAAGCAAAAACACAGTTCATTAGTCTGACCGTCCCTCAGCAGCGACGGTATAAGGGACATGGGTGAAGGAGAGGCGGTGCTATTATTTTAGCAGTGATAGCGAAGGTTTTTATTAATCGTTTTTCATTTGTGCCTTTGAGCTCCACACGTTTCCCTGTAGACGCTGCTGTGCCTCACAGTCACCCTCTCACTCATATTCCAAACCCCCCCGCAGTGAAATTAGATTTTATGATTTTGGGTCATTGCTTCCTGACTGCTGTATGCCAGGGATATATAAAAGTTATGCGTACTTCTCTTCAAATCCCGACAAAATTTGAGCAGTACATTTAGAAATCACAGCATGAAGTATTGCACTTCTCTGGCACAATTGACCACATCCATATTATTTTTTTTGAATGCCACTCCATTTGGAAAATGTTATAGAGAGAAGACATTTAAATGCCAAAACAATCATTTTGTTAAAGAAAAATGTAATAAAGAAACAAACTGTCCTTCAGCAAGCCATTAGTTCCAGTCTGGATTTCTGGGGGATAGGAGAGGGAACGGACATGATGGATGTATGGAGACCCTCATCTTAACACTCTCAACAGGGGAGCCAGATAATGCAGCCTCTTTGTAACTACACAGGAAGCAAGGACATTACTTATTTTTTTCTCACACTCTCTGGACCCAGAGATAGTTTAATCTTGTATATATTATCATTTGATCGGCTTGATGAGTATTGATGAAGCACAAAATGGGAGTGAAATGTAAATACAAATGCAAATGTTATCAACTTTAAGAATTAGAACAGCTTTTCGTCCATTGATGCCAGATCATTTTCTCTGTGTCTTTATTTTCTCTTCCGTTCTCAGTATCTGTCATGGCTATGTCTGTCCAAGCAGTGGTAGAGGTGACATTCACCCCTACTCTGGACAAAGAGTGCTGGCAGCGTGAATGGTGAATGAAGGGAGTCGCCTGCAACTCCAGGGCACAGGCCAGATGGATTAACTTGAAAGGCATGGCATTGTAAACCAAATTCAAATTAATCCTTTTTTTGTGTCCCTTGATGGAACAATGGTTCTTTCCTGGGCTTCAGAGAGACATTGACGCTGAGGGGAAAACACGCCTTCACTATATCCAACACTCTATTCACATCACTGCTCTCAATTACCTGCCACAGAAATAAGGGAATTGCGCACTAGAAAAAATGTCCAGGCAAGATCCACAAACTGAATATATTTGAATACTGATTTATAAATCACATCTAATGCACCTCTGGAAGCTGGTTTCATTGCCGGCCAAGTAAATGTGTTTTTTCCTGATCTGTCTTGCATCATTAATGTAATTATGGTGTCAGGATTTCCATACAAAATAGTTAGCGGTCATTAGATTCTGTCCCGTTTTTTTGGGACATCTATATTTCCCTTGTGGCTCCGATTGTGTTAATAAAGCCTAACAAATAAAAGCTTCAAAAAACTAGCTCTGCAGTAAGAAATCTGTCAACACCCCAGACTCATCTCCCACCCAAAGTTCTGTGTCTTACCATTTTTATGACAGAAGTTTTTACAGTGACCTCAACATCATTATTGTTAAAATATTCCTCTCTGCCAGCTTTTCTCATTTTTCTCTCTGTTTTGTTATGCCCCATGCGGTGTCATATTTTATTCTCTTCAGGAATTTTTATAGGAAAGTCTGTTGGTAAATCACACATTTTCCATTTAGAACCGCTTCCTAATTCTTCCTCAACCCCTTGTTTGTGTGTGTGTGCCATTGTGTGTGCGTAATACGCAGCGGAAGTAGGACAAGAGGTCCCACTGCTCCAGCTTGTATTATTTGACGCGGCTATTCATTAATTATCTTCCCCGCGCAGTCGTCCTTATCGTTCTTTGTTTCCTTTTTTGTTGTCTGCTTCAAGCACCTTGTTCCACACTGTTCAAATCCCAGCCCTTTGTTCTATCATTTGCCTATCCAATATCCTTGGGAATCTTTTAATGAAAATGAAAAAGAGCATGATAGCACATGGGGCCACTCATTAGAATTGGATGGATCTCACTCATGTAGAAAAAAGGAGGCATTGGGGACTGAAAGTTAAAAACCTTTAGTGAGATAAACAGTGATTGTATTCGCCATGAGAGGGGATGCATTGAGAAGAAAATCTATTACTAGCTGTCACTTTTTCCTTTTTTTCTTTTCACATCCATCCCTGAGGCTGCTTGTTGCTCACTGGTTTCCAGGACAGATTTATGTTGTGTTTAAGTTGGACAGAAATGTTTGGATTTATCACCAAAGCCTGTACACTTAAGGTACGAACACAAACGCAAACGCAGACACACACACACACTCACTGACACCTCCAACTCCTGAATGTCACACATGCTTTAGCTCTGCTGCCCTACTCTGTTAATGGTGGACTAAATGATCCATAGCAGTGTATATGGACCGCACCTCCTCTCATTGGTCACAGACACTTGCATTTTATTGAACACACCTTCTCAGTCCACACAAATGTTGAATCATATATTATCAGAATTGCCTACCAAAGCAGTGCAATTCATTGCAATCATTTTAATTTGATGACTTTTGTTTTACTCCAGCCCTTCTGGAAAAAAAATGTTGTTTTCCATTCTCATGTATCAGACGTTCAATCCTCAGCTGCTATGTGCCCTCCACTATAGAGGCCTTTTCTGAGATTCTGTCCCAGAGGTGACCCCTCTGGCATCCAACACCGTGGACTATGTGGCATTACGCTAAACCTCAAATGGTTTACTCGCAGAGCTATTAATAAAAAAACTTCACTGACAAGCACGACAGTGACAGACTGCAAGAATGCCGGACAGTCAGTTATAGACAAAAAGGCACATGGGGGAGGATTATAGTTTGTACGTATGTTGAAGTGTGTTTGTGGAAGAGGGTGTGTGGGGTAAACGTTGATATTTGTGCCCTGCTGAGCTTTTGATGAATGGCACTGTATAGCCTTTTACTGCCCTGTGCATTCCTGTGTCTGAGCTGTTTACTGTTACCACACCTCTCTCTTCTGTGTGTAGTGGTAACCAGCATGGTAACACATGGTGCTGTCTATGCCACGAACACTGCCCCAGCGTAGTTATTGTGACCCTGTTTCAAACCAAATTCCCTGCCTGGAGTAGTCACATACCAGTGGCATAGCTTCATGGCATGAAGCTCAACAGATCTGAAGTGTAGAAAACAAAACAGTGTTGCAGCTGTAGGAAGAAATCAATGGGCACAATTGTGGACATGACAGAGGGGATTTAATGTTCAGCGGTATTTTAAACCATTAGCTACCGTCTTGTTAACCGTCCATTCTGCACAGCTGTGTGTTGTTTTTTTTGGTCTTTCTGTCAGATAGATTCCATGGCTTGTTAAGGACGGATTGAGTGTCAGTGAATCCACATTGGCTTTAGGAAGGACAGTGACCTCTATAACTGTAATTAGACAGGGAGTCTGACCCGGCTCAGTCCCTTCAAGACCAGTTGCAAACCAGACTCCCATCACAATGTGTGGACATTATTGATGTCTTGGGGACAGGTGGGGATGTCATGAGTCATGACGACCTTCAGTGCTCATGTGCATCTGGTTTGTGTGCCTTTGACTTGGATCTTTGGCTTCATACAGGGTCTGCTGCCTGGTTATTCAAATGTTGATTGTTTGAATGTTAAGTGAAGGACATTCTTTTGTATCACATCACTCTTCAGCTTCTCTAAAGGACTGCAACTTCAGTATGGGTGTTTTCACCTTCTAAATGACACTGTTTAAACCAAGTGTTTAAACATCCTGTTGTGGAAAAATGCTAATGACAGAAGGGGAATCGTTCAAGAGTTTAAAAGACACATTCTCTCCCATGTAGCCAGTTTACTATCTTGGCGCCATCTTGGCATGTCCTCCAGTCAACATTTGTGGGAAGAAAGAGGAAATTCAGTGTTCAGTGACAACTGTGAAATCATCTGAGATGGAGGTAAAGTGGAGGATTAGGCTGGGATGGGGCCAGAAAAGTGCACAGTGACTCAGGGAGAAGGAAAGAGAGGGAGAGAGAGAGAGAGAGAGGAACCGTTCCCAGCTAAATGCACTGAATAGATTTTTAGAGCCTCAGTAATTGTCTTTCTCTTTGTCTGCTGTTCTGGAAAACCACCCACTCCTCCTCCTCCTTAGCCTTTTCTTTCTCTTTCAAATTGAAGTTATTTTAGCTTTGTAGAGCTTTTGCCAAATCTTATGTGATAACCAGAAATGAAATCGTTAATACTTTTTGTTGTGGAGACATTTTGCTGAATCCTTATCTAACTCTTAAGAAAGTGTGACTCTTTCTCATTGAACTACTTCTGGCTGCTTTTTTACTGTGCCTTTTCAAGTTGTTTATCTCCCTGTTGGCATTCTCACAGATACCGTGGTATATGCAGCAATATGTTGTGACACACATTGCACTTTCATGCTGCTCTCTTCTCCTCTCTCACCTGTCTGCTTCTATTTATTCACAACATCCTTTTTACAGTGTTTTTTTCCCTCAGAATGTATTTCAGCATCCTTTCTGTGACAAACATAACAGGGGTTTCTTTGGCGCTATTAGCCCCCCAATTTGATCTGCTTTCAATTCATTCCTCCTGTCACCTTCTTTCTCCCTTTCTCAGACCCTCTGTCCATCATCTGTCCAATTCCCCTTTAAATTCTCTTCTAACCCTGTGTCCCTCTTCTACCTCTGATGTAGGGTTTTTCGATTCATGTTGGCATCTAGCAGTGGTACCATTTCTTATTTTCCCTCCAGCTTGACTCCACTGGATGACTAGAGCCCTTGTTAAGGTGTTGTTGTGGTTTGTTGGCCCCGGCCATTTCTCAAGGGGCTCCTTCAGCTTGTCTCTCTTCTCTGAGTGTCCCTGGCCCCCAACTTCCACTCCCCTTTCCCCACAAAGCTGCTGTCAGTTCGCAGGCCACATGTGTCAGGCTTCAAGCCCTTATTTAAGACCCAGGCCCTGCCTAGGCGTCACTGTTCCAGCAACAGTGAGGGCACCATGAAAGAGAGGGTTTAGGCAGTCATTCAGAAGCCCGGAAAGACACGGACGAAGGCTGCACTAGAAAAGTGATGGATATAAAGCATAAGCACTCTCATTGGAACAATTGCTCTCAGCCCAGCTGACACCGTGAACTCTACAAAAAGTAGTGTTTTTGTGAACAGAGAGTGCCCCCAGTTCATAAGGCTTTATAAAAAAGTGTGAATATGGTAGTTTGGCTGGAGGGGACAGTGGAGCTCAGCCAGACCCTTGCACAACAGCCTCTCTGTTAGGCTTTCCCTCTCTCTCAACAGCGAAGGAGCCCAGACACATTAACCAATACAAGCCTCCAATAAAAACACCGCTGGACAATGTTCCCCCTGCTCCACCAGTGGTCTGATAGGCTGTATATGAGGCACAGGAAAGCAATGCCCATTCATTCAGTTGCAGTGTATCCTGGGCTCTGTTTTTCTTTATTAGACTTCGGTTAAATAGTGATGACTCTTTCTATACCTCAGAGCACCAGTGAATGTATTTTATTATTGTTTTCTAATACATACTGCATTCAGTCATTAGGGCTCTAGCTGTGTACATTACTGTTTATTGGTTGCCTGCTAACATTGTTTCCGTGGCACTTTGTCACAGCCGCTCTGGAGACACTCAGCAGTCTGGTGATGTTTTGATGTGACTTTAAATAGCATGGAGACTAACCAGGTAGAGACGACTGAGCCTGTCAACAGGTCCTTAAAGTCTCTGCGTTGGGGGGTCACAGGAGACAGAAGCTCTAATTGACAATCAGTGATGAGTGTCTAAACAGAGTGTTATTACAAGGCTCCCAGGGCCTTGATCAGCCAGTGTGGAGAGACAGGCAGACTGGAGGGGGCATTGTGGGAGAAAGAGTTGGTCAAGACATAAAAAGTATTGTCCTTCGGTTGCATGGGAAGACTGCCACTTAATCCTTAAAACTGCTGTAGCTTCACACGGCACAAAGGAAAACAAAATGATAGAGGTTATTGCAACGTCTGACCGTTGGCTGGACTGTATTCTGTCTCTGTTGTCGCCTTGAGATGAGGGCTGTAGCTTGGAAGTGGGCTGGATAATGATGGTTTCCACAGCTGTAAAGGAAAGAAAAAGCAAGAACGTTCAGTTTACTGTTGTTATGAGAGCCTAGCCAGCAGCTTTTTGTGGACAAAAACGAACTCAGACACAGACAAAGTAAAAGGGGGACAGGGCAAATTAACATTGTTGCCAAGACCCAATTTGACAAGGAGTTAGAATTTCCTCACTGTGGTCAGAAGGCAATATTGGGCATGAATGGTTTGTATTATAATGTCGAACATGAGTGCTAGTAGATGTTTGAGGATAATGCCTATAATAGTAGGCATTTTTAGTGATTTCACATTTCAGTACTTCCCACACGAATAATAATAAACGGTAAGCTTCATGAGGTTTGAGCATTCGTTAAAATGTCAACACTTTTTGTATTTTCTTCATTTTATATATTTTCATTATATTTATTTTCCCAGTGCTCCATAACCCTGCGACATACAGTATGGATACACAGCATTCTTTGCACTGAAATATTCACGATCCTTGCTGTGGATCTTCCCTCCTGGTAGGTATATCTGCTCAACTATCCTCTCTTAATTAATGTATCTCCCAGGGCACATAGTGTGCAGTAATTAAGAGCTAATTGCACACAAGGTCAGTGGATTTATTCATTTAGCTGTCCATTTGTTTTGAAATCAGTCTGTGTGTTTTTCTCCCTCACTGTTTTGCACAGCCCTCCTCTCCTCAGTCAGAGCCTCATATGTTAAGCGTAGGTGGCGATGGCCGTGAGGAGGAAGCCAGTGACACCTAGAAGCTTCTACTAGCTTGGAAGGCCCTTGTGCTCTTTATTGGCTGGTGTAACGCGGCAGGTTGCATTGGGACATGCAGTCTCAGGAGGTGGTTTGTGGTGCTTATGTGTTGGGTGTAAACAGCGGTGTGCTTGGGTCACTGTAATAAGAACCCACTGCCGCCCATAGTTGCTAACATCCTTCAACTAAATCTGTTTTAGTTGAACAGATTTATGTTTCCTCCTGGTTTGCTTTAATCAGGCTGCTCTTTTGTCTCTGCCAGATGGGGAGATGGACCCTGTGATCTCCTTTGTTTCCTGTGCCGAGTGCTTCATCGCTTCATGTTCCAATTTTTTGTGTTTTATTATTACACCATTAAACGTAATCACACAAATGCACACACGTGTCCTTTCTCGCGCAGCGACACACAAACTCACAATCTCATTCATAAAGGAATGGCAAAACAGACAACCCACATGCCCTCGCACGTCGACAGTCAGTGGGGTTTCTGCTCAGCATGTGTGCAGTAGCCCACCTTGCCTCTGTCATGTTTTCCATATTGAAGTAGCTGTGTGGTTGGCTCCTGCTGGTGGCAGGGTAGGGGCCCTGTCCCTGGGCTGTGCATGTGGGCTTAATCCCCTCATTAACTCGGCCTTCACTGGGCGCAGATGGCATGTTGGCACTAAAACACAGTGCACGCACCCCTGTCTCCTACCACTGTCAGACTTGGAGATCCCCTGACTAGTATAGTCTCATTACTGTTAATGGATCGCTGACGGTCTCATGCGTTTCAATTGTATGTGAACGTGTTTTCTGTTCGTGTTGTTTCATTAAGGTTGTTAACACTGTTCATTTCATTTGTCTACTTAATGAAGACTAATGATGTGATTTGTACAGGGCAGTTGCTTTAACTGTCATTTACAATGTTTTTTTAATAATGTTTCTTTACAGTTAATATTGAAGCAACCCCCCTTATTCGTGTGCTATACAGTAATGTAACATTATGAAACATGACATTAACACGTTGACTGCATACACTGCTTATTTCATTCCTTTCCCTTTGTCTTTCTTTGATTGATTATTGGAAAAGGCATTTTTAATACTCCACTCTCTTAAGTGCCACAAGTCCCCCTGATTACCAGAGGTCCTAAAAGACATCTACAAGGCTCTCAGCAAAACGGACTCTGCCAGCACATGAAATAACAAACTGTTAAAAACGTTTTCATAAATGTTCCACCAACAGACAGAGGGAAACTATGAGCAAACTGACAAAGACACAACACTCGAGGTGCTAGGAGCTATTGCACTGACGAAAACCAGAAACCCTCTATTCCTTTGAGAACGTGCAGTTGTCTGCACTCTGCTATGGGCTATATGGGCTGGCACTGCAGTTAAATGTAACATGTGTTTATAAAATGTCCAATAGCACTTTTTCATTTGCTTATTTCTAGCAGTGCACTGACATAATTGATTTCACTAATTCCATTTTCCTGTAATAATAACCAAGGGTGGTGCTGAACAAGACTGCACATGAACTTGTATTATAAGGGAGAGGAACAGATATATGGAGCTGGACTTGGGCCAATCATGGACAGATGAAAGGCTGGTGTGTGTGTGTGTGTGTGTGTGTGGTGTGTGTGTGTGTGTGTGTGTGTGTGTGTGTGTGTGTGTGTGTGTGTGTGTGTGTGTGTGTGTGTGTGTGTGTGTGTGTGGGGGTGTGTGTGGTGTGTGTGTGTGTGTGTGTGTGTGTGTGTGTGTGTGTGTGTGTGTGTGTGTGTGTGTGTGTGGTGTGTGTGGTGTGTGTGTGTGTGTGTGTGTGTGTGTGTCTGTGGAGGTCATTCTGGGCTTCCTGTTGACAGCTGCAGGCTGTGTGCAGATTTACTCCGTGGCAGATGCTGCTGGGGGACACAACTAGATCTTAAGTTTATGTTGTACCATTTGGCCACATCTATTTATGGACCAGTACTATACAATTTGAATAGGTAGACTAAGCAAAGCTGCTTTCAGTTGTAAAAATGTCTTGACAATGCATGCTTTGCATGTGTTGGCTGTTGGGTGGTAGCCTAGTTGTTAGCTTGGTTGGACACCCTCATTACCAGACACACAGGAAGGCACGGTTGATTTCTCTCTACAATAGGGCTTGTTGGGTCTTGAAAAAAAAATCACAATAGACTCGCTGTGACATCCTGGTGCCTCCTTTCATGTTCTCCTTCCTCCTGTCCATACCTCCTTCCGTGCTGCAGTTCTGCTCAATGTCTTTACAATGTGATGTCACATGTAATTTGTATCCCTGCCTGAGATTCTGTGAAAGAGGATAAATCTGGATATTCTCAGTGGGTGAGTGAACACGGACACAGCTCTGAATCTGGTCAAGTATGTCAAAGACTGGTAACAAATCATTGTCCCTTGAGATATGACGAATGGTCTGGCTTTCCTCATGTAAATATCAAAGTCCATTCATGTTGGAGGGCCCTGATCCAAATCTAGGAAGCTTTTTTTTGAGAAATCATCTCAGCTTATTCTTGACTTGCACTTACAAAACACTCACTGCCTGGGTCCTTTACTAACCCAACTGAGTGACTTATGGATTTGATGAACAAAACACAAAAATGTATGTACACAGATTATAAAATGCAACATGGAAGTAATTAAGGGTTATCCGCATAGAAATAAAACTACATGCTACAAGCAATTCCCCAGAATAAATTAAAAGATGGCTATTTGATGGAGGGAGAAAGCAATTAAATTGACAGATAGGTATTTTTTAAAGCATTGAAAATGATTTTTGTTTATTCCACCACTTCCTTTTGCTTTCCGCTCCTCCCCCCAGACACATACAAAGCCTGCCTAGCAACTGAGCAGGTTAGGCCTTGCTCTGAGCCACAAACACAGATTCCGTTTCATTGCTCAAACATTTACCATTTTGTTTGCTATGTATCAGCCTGCAGTTTGACAAAGGCCTCTATTGTACCTGTGGGACATTTTTGGCTTTTCTTTTCTTTCTCAAAGCTTCAGTGCTGCATTCTGGAACAGGGTTACATGACCAATAAGTTTCACTCTGTGCCCACAACAATCAGGGCTCTTTTGTTCAGGTTTTGTTTTTGTTGCAAACCCTTTCAAAAAGAGGAAAAGGAGAAAACAAGTTGATTGCATGTTACTCTAAACCAACAAGACACATGCCAGTGTTTGCTGTGTTTTCTTCTGCTACTGTCGAGGTTTGATTTCAATGTCTTGGCTTGTTCAACATTTCCTTTATTTTTTAGAGAGCAGGCTATGTTTGCCAACTCACACATGGGTGGCTTCAAATATCATTGAGTGAAAATTGAAACAAATTTAAATGTACTGTACTGTATTACTAGAAATATTGCTAGGAAAATGTCAGTGAACTGCGGATAGCTCGTTTTTGTTTACAACCCAGACAGACAGTGTGTGGTGCTTTGCTCTACCAGGATCTGGCGAGCATAGCTATCTTTGGATAGAAAACCTGAGGTTTGAAAAACACATTTGTGTCTCTATTAGTCACTTCCTGTAGGCAGGGGTTTTTCACACATGAGTTTTAATCTGATAAACAGACTAGATTTATGGGGTCCTGGATGAAATGGGGGACTTTTCTCTCATTACAGTTCAATCTTTTTAGTAAGCGTCAGACAATTAATCAACTGCTCTAACTTTAAGCAGATGTTTCCTTTAAAGCTCTTGGTTCTCTGATTTATGTTATTTTGTGGTCCGTTCATAGGATATAAACATGCTAATATTACGCAATGTTTCCATGGGTAAAAAAAATGGAGTTACATATTTTCCTTAACTTTTTCGCAATATAATCTGAATGTTGGGTGCATCATTTTTGAATCACCCAGTTATAATACTCATTACTGAATGATCTATCATATGTGGAGAGAAATCCTGCATTTTATCGGTGAATCTCTGTTTTGAATATCCATTTTCATGTGCTGGTATGTTTGTTGTAACGCAGTTCCTATTGGGGAGGCAGGGACAGGCTAAATGAGAGCCAGACTGTTTTCTGTGAGCCCCGTGGGGTTAGTCGTGTTGACGAACAATATCCTGGCCTCCTTGGTCCATGGCTCCTAAGTGCCTCTCAGCTACATGACCTCCTTTTCTCTCAGCATCACTCTGTCATCAAACTACTTATGCCAGTCCCCCACTATGACAGCTGTCCTTTCATCAAACATAGCCCTTTCAGATAAATGAAGCCTGAATAACAGTGACACTGCTTTGTTGACAAGAGTCAGAGTGAATGATTTTAGCTGCCAATTTGGAGATCTAGGTTATATTAGGCTTCAGGGCGCTTTTGCAACCACCTTGTTTTTTTATCAAATTGAAATCGAAACTCCTACAGACGGTCACACATCTTTCCCTTTACCCGGATTCAAGACTATGAACCTTGGCAACATGAATGATCATAAACAGGATATTAGGTCATCTTCTCTATGAGTCAGGCCAGAAAGTACCACAGTGTCAACTCTTCACCACCTCTGCCCTCTCCTTATCACACATTGACTTCTTATCAGCATTGAGTGCCTCCAATATTGACCTTGTGGGAGAGGCCTTCGGCCTTGCCCCTGCACAGAGCTCACAGTGATTGTCGGCCATTGTTTGCCATTCGTTACTGATCTCTCAAAATCGATTAGGGCATTGCTTACTCTGTTGGCAGAGGTTAAGTGTCTTAATGCCGACTTGATTTATGCATTCTCTCTCAATGACGGTGGTAACAGAGATGCCCTTTGAACATATGACTAACAAGTAGGATTACAAATCCAGAATTTGACAGACGGGTGAATATCTGCATGGCATATTACGCCTCCAGGTTGAAATGCAGAATAAGTTAGAGAAAGAGCTCCTTTTCCTGTTTCTTGAGTTGTTTTCAAAGAGGTGTCAGGGCAATTGTCTGGGAATGCTATCTTTTACCATCATTCCCCAAAGAGTCCTTCTTCTCTAGGTTTCATCATAATCCAAACTTTACACTTTCTACATACTGATAACTCAGGGATGGAAGGATTAGGATGCACACTCAGACAACCTGACAAGTAACGCCAATGGGAGGAAATAAAAAGTCTGTGTATTTAATTAAATTAATAAAGAAACCCTAAGAAGAGCACCGTGTGTTTGAAAAAGTACACCTTGGCTTTTTCAGTTAGATTGGTTTTGGTGTGTTTTTAAGACTGTATACCAAGCTCTATAACCTTCTCTCAATAATAAGTTTGGGACAGCTGCTAAACTAAGAAAAGTTTTCGAGTGTATGATTGGATTCGTTGTCCTCCAAGGATTGTGTAGAGCATCTATCTCAAGATATCTTTTTTTTTCTAAATGTGTTTCTGTGATTGGAGTGCTGTGGACCATCCCTTCATGTGAAAGGGGAAAAAGGGAAATTTGGACCAGCTCATACCACATAAAGGATACACTTGGCTGGCTTATTGATTTCCCCCTTCCCTACCTCCCTTGCCCCTCCCCTCTATCCATCCATTCCTCTTTCCCTCTCCAATAGACTGCCGATGAGCCCACTCCCCACAGACCTGCCGCCAGCCACAGTCAGTCAGGGTTCTCTTCGTCCATCTTTAGCCCTGCTAGGCAGAAGATTTCTCCCGAGGCCAAGGGGAACAAGGCATATTCTGTTACAGCCAGCGCAGGAGAAAGAAAAACGTACTGTTACTAGATATGAGTGAAATCAAATCTCTTCGGCTTGCCTGGCAGCTATGACCATTCTCCATGCAGAAAGAGAATGTCAGGATTGAGGGAATGGAATGTAGTTACTCACAGTGCACCTGACAGATGTATAGGTCTGTCAGTGTTTAAAGTAGATCAGATGAACTATTTTATTTTATTAAGAATCTTATTTCCATAGGGAGCAGGTTAGGAAATGAGAGGTTGAAACAGAAACTTCTCCAAGGTGTACTTTTTTTTTAGTGTGCTAACTGCCTCTTCTTCAGGTGGCTGTTGTTGCACCAGTCTATCTGCAGGACTGATGCCGCCTGGTGTCCTGTCCCCTCCTTATGCTCTGAGTATCTAATATCTATCACTCGCTGCAGAGCAGAGGGGAGTGCATGCTCACTCTGAAGCTGCTCTCAGATGTCTAAACTAACATTCAGCCTGCACTTCAAAGCACTGTGGGTGTTGACACACTGCCCCTCTTTGTGTTAGCGTGTATCTGAGTAAATTGAAATTGAGGAGCGAAAGACAGGGCAGAGAAAACAAAGGGCTATAAACAAACCTTGAGTCAGGCTCCATAGCAGCTGGGGGTGTCTTGTGAGGCTACAGTGTTTGCTCCAGCAGTGTGACAGATGTACTGCAAGCCCCTGCAAGCTTCTTTTATTGTATGTGTGTTTTGTGTCTGTGTGTGAGTGGTTGAACGAATATAGTAAGGAGGGAAAAAAAGACATTCCAGATGATGAGCTTGGCAGATCAAGCCATAATATGCACTTCGCTGACCACCTTAGACTGAATCAACTAAAAAAATGTATGTCTTTCTCTCTTTTTCTTTTGACTCTCACTTTTTCTTTTTATCTCACACAATGGAACCCTCACACATAGCTGGCCGGTATGCAACAGCCCATCAGAGGACCAGTCACTAACGAGAGTATGTAGCACAATACAGCTTCCTTGGGCAGTGGTTCAGGTTTGACAGAGTTGTATTTATTTGTTCACCCACCAACATGATGCCGGATAGCTGGCAGCCCCACTAATTGGATGGTAGTGTATTTGCGTGGAGCTTACTGTCCCTCCATAGCCCTTCATCTGGGCAGATGCTGCGGATATGGTGGATGTTGATGTGAGATGCCGCAAGCTTCATCATCTGGTATCAGTCACTCTGTAATTGGAACAGCTCTGGTGGTTCGTTGTAGCCTTCCCAGGCGCTGTTATAACCCCACCTACGGTCTAATGGTGGATGGGGCTCTCCATTCCCAACCATGTGTGGAGGAACATTCTTGGAGGAGGAGGAGGAGGAGGAGGAGGAGGAGGAGGAGGAGGAGGAGGAGGAGGAGGAGGAGGAGGAGGAGGAGGAGGAGGAGGAGGAGGAGAAAAAAGGGGAAAAGGAAGGTAAAGAAAATGAGCCAGAGGAGGAGTGTGATCTCCTGCTTCCTGTCCTGGGTCTTGATGGTACCCGTCTGGTTGCCAGGCTGCTTGCTCCTTCAGCTCCTCCCCCAATCCACCACTGCTTCACATCCCCCCCATCCCCCTGTCGCTACCGCTAAAATTATGATGGATTGATCTCAATCAGCGGAAATGGCTTTTTAACGCCCACAGTTTTACAAAGATGGGGGCAGGGGTTTAAAGTTATTTGTTGTTTTTGTAAAAGGGTGTTTAAATTATGCTGTGACGAAAAATTGTTTTCACAAACAAATATAAGCTTAGTTTGAGATAAATATTTTTAGATTTATCCACTCCCCCTAACTTCCCTAAAACCAAAAGCATGTATTTAAATATGTGTCCTTGCATTTGCTTGTGGGCACATGTTTGTGAACACATGTGCATAATACCACGTGTGTGCGGGTGCATTACTGCGTGTGCGCTGCTTATTAAAGGCATCTTGTGGAGCTAATTAAAAGGCCTTGTGTAGGACAGAACCATTCATCTTAGTGATGGGCCCAAGCTGTCACTTAACCCACAGTCCTGTGGGGGAATGAACTGCAGTTGCAGGATAAAAAGATACAACACACACCCTCTTTTTCACATCTGGAGTTAGGTTTAACACATATATCTAGTTTTTACTTCAATGTTGTTCATTCAAATATTCAATTGAGTGGTTTTCCTTCTGCTCATCCCTCCTTTGCAACTTGATCCATGATGGAAAGATGTTCCTTCCCCCTATCAACCTTCCCCCACTAAAGGTGACAAGAGCAGTTAATGTTGAGACGTGCTGCCTTTGACGTAGGTATTAACATATTCACCAGTGTCCCTCTAGATTCTCTGTACTCAGCATGGTTTTTGGATCACAGGGCAATTTTATTAGCTTTGATGAGACTGCCAAAGAATGCTGCCAATGGAATTTGTAATGATGCCTTTTTAGTATGCATCTCAGGCCTGCATATCCTCTGGCCTTCCTTGCTTGCCCCCTGCTCCACGGGTGAACCCAGGCTGCCCGTCCCCTTGCCCTCTCATTACCACTGCAGGCCCAGGGGTGCTGCCAGGGCACCAGAGGTGAAGCAGCTGGGTCAGGGCACAATGATAGCCAGCTATATGGTTAAAAATGACACTCCACATTCCATGGATGAGCAAACATAATGCTGTCTGTTATTGATTATGGATCATGGAAATTGATTGGGTTTCTCTTCCCTGCATAACAATATGTGGCAGGTAACTTCATGTATGTGCAGCTTTAGCGTGTGTATTCCTATTTCAGGACTGGTTGGTTCCAAGCAGCTATGATACACACATTTGTCAGTCTTATCCGTGGCAGTCATTTCTCTCAAGGGGGATGTGCAAAGACATTGCTAGTTGCTGAGTTTGGTTTTCCAGAGCTCTTTATTTACTGGGTTTGGTTGAAAAAGTCCTGCAAACCAGGATATATTTGCAGTGGTGAATGGTAAGAAGGAATACACGCATGACCTGGACAGCACTGTGAAGTATCCTTTGTCACATGTGCTAGGAGACAGCCGTAGCGGTGAAATGTTTACTGATTTAAAGTCACTCTGACATTTTGACTGATTGTTCCCACCATGCATCAGGGTCATCCCAGGTCTTTCTGCCCCTTGCTCTGAAAAGCCCTCCCACCAAGCAACAATAGTAGTTTTCTTCTGTTGTTGCGCCATTCAAGATCAAATTACAATAATTATATCCTCTGAAAGGTCTTGGCACATCGAGAACTGTCTAAATCCTATAAATCCTCTTGTGGACAATAGGGTACAGCGCGTACATGCATATTGAATCAAAAGCCGGTGAGAACAGGAGGTCCTGATATTTCACTCAGCACAGGTATTACCGGCTTGAAAAATACTTAGAGTAAGGGCAATGTCAGCTTCTATCTTTTTTTGTTCTCAGAAGTAACAATACCATGACCCTGGGCTCCCTCTGCGCCCGTTTGTTGGTCTTTTTAGTGTGTGTGTGCATGTTCGGGGAATTTGTATGCTTGAGAGTGTGTTGCAACACCTGCAGGGCACATAAAAGCAACATGTGTGTATATGTGTGCTTTTTTTTTGTTTGTAGGTGAAAGAGGTCAGACCCTGAGGGGGTCTGGTGCACTGAGACACATAGGGAGCAAGGGGTCACTGGGAAGGGAGGGGAGGTAGGAACCCTCACCTCCACATGAACCTTAAACCAGCGAGAGACGAGCGAAGAGAGAGATGGGGGGGTGAGACTTGAGCTTGAACATACGTCTGCAGGGCCTCAGACAAATGATAGGGATTTCCTCTGCCTTACTGACCACGTCTGACTGTCTAAGCCCTTATCTTGTATCTGTCTGTCTGCTGTTTTGAGGAATAGAACATCTAACTTACCTGCTTGATTGTCATTGTTTAGAGTAAAGGTAAACAGAGATTGAGAGAACATTGGTGGTAATGCGGGTTGCCAAACAATTTGTTTAGGATACATTCCTAGTAATTATTATAAAATGTGTCCCAGGAAATTAGCAATAATTATTGTGAAAATAAGATTTTTTGGCACAGCACACGTTCTATTTCAAGTCTGTTTACCAGCAGGTGGAAAGCCATTCGAAACTTTGCTTTTTAATTTGAACAGTTTGCTGTCACAAAACGTTATGAATCTGTTCCAATAAGAACGCTCTGTTAGATTGTGGGATTTCTCATGGTGTGAAATGTGAGTGTGAGTTGGATCTGTTAATGGAGTGAAGCAGCATGCATCTCTCCACAGGGTAGGCCTAATGTCGGTTTCAGTGGTGTGTGTGTGTTGTGTTGTGTGTGTTAGTGTGTGTGTGTTGTGGTGTGTGTTGTGGTGTGTGGTGTGTGTGTGTGTTGTGGTGTGTGTGTGTGGGTGTAGTGTGGTGGTGTGTGTGATGTGGGTTGGTGTGTGTGCTGTTTGTGTGTGTGTGTGTGTGTGTGTTGTGGTGTGTGTGTGTGGGTGTGTGGGTGTGTGTGAGTGTGTGTTGTGTGGGTGTGTGTGTGTGGTGGTGGTGTGTGTGTTTTTGCCTGATGGATGGACAGATCTGAGGTTAAAGAGGGGGTCAGCCTGTTTTTTTTGTTTTGCGGTTTATGGTGGTGGAGGATGGGGGCGCGAAGTGGGCCCTGCAAATCTTAACTTGTGTTAATACGGTCTGTTGTGCCCACGACTCATCACCCATAGCCTCAAGAGTCTGATGGGAGATGTGTGTGCAAACCTCCCCACCTTAATCTCTCTCTCTCTCTCCTCTCTTCCTCTTCTCTATATCTCTCTCTCTCTCTCTCTCTCTCTGTCTCTGTCTCTCTCTCTCTCTCTCTCTCTCTCTCTCTCTCTCTCTCTCTCTCTCTCTCTCTCTCTTTGTCATGCACCCCCTCCATCACACATATACACAAACTGCTAAATAAAACGAGGAGTGTTGAAAGATCTTTGATCACTATCTTCAGGTAAGTGTGAATGATTGTATGTCCTAAAAACGAATTGGTCCCCCTTGGTTGCAGTAAGCTGCATATCAGCAGTGTTCCTCAGCACTTGACAGTCTCTTCATCTATCAGCAGAACATCCTTGAGCTTCCCTGCCTGCCTGTTGTCATGCCATTATTCCTGAATGTAATGTCTTATCTTCAGTGGAATCACTGAGTCTCACTGGGACAGGAAAAAAACACACTGATGGCCGACTTCACAAATAAAAGTGAATACACACTCATAGACCCTTTTATCCTTGCGTATCATCTCATTCTTCACTAAGCAGCTTATTACTGATAGGATTGAAATTGGTTGCCAAGACTGGCCTTGTGACCTGTGCAGTCTTTTTTAGAGCAGTATATGAGGATCAGTTATCCATAATGGGTTCTATAAGTCATGTTTGCTACTGTAGGTGACCTGCTGTACAGTCGGTCTAATAACTTACATTGGCAGGTTTCGCTACCAGAGGGTATGTGGGAATTGCTGACCTATCATCATCAGAAACAAATATGTGTTTCTAGCTCGCTTTATCAAGGTTGACCTCATCAATCCATCTGCAGGAAAACAAGCTATTGTGCGTTTGTAAGCGTGCCAATTTTGTTTTTTGTTTCCCCAACACTGCAGCTCTTATGCTCAAATTATTTTCACCAGCTGCTGTTGAGGTGTGCTTAACGTTCAGCACTGGTGGAGCTGGTCAATTGCCAAAAGTCCCAGACTGTTGTCATTTACCAGTTGTAAATGTGACAAGCTGCATTTCTTAACATTACCATTTGTGTCCAGTCAACATCCCCAAGATAAAACAATGTTCTTGGGTTGTTTAATTATTCTAAAACATCAAATCAAAGACTCAAGTGGGGATTTCTCCCCATCACCTGTGTGAAGATGCTTCTGCTAACTCCCTATGCATGGATGTCAGCCTCTACTGTAATGAAACTCAATGTAATTGCCAAAGCCCTCACCTGGAACAAGAAAGATCACTGGGCCCTATCCTCACTTTCACGCCAGACTGTCCTGACAAATAAACTCCATATTTGTTTCGCTGTGGTCTCCTGCAAACTCCACATTTATCTTCTTAGCCTGACTTGGCTTATCTAGGTTCCAGCATGTCAACCGTAGAAAATTATCATATAAAGGGATTCCATATCCTAGCTTTGAGTAGAGTATATGTGTATTTTGCTATTTCTCTGTGTAAACACATATCAATCAATCAATCAATGTTTATTTATATAGCCCAATATCAATAACATATTTGTCTTTGTGGTTGAGTGTTCACATGTAACGGAACATGTTTGTACATGCGTATTTCTTCAGAATGAGATTCTTAATTTTGGTGAGGAGTCACGCGAGATGAATCTGCGTGGCATCCCTTTTTCCTGCCTGAGTCTACCTTTCTATTAGATACATGGATATATAGGTACTGTTCATTTGTCTATGTCAACCTTGTGCACAAAGGCACCTGTTATCAGCACATTTCTGCAGCCAAGTGGTAGTCAGACAGCTGGATTAATCCTCTCTTTAACAAATCACCACCCTCTTAACCTTTCAATAAAGCTTGGAGGAAATATGGATAAGACGGGTGATCACACAAGATGATAGTGTTGGTTTAATGAGCCCTGTGCTAACATTAGTAGTGATGACTTTCAAAATACTTTTATTTATGTCTTCCTGCATGCTACCTGTACACGATCGGCCTTTTAAAACCAACCAATCCTTCTGAGCCTGAACCTTGCCATTGGTAAAGGGGCAGAATCTCTGTATATATATATATATCCAAGGCAGCGGTGTTGATGATAAACTATGCACAGAGAGAGAGACGGTTTTCTGAAGGATGAAAGCATTCCCATCACACATTTCCCTTGGGATGTGGTTGCTCTCAAAGGAGCCCTCCTATCGACAGAGATTTGGGAGATTCCGGAAGACCTTAAGAACCCACCAACATGAGGGAGGGCAATGGAAATAGAAGACAGAGAGGGACGTCCATAAGACACATAAATGTATTCTCATCAAAGTGAATATTTCCTCTATTCCCCACTCTTTTAATCTTTTATGTATTTCTTCTGACAAACACTTCTTTCAGCGTGATTCTCTGACAGATATGTTGGTGATAATTAGGCTCACAATAAAAGAGCCCCATACATTAAGGATATCCTCTTTTTTTACATTTCCTTTCAAGGGGAACTTTGGGTAACTTTTCCTCTTAAGATAAAAAGAGCAAATTGACAACTTCATATCTGTCTGTGAGTTCTTCCTTCCTCCTCTCTTGCTCATACTTAACTGGCTTGTCTTTCCACATGTTTCCCCGCACCTACTCATTTTGAAGCTCTGCTCTGTCATTACCTGGTACAGAGGCGGGTTCATGGTGAGTTTTGTACTCTGTAGTTTCCCTTCCTTCCTCTCATATTTGCCCCAAATGCAAATAACCGTCATGCTGGAGGAGCCCTGCTTCCCTTTATCTGCTCCTTCGTCTCATGGTAGTGTTCTCTTTTCTCACCACTGCTCCATCAGGCAGGCGAGTAAACGCAGCCTGAAGTGCATGGTGTTTACACTTATGTGTGCTGTTCACCATGAGCAGTTGCATTGCATAGCCCCGTTACATGGAAAGAGGCAGCGAATGCTCTGCAGACTGGAACAACGTTCTCTCGCTCACTTAGATCTGGTCCACATCTGCTGCAGGAGTGCTGCTTACTGATCAGTCGAATGTAATTACTGCGTGGTTAATGACAGGTTTAATGCGAGTCAGAAGTGTTTGTAATTTGATCTGATTAAAATAGGTTTGAAGTGAGTGAGTGTTTGGTTTTGTTTAAAGTTTGACATGTCCTTGTCTAAATGTGAGAGTTCATCTCTTCAAATAGTCAGGTCAGTGTGGGTGGTTATTTTCCACAATTTGACGCTAAAGCTCTTCTTAAATAGATGGTTCTAAAACGTGCTTGCCTTGGAAGCTAGGTCACTACGCATGTGTGTTAAACATATGCACAAGCTAGATTAGTTGGTTTTCTATTTTAAATTCTCCCAAGGAGAAAAGCAAGGTCAGTGGCGTTACGCTTGAGCGTAAACAGCCATTTGAATGTTGTGCTGTATTTAGACAGGTGTTTAAAGGGCATCTAAGTAGTGTTTACACATATTCCAGTGAGCCTATCATATTCCATTGGCCACTTTCCCACTGGTAAATCATCAACATTGTCTTTCCAATCGTGCTTTCCACACAGTGTATTATGCAAATTGCAGTGTATTCATAGTGGTGTTAGGCGAGTGTGCATATTGTGGGAGAGCACACGTCGGTGCGTGCATGGGTTTATACACAGTTATGTGTTTAGATTTTAAACACGATTTAAGACATTGCTACTTTTTTGTTTTTCCCATTACACACATCTGATCTGTCATCTGTTTGTCTGCTTGTTGAAAACTTAAGTGGGATAGAAACACAAAGTACAGAGAAAATAAGTGAAGCTTGGAGTAGAGAGGGGATATGAGTGTACTGGCCTAGAAGGGGAAGCTTTGGTAGGCATAATCTCTTTTAGGCCTTTAATTTGGGAGGATTAGTAACCTACATTCTCTCCTCTCATCTCTCCGAGGCCAGCCTTTTATGGATGGACACTGCTCCCTGCTTGCCTTTTTGTTTTGCTCTAAGAATCATTCTTGATTTGCCTAAAATTAGGTGAAAACGCTTACAGTATATTGATGCATAGTTTGATTTTATTCTATTAAAACCTAAGTACCAAAACTAAAAACATTCAATCTATATAATATATATAAAGAACATAATTATATACTAAAATATGTCTGTCTTATATATTTTGTTAAGACATTTTGTGTGTATAAATGCTCAACCTTGCTTATGGTTGTAGCTCCAGGGCAGTGATAAGGGAGGGGGGTGATTGCTAGGTATCCTTCATTTCTTCGAGTCAGTTAGTTGAGTGTGGGGGGGTTCTGCCATTATACATGTTAAGGGTGCGTTGTGATTATGTAACACTCACCCTTGTACCCACACACCCAGCATGATTAAATCCCATCGCCTACTGTTGTCCTCTATTGATCCGGCAAACAGAGGACTTCATTGATTGCGGTCACCCGCAGATTACAATCAGAACGATGCTCCGTGCGAGGTCTTATTTAGGCCTGAGGACGCTGAAGACAGATGCTGGGCTGTAACATTCCCGCATCTTAATCCATCCAGATGCCTTCATGCAATCTACCTCTCCCATTCCACCTCCACTGCTCATACATCTTGTATGTATCTACTCACCGGACATGTTACACATTGAGCATGTTTGGGATGCTCTGGATCGGCGTATACGACAGTGTGTTCCAGTTCCTGCCAACATCCAGCAACTTCGCACAGCCATTGAAGAGGAGTGGACCAACATTCCACAGGCCACAATCAACAACCTGATCAACTCTATGCGAAGGAGATGTGTTGCACTGCGTGAGGCAAATGGTGGTCACACCAGATACTGACTGGTTTTCGGACCCCCCCCAGACCCCCCCAATAAAGCAAAACTGCACGTTTCAGAGTGGCCTTTTATTGTGGCCAGCCTAAGGCACACCTGTGCAATAATCATGCTGTCTAATCAGCATCTTGATATGCCACACCTGTGAGGTGGGATGGATTATCTCGGCAAAGGAGAAGTGCTCACTATCACAGATTTTTTCAGATTTGTGAACAATATTTGAGAGAAATGGTTATTTTGTGTATATAGAAAATGTTTTAGATCTTTGAGTTCATCTCATGAAAAATGGGAGCAAAAACAAAAGTGTTGCATTTATATTTTTGTTCAGTGTATTTGATGATGAATGACTGAGTGAATGCTCCACGCAGCTTTGTAATTGCTGACAGAGACATAACTATTTGGCCACAGCGTAGAAATACATTGATTTATCAAAAGCAGTTCATAATGTGTTTCAGACTTATACTAATTTTTATTGATGTCTTCATTTGATATTCACATCCATGCTCTGATGATTTACACCAGACCCATTTGTGTGCCTGCAATAATTCAACTCTTTATTTGTGCTACTGAAAATAAAAAAAGGGCCATGATGTGCCATTTTTAGTACTCTATCATGAAACATATAACATACTATCAGATTTGTTGTGTAATATAAACAATATAGGTTGTTTTGAAGAAGTGGACTGACAAAATGTGGAGAGAATTTAGCAATAGAGACAATGAAACACTGTCTGTGGTTACAGTGTATGCAAATCACCAGGAAGTATCCAAAACTGTATTCAAAATGTGTTCAAATTTGAACAAATGCACAATTTCTCAGCACAATTATACACGGATGACTGTAGAAGTGGCCATGCAAGAAGGGGTGGGCTTTAGGGCTAAAAGACTGATGACCCTGTCCTTTTTCTCATTTACTCCTAATCTCTGTTCTTATGTGAAGTCAATTGTAATGCTTCGCACATCGCCAAGCAGCCCCCTGCCACCCCTCTGCGAGCGGCACAGTAGCCCTCATTGAAGAGGTTTGTTAAAGGCTGACCGCTGATCAGGCTCTGAGGGCCTTCCCGGGTCAGGCCAGAGTGCCCTCTTGACCTTTGTCTGCTTAACTTCAAATTATGATGCATTAAGGCATGAAGGACTACTAATGGCTATGCATGTATTTAACATCTGTGCTACTCCTCGATCAAAGAGCCATTTACAACAGGACCCTAAATATGCTCACAGGAAGTTGTGGTGAGTAAAAAAGTTCAGGGGTCAAGGCGAGCGTGTGAAGTGGACCTGTGACAAATTATTGGCTTGTGAGAGCCTTTGTACTGTGAGCCAGCTGTAAGACTAGAGGACTAAGGTCTTTAATATCCTGTTTGCTGCCTGGAAACGTTTCTGTGTGTCAGAGAGGAGCATTCCTGAAGGTCAGAATAGAGAATAGAGGCTGCTGCTTTGATGATGATGATTGGGCACGTCCTCCAGTTTTGGAAGAAGATGATAATCTGTGATGCCTAGGTAGAGAGTGCCACACTCTTGATTGCGGTGGAGAATTGTTTTTGTTATTGCAGTGTATGGTAGTGGAATGGAAGTCAGGCCATCCAGGGCAGTGTCATTCATCTTTCAAAGCGTGTGAGCATTGTCTCAGTTTAGAGTTGCGGCTTCATTCCTGTGGTGTAAGAAATTATACAGTTGGTTTGAAACGACAAATTATTCTGTTTCAACTTGACTTGGCCACAGAGTGCAGTGCTGTATAGCTCAAAACCCCTCAATTAGCTTAGACTTAAATTAGACATAGAGAAGTCACCATACATTCCTGAAATGAGTGAGCAATCAGTATGTATTGTCAGGGCATTTAAATTATAGGGAAAGATAATGAAATAATTGAGGAATGGGGAAGGCAGACCACAGGTTTAAAGGTACAACCAATATTGATAGTGCTTACTGGAAAATGAGGTTTTCCAAGAGCTTATTTAGTTAAGCAAATACTTGATTTCAATTGCCTTTGCACCATAACTGACTAATCCATAATTCATATACTTAATTACAACAGTTAAACTTGAGAAATCAGTTTGAGCTTGGAAAATCTCCCACCATTGAATCTCTATACAACAACGATCAAATAATCTTAGTTTGGAAGGCCTTTAAGCTGTTAAAACACAATTAACCTCAGCAATTAGTTATGTTCTGAAGGTCGATAAAGCATTGATCTTCCTAATTAGAAAGTGAAAATGGATGAGTCTTAAGTGTTCTATTTATCTCTGCTCCAGATGTGCTCCAACAGCATCCATCCACTTGACTGAGAATGAAATAACTCTAAAAAAGATTGGATGGCATTGTCTTAGTTAAAAGCAGTCTTTGTCTTCCCCTTTGTTTACCCATGGTTTCAATACCCAGTCACTTTGACAAGTTCTTTTAAAAGAGAGGGGGTAATTATAGTCAACCTCATTGTAAATTATAGTAGACCTCATGAACACTGGCAGAAGCACAGAGAGCTTTTGTAGAGGTGGATACATGACCTTATTTATTAAGTAATATCCCTATTAAGTGTTATTCACTCACGGATTTGGCTCACTGTAGTTTCTCTAAGGTTATAATCATCCTTTGTTCATGAGCTGACTGTCAACAGATAGAGTACTGAATGGTAATTATATACCCAAATTCACCATAAAGTGCATTCCTTTAGTTTGTTGCCAAAAGACAGGTGAAAAAAAGATGTTATACAAATTAAACTAAACCAAGAAATAGGGATGTTTTAGCAGAATTTGCCATCATTATTAAGTATTCAGTAAAATACTAAATAATAAACCTGGGCTGCAGCTGGAACATATACAAGAAGCAACACTACTTCTTAACCGTATTTTTTACCTATTTCTTTTCTGCAAAGGTATTAGAAAAAAATGTAATCTTTCTTTCTTATCCTGACATATTTCTCAGTTCCCCTTCCTTATATCTCTATATACTGTGTTTCTGTCTGGTTGCCTGTCTGCCTCTCTCTGTGGGGGTGTATACTTGGTCTGTGGCAGAGGTATCTCCCCTTTTCCTCTAATTGGCCAGCTCCCCTCTCTCCTGCCCGGTAGATAATTGGACATGCAGCCCAGGGCCTCGCATCCCAATCATTGGCTCTCTGCAGCCCCCTCTGCATTCCACACACTTCTCATCCCTGTGTGAGTCTCTCTGTGGACCAGTCTTTGACCACTGAATCAAAGGGAATATACAATCCTGTACTGTCCAAACACGACGTGGCCCTGGCTGCTTTCACTTCGTTCACTATACCAAATATCAGTATAAGATGGATTTGTATCTTCTGCACTACCTTAACCCCTGGAGACAAATAGCCTCTCCTTCTGCAGTACATAGAGCACAAGGTAATTCATTTTAGGGCAGGCCTGCTGGAATTATTCATAAGGAGTTCAATATCAAAATATTCTGCTCTGCTCTAGCCCTTAATAATTAATGGTTAGCATTCGTCTTCATTGGTATAGGGAGCAGAGGAGTCATCCGTCACTATAGAGAGCCTTGGTTTAACTACCCAGCCCTAGTGTTGGTTGTCAGGGTTTACAGAGGTAGGGCAGGGGGGAAGGAACAAAAGAAAGAGGCATGTGGCTTTGTCACACTGATGAGTGGGCCCCCCCATCTCTGGGAAGGAGGCAGCTTGAAGAAGGAGAAGGCTGAGCTGTTGACCTTTTGGAAAGGACCATTGGCTTCAGATTGAGTGATGGTGTCAGCCGCTAGTGTAAAACACCTCTATTAGGAATGCCTGGCATGCTCGGGCGCTTCTAATTATGAAGAATGCAAAACAACAGTCAGGAGAGACATGAGAGGTCGGCTCGCAGTCAGCAGTACGCCTTGGCTTACGTGGGAGCCACCACCGCGTGACTTCTTGTCTTACCTCACACACACAAAGCCTTACACATTCACCTCATACGCTTTGTGTTGCCGTCAACATATTTTACCCCCATTATAGTATATGAATACATTGTTGAGTTGTGTTACTAAAAGTGCTTTGATTTCCTATGTGTGGTGTATGTTGTATCTGAGCTTGCAGAGTGGGAGAGCGGTCCCTGGAGTTTATCCTTGAGAAAACTGAGATCAAGCCAAGATCCAGGAAGCAGGGGAAACAACATATCTCAACATTTCTGCTTAGTTGAAAACACCCAATGATTTAAGCCACCTCTGTGCAATTGGACTTTGACTGTTTTGTCATCCGGCTTCCCCGTGATGTATCCCTGTGAGGGGGAAAAGCCCTGTAACATTATCAGCAGATATGCATAGCTACTGCGCAGTCAGCGATGAAGGGAGGAATGGACAGGCGGAAGGATGGAGAGATAGAGGGGCGAGGGAGTCCCCAGAGATTTTCCCAGTGAGAGACGGAGGTCAACAGCACAGCACAAATAGGCTTTTTTTGTCTAGAATCTGTGAGGGAGTGAGACTACAGTTCCTACTCCCCCCTCCACCTCCAACCCCGTGCCTGATCAGTCCCTGAGAACTGAGAGCTCATTATAACAGACTGCAGAGAAGCACAGTTGAGGTCCTAAGACCAAAGGCACAGGCCCGTGTAAACCTGGGATGATGAAATGCCATCACTTCGGCTTGTATTTTACCTATCTCTCAATGGAAAATCAGGATAGATTGTTCTATTTTGAAAGATGATCAATTGATATAAAACCTCTCAGTATTCATTTTTACTTCCGCAATAAAATGTTTTCTCCTGTGCATTCTCAGAAAAACCCAACTGGCAGATTTGTCATCTCATACAGTTTCACTGTCACCAGAGGCCATAAAACATCTCTATTTATTTAGTGGCAGCCAAGCGTTGCTGTTGCTCTCGAAGGGATGCCCTTGCGCTCGCCCCAGTAACCTTGCACTTAATGGAGGAGGTCAATCTTTAGCAGAGGGGGGAGTCTTTTAAAGAATGAATACAAAATAGAATGAGAGAATAAAAGACTCAGGGTTGCTAATGATAGCAGCAGGGCAGGCAGCCAGGTGATTATTCAATATCTGGAAAATTATCCCCTGGCCTCTCTATCTTCTCTGGCTCTCTTTAACTGTCTTCTTCTCTCCCATTCTCTCTCTTGGTCTCAAATGGGTCTGGAAAAAAAGCTATTGTTGGACTTTCTCACATCTCAGTAAAAGATATTCTCTTTGCAGTTTTAGCTCCCAACCTGAATGTTGCCTTGTTGTAGGGTTTAATACTTTATATTCATGCATCTTTAAAGCATTTATTTTGTGTTGGAAGGTAATGAACAGGGCTTAATAGAGCGCTAGTGGAAGTGGAGAACTAGAAAAATAGAGCCACAAATGAGGCTCAGGTAATCAATTTCATGGAGTTTAGTTTTTCAAGGCTACCTGCTGAAGGAGACTGTCATAATTGGGACACCATTTTAGACAGGTAATAGCTTTGCAGAATTCATAACTTTTAGGATATACACACAAAGACACACACATTCCTGAATGGACCTATGAAACTCACAGACCATTGAACACAATTGAGACGGATATATTTGTGGCATTTCCTGGTAACCTCCATGTTTCAAGGACTCCTGCAGGCCTGTTCATTCATCATGAAGGGAGGTCTGTTTAAGGAGCTTTGTTCTGGCTTTGGTCAGATTTATCACTGAGCATAACTATCTGTTTGGCTTGTTAACATTGGCTAGATGAGCTGTCCAGAGCAGCAGGTGCTGCAAAGTTGAAGGGGCTTTTATTAAGGCTAAACTGTGAAGTGATTTACTTCACTTCCTGCTACACACAGGTGACATGTCTACCAATGGATCATCCTGGTTTCCTGCTCCTGTTGTTATCCACTCCTTCCTCTTCAAGCTAGCAGATAACACAAGTGTATTACTGTATGACTGTCCTCATGAAAAATCATTACTGGGTCAGCACACATCAGCTGATCATACAACATATTAAAACCTTTCAATTATAAAACATTGACATCAATAACATATTAGAAAATACTGGGTATAAAGTAGAATGAACACGTTTTGAAGTTATTTTGCATAAATATCACAAAGTCTTGTACCAGCTCATACTGCCAGGAACATTCATGTTGCTGGTAGCAGCATTCAAATGTCTGTTTAGTGCTGCTCTTGTTAAGAGTTGTCATTTAAAATGACTTGCTGCCTTTATGATGTAGAGAATACTAAATTCAATTGTGAAACTTTATCTTAATTGGTCCCAATTAACAATTGTTCTGCTGCTGAGGCAGAAACCGTTTCGAGAGGAATTGGCATGCACAGGCATCTACACATATATCCTCTGACACACACACACACACACACACACACACACACACAAAGAGTACACACAAAGAAAAAATGATCTTACAGTCTCTTGCATTTTGTTCTGCTTTAATGGATCCAATTACTCTTTCAAAGACTGCCAACCCTGTACCTTGTGGTAAGCCAATCGGGATGGTAATTCAGTTGTTTTAATGGACTCACTCACAATAATAAACCTGTGGGGGGAAAGATTTTCCAGACAAATTGCGACTCATGTGGTAATTGTGCATTATGCTAATGTGAGGTGGAGAAAGGTTGTCATGTCTCATGAGGTAGGGGGTGTCATATATTCCCCTTTCATAATGGTGGAATCCTTCCTGTAATTGCCCCTAGTTTTGTACATTAATGCGAAGCGAGGGGGTTTGCTCACAGTGCTGGAATATGTCACAGTGTATTGAAGTATCATATAAATGGATACATTTATAGGCATATTCCCTGCTGAGGAACTGTACATGATTGTTTCATTAATCTGCATTGTGTGTTAGTCATGGTTTGGGTCTTGGATAAACTCTACTGCTTTGTTTGAGGGAGCCAATGACTGAACAACAGATGGCTCTGAGAATCTGGTCCAAAATGTGGAGTTAACATAAACTCACTGCAGAACATTCCTGCTGGTCCATTCACTCAGCTCCAGTATCATCTCTCTGTGGTGCCTGACCAGCTCATGTTCTCGACTTGCCTCCTAACCAGCCATCGAGTTACCCCCCCCTCTCACAGGTTCTCGATCTCTGACACTTACCAGACAGGAGCCTGGGATGGAGACCACCGGACACAGAGGAGGTCACTGTATCCTGTTTCACCAGATAGGATGAATAGATCTGGGACAAGCAAACACACACTGCCCCCAGCACCACGGTCCGGAGAGAAAAGAGGGAGGGAGAATAAGAAAGAGTGACTCAAGTGCATTCCTGGAAGGAGGAGAGACGGGATTGAATGACAGGGGAGGACAGGGGGGCACTGGTGACACTGGTAGCCAGTAAGATCAGGTTTTCTCTCCGAAAAGCAGGCTCCATAAAACAATGACTTTGGCATCTGTCTGAAAGGGAGAAACAGAGACTGGGATCCTGTGCTATCGAGTGCTGAGGGTTCACGGGAATGCCTTTAATGTAACCCTGCCCGGGCTCTCATCGGATACTTCATGGCTCTCCTTTTAAGAACGTAACATGAATAAAACTCTATGGCCACATCAATTAAAGCAGCACACTCACCGACTGAGAAGCTCCCTCTGGTAGTTGAAAACACTGCGAATGAGGAGATTACAGTGAATAACAGAGGTTTGTGTGCCAAGATGACTTGTCTTGTCCTCAGGCCATATCCTACATTAGATAAGGATCAGCATTCCTCCATTCTACAGATGTAGGTCATGTAGCCACTGTGGTGCAAGCACAATTTGAGTCTTGCTTCATTTGTTTTATTACCCATCACTGTGTACTGTGAATGTTCTGCCTTTGTACCTCGTAGATCAAATTGAGCATCTTGCTCCACTTTGTCTCTTCTATTTCACTTCCCCCTGCAGAGCTTAGATACAATCAAATCAACTCTCTCCGGGCATACGCACATTATTCACTACACGGTCACACAGTATGGCATACGTTTGATTTAAGTAGTGGGAGAGGCAAATTAACTCACATATTTCTTAAAAAGATAAGAAAGAAAGAAAAAGATACACATAAATCCAAAGACTAAACTATATAAATGTAACATATTATGGAATTTGTTGTGTTTTTCACAATATAAATGTAAGTGATACAAAATCATTTACATTATTAAAAAAGTCCTTCTCTCTTCTCTATGAGAATATGGTCATTTTCACATTACTACAATCCAAAATGTAGATGTAATGGTATTATCCTGAGACGTTTTCGTAAAGCTTAATGCTGTTGAATTGATACACCTTTCCTTCCGTTTCATGGAGAAAAACATTGTTGTGAATAAAGTCAGGTGCAAATGTTATAGAACAAAATGTCAGGAAGGGGAGCAATCTCTCTCTCTCTCTCTCTCTCTCTCTCTCTTTCTTAACAGAGCAAATAATGCCTTTACAATAATCACACAACAGAGGAAGTGTTACAACATCATGCCGGAAAGAAATCTTGAAAATGATCCATGGGGAGTTGGGGGCATGATTTGGGGTAACTCCTTCGGTGAACTATTGCAGTTTCAATGAGGCTTTATGGTGGGAACTGCCAGAGAAGGAGATATCCATCAGCCAAGCAAACACGGGTCAGGTCGTCTGCAGCTCAGCCACGGGCTCACCCTGCCCTGGAGACTGTACTGTAGTCCAGTATCAATTCCCACTGCAGATTGCTGCTTGTTTGTTGGTGGTATTTTGTGATTTGGGCCAGGGAATATACCCCCAGTGTCCATGCTCTAGGACAGGAAGAGGCTAAATAGAGGCCAATTAGCTTTGATTTCAGGTCAATTTGCGCCTTTCTTCATCTACTTAAGCCTGTATATTATCTTTGGGAAAAGGAAATCATGGGAGGGCTGTCAGGGACTCCCTGGTAGTCTGTTGAGCTTATGTTGACTGTCCAAGACAAGTGCTCGAACACAAACACGCTCAGAGGAGTACACAAACAGATTAAAAGGCATTGAAGAATAAATGCAGACTGATATCCCAGGATGATTGGTTTTGTATTCTTGAAAAAAAGCAAAGCTTATTCCTTCTATTTTGAAATGGAATGGCGCATTTATTTGAATGTAGCCTAAGATTGTTTCTTGGTACGGAGATATTTTTGGCACATTCTGCTGTGCACTAAGAGGTGGTTGACACGTGAGAAGACAACACTTGGTCTTTGTTGAAAGGAAATTGAAAAGAAACAGAATACCAGGAGTTACATTTCATGATATAATAGCTGTGATAGAAATGGGGAAAGGCAAGGCAGCAGTGAAACCAAGAGTGATTTTATTCTTGGCGCAAAGAAAAATATTCAAAAGAAGACATACAGTACTGCATATATCAGGGCCGTAACAAATGGGCCATTCGTGTATGTAATTTAACTTGCTCACAGTATAGTTGGAAGCAATTGCTTCTGTGAAACCGTTTTTGTGAGCTGAGGCTGGCCTGTTAAGAGCAGAAATCTGATTTAGATTTCCTACAGTCCAGCACACTGCTGAACTGTTCCTCAGTTCCCTCTCTTCCAGGATTTTCTAGAGGGAAATCATTTTTTCTTCTTTGTCGAGAGAGACTTCAAACCAAGCGTGGCATCTTGGATTAAGTCCATGTTCCTGTGGCCTCTGTGTTTCATTGTGACCTGCCAAGAAATCTTTGCCAGAGGGAAGAACTAACTGCAAACCAGCACTGCCTTCTTCTGGTGGCCCTTCAGGTCACAGGTCAGAGGGCTACTGGCTGGAGCTATCAACTCTACTCTTCTATCCTAGAGCGAGCGCACGCACACGCACGCACACACACACACACACGCACACACACACACACACGAGTGGTCAAGCTCAAATCAGCACATTGATCGCCCTCTCTCACATGCTCAGGCCTGGACTGGAGTGGAGTGTCCATTTGGCTTTAATTGTGTTGTTATATGCATTAGCCCAGGGCTCACTGTGGGCCTGTACGGAGCGTGGGTGGATGAGGAAGCATGCATGAAGCAGTGACAGAGGGCTTTTAGTGGACAGATGAGAAGGTGGAGGGCCTCTTCAGCCTGGGCAATGCTTTTCTATCTCACGTGGAGTGGCCATGGATTGCTCTTACTACACCATTCAAGTTGATCATTGCCAGTCCTTACTACAGCCATTCTAAACAATGGATTTTGTTAGTGGCGGTGACTCATTTAAAATCATGTAATTTGGAGCACATTAGTGACATATGCCAGTGTTTTTGCAGCAGTACACACAGTGTCCTGATTACACTCATGTGGAATTATTAATTAGACCCTCCAGAAAAACGCGATTCTGCGATCGCAGAATTTACCGCATAATCAGCAAAATGGCGCAGATTTAAAAAAGCCGCATATTTATCAAAAGGCCACATAATCCCCGCATTTTTCCACACAAAGTTGAGAAAAAAAAGTTAACTCGTTTTGACGATGCGCGACGTCATCAGCTCGCGCATCAAAGAAAGTAAACAACACCGTAAAGTGAACGTGTGGAGCTCACATGAGTTCTCTCTCCAAGATGAAAAAATCGAATCCATCTCATTTACCGACGAACATTTCTGCTAAAGACCGGGCAAAGCAGTACCCCGATGTCTTGCATGAAAGTGGGGGGAAACTATTCTGCACCTCGTGCAACTGTGAGTTGGAGCATAAAGGCCCTGACACACCAAGCAGTCACCAGAGGACTCGCCGACGCCGACGTCGGCTGTTGCGTCGCGGTGTTCTCCTGCGTCTTGGCCATGTGTCGCACGGGAACACACCGCAAAGACTTCAGTGCGTGAGTGGCAATAACTCTCCTTACCAGCAGGCGGCGGTAGTGTGTATTCGTCATTAAAAAAAGGCAACAACCGGAAGACAGAGAAGAAGAACAGACTACGTAATCTAAACAACAACAAATAGCGTGTGCAAACTGCAGCCTGGTTATGATCCACTGCTGTCTGCCCGCCTTTGGTGCTCCACAACTACCCGAAGGGGCAAGTCTCATGTACCGGGTGTACTGGGTTCGCAGAGAATCCCACTTCTTCCTCAGCTCTTTCTCTGAAGCACACAAATAAACGATGTAAGCATTGTGGCTAGTTAGCATGTCCAATTCATATCTATATGCAGTGCCAAACTGCACAGCTAGCAACAAATAACAAATTACATTTCACGTTAACGTCACTGTACGCTGGCAAACAATAAAAAGCCAACAATATCTGCTAAAGAGCTCAATTGATGAAAAAGATAATCTTACCCGAGAAACCAAGTTGCGTTTCAATCTCTCGCCAGAGTCCGGTTTTCACTACTCGGTTCGAGTACCTTTTCTCTGTGATGTCGTACAGAGCTGGCCTCTCCTGGATCAATGTGATGAGCAGGTCTTCGTTTGCGTCATTCCAGATCGCCATGATGAGATGAAAATGAATATCAGTCTGTGTGTGCCTTCTTAAATCGTTTGTTTACGTCCCTCACTTCCGTTTCGCTTCTCATGCACTGATTCGCTAGCTGAACAGCCAATCAGAGTGATTGTTTGGTCCGACTGCCAGACCCGATACATGGCCGATTCAACATGAATCGGCCATGCATCGGGACAGGCAGTCCAAATAAGGCGTGTTACGGTCGACGGTGCGGGACACACCAAATTGAGTTTGGGCGACAGGACACGCTTCGTCTCCCGATTTACGAAAACAGCCGAAATCGGCCTGGTGTGTCAGTGCCTTAAGAGAACATCGACGGTGACGACGACCCACTTTGATTAATTCAAAGATTCGAAAATGCTTTCTGCTGCTGCGGACAAGAAAGCCAAACAACTCACGTTCACCGAGGCATCAACCTCCAAAACACTTTCGAGGGCTACAAGAAACGAAGTGAGTAGCCGACAAGATCGAAGCTGGTCAGATAACGAACGAGTAAATGAAAACAGAATGAGGCGGAGAAGTGTGTGTGTGTGTGTGTGTGTGTGTGTGTGTGTGCGCGTGTGCGTGTGTGTGATTAAAATAGCCCAATTGCTTTTACAATAAATAAACATTGAATGTGGTTAATTGAATAGTAAAAGGGTTTAACGTTAGTGGCAGGTTGTGTGTGAGAGAGAATAAATAAATAAGACAGCCCAATATTTATTTTTTCCGCATATTTCGCAACTTTCCGCATATTTCGCAACTTCCCGCAATTTCACCGCATTAAATCACATAAAACCCCGCATGTTTGATCGCATAATCAAGGATTTTTGCCCGCGTTTTTCTGGAGGGTCTAATTAATACAGTATTTGTTGCGCAAATGTGAAGGTCTAAATGAAATGGAGAACCAGAGCATGTGGCCTAGTTGGTGAATTGATGTCACGCTTCATCTATTCCTAGAAGTTATTTCATTTTCTTTCTCATTACTGGAGTTATTACAGAAAGAAAGGGGGGAAAAAGGGCTTTGGATCAGGAAATTATGTTTTCACGGATTGTATTATCCTCTGTGGCTGCCCCTGTTTCTTGTATTGGACTGGCACATCAGCCATCATGTTATCACAAAACATTAAACACATTAAAGAGAGGAGAAGGAGAAGGAGAGGACAACTCAGGTGAAACAACTTACACAGAATGATATCCTCATGTATAACTTGAAACAGTGATCCAACATCTGGTCCAGTAATTACTTCCACCATAGGAGGCAGTTCACAGTGAAAACTTGGAAACTCAAATGTTTGATAAACACATAAAATGCACATTTCCTCAGTGACATCAATTACTACCCAAAATGTGTAACTGGAAGTTGGCGAACTAAACATTCAATGGTTCCAGTTTAGAGTTCAAGCTGGTGCGTAGGCTTTGTCGAAATATAACTGGCTCTAACTCAATGTGCTCTTTGCAGGCAAGTGCCAAAACAACTTTAATTGTAAGAACAATCCTGTTCAACATATACATCAGTACTCAAGCATGAACAATTTGTATAGAATGAGTACAAATCCAAACTTGGATGCAGATCTTACATTTCGAGCTGACATTTGTATCAGCCGTTTTGCTACACAACACAGTATGTATTACCACTGAAAACATGCACGAGCCACTCAAAATAGATACTGTAGTTCCCAACCATAGGCCTTGCACATATGCATTGTGCTCATCTATAACAACCTAATGAATATGACTTTATTTTAAGTAAATATCTTTCTATCACTATAGTATATAGTGATGCAATATCCGGCCCAACAGTTTGGGCCGGAAGATGTGCAAGCTATCTGCTGTCCTGATGTCAATGGGGAGCTCATTCCACCATCTTGGAGCCAGGATAGCAAACCCACGTGTTTTTGCTGATGGGAACTTGGGTCCCCCTCGCAGCGAGGGTGCAGCGAGTCGTTTGGCTGATGCAGAGCGTATAAATAATATAGAATAATGCTATATTAACTTTTAAACCAAGATCCCATGGATAATGATGGACTGAATGTATCATCCAATGTGACTGTAATTATGTTAATTGTTTACATGTTGACTGTTTACTGTGGGCTTTACTTCATATCCCAAAAACATTGATTAGTAATGAACATAATAAATAGGGACACATAATCATATTTGTGTGGAAAGGTCAATGCTATACAGAGATATACATATATAATGCCAGGGTACACAGGGTATGTGTAAACTGAATGAAATAATACAAGGCTTGCTTGTAAAGTCTTTAAAACGTTACCAATATGGCTGTCTGTTTTTTTTTATTATAGAAAACATGTATGACTAGAAAGCAGGATGTACAGTTACCTGTATGTAGGCTATGTGTTAGAAGTGGCGTGATGGACAACCCAACAAAGATCATTACTCATCACAATTCATAGACATACTGTAAGGCCTTGTCTGTCACCAGGGGAGATACATTACTGTGTGTGGTTCATTCCTTCACTGGCCCACTTCAGGACCACCTTTAGGCAAGCAAACTACGCCATGGTGATTTACAGTAACAGAGTTATTATTCTGCGACTGTATGCTGATAGTGTGTAGTTAAGGAGGGATCCTAGAAAAGATGGTGACGGATGGGTCAGACACCGTTATTGTAAGGACAACACTGTCAACATTTCAGCCACATGATGAGAGAGCTGACACTGGAACAGCGTCTGGCATGCTAGTGATGTCTCTGTTTACTACTCACTTGACTTTGTTGTAGCCCTGTCAAGAGATGAGGTGTCCGCTTCAGCAACAGTCAATCACAGTGTTACACTCCCTTGTTTTCAAGACTCTTTTTTATTCTTCTCCAAAATCTTCCCTCAACAGTGCGACTCCTCCCACAGAGTGACAAGAAGACGCAATGAGACAAAAAATGATATGAAGAGAATAACAGAGCAGCAGTCAGAAAGAAACGAGGCAAAGATAACTTTGAGACCGGGATGGAAGCAGGAGGAGAGAAAGATGTTGCCATCAAGTCGCCTCGAATAATTCATACTGTAGGTTTTCCATCATCGAAAGAGCAACTGCTCCTCATGACTTTATATTTCACAGCTGGTTTATGCAAATAAGGCCTTTTATTCGAATTACCAACACCCCAGAGTGAAGATAGTGATATAAGATGTGACTATGATACTCTGGAGTTGAATGTATTGTTCTCTCCGTGTGGTGTGTTCCCTCCCCAAACGTACTGTAGCTCCTGGGTCATCTTCCATGATACATCTCTCCCTCTCTGTGTATATTCATTGTCTCTGTTTTAATACCTGACTAGAGTGCATGTAGCCCCTTCAGACTTTGTTTTGCTTTGTGTACATCTCATATGAGCACCTTTTGTGATGTGGAATGGCTGGTCAACCAAACACTTGAACGTCCTTAAAAGCTGTGGTCGTCTCATCTCCAAGCCTTCTCTCATCACAAAGGCTTCATGCTGAAACCGCAGAGTGATGCGTGATAAAAGAGGGGGCCTGAGGTATTGAGCTCACATCCATCGCCACTTCAAAGACCAGCAGAATCCTTAGGAGCCACTGCTATTGTCTGCTGTGCAGGTGTGCTGCCTTCCAAAGGCTCTGGAGGCCTCGGAAAGCCACATAGCTCCACAGCGAGGGCTTGCTGAGATGCTATCTCTCCCAGATACAGACAACATGCACGGGACTCAGACAATGGATGGCATGTGGACTTTGGTACTGCGGGGGGGAATGTTTGTAATCAGCACTAAACTTTGCTGGCAAGTCCAATTGGCTGCAGGGGCATGTCATGTTGGGTTTTTAGTAAAGAAATGTGCAGTGCTTAGTTTTCCATTCAGACATAATGTAATCAGTGTGCCACATTCCAAAAAGAAGCCATTCATGTCAAATGGAAACTTGAAAAGCCTGTCAAACGTGTCTGGCCATCTGTGTTATCGCCTGCACAGCTTCACAATATATTTGCCTTTAAAGACGTTCACTGGGTCAGACTATGGGATATGTCCCTGTGTTCTATTGAACTAGTCGGGGAACATTTTATTGATGTCACCCATATGGCCTGTGCTCCCAGCCACATCCCACCCGCATGACGTGAACTGCTCTGTTTTATTTTTGCTCTTCTCCACAACAAACTGAACACCCTCATCTGCTGATCCAGAGGGCAACAAGCCCCATCACATCCTCTCCCTGATTTGCTTTTTCCCCTTTGTTGAGCACAATGTAGCCATTTAGCTGCATGCACTCTTATCATGGCTTTGCTGGCATTTTTGGCCCTGGCAGGAACTAAACATGGATTTATTTGATGATTTCCTCGTAGGGGAGGCAGTGGCAGCATTTTGTGGTAAATCGTCTCCCCATGTGAGGCACGTGAGGAATGTCTTATCTCAGGAGAGCTGAGAACGGAGGGAGAATGTATCTGTTCACTGAGTCCCGACCTCTGTTGTTCAATTTGTTGAAGAGATACTGAGGGAACAGATGACGGTTGTGTGGACTCTCTGCTAGGGGACAGTTTGTTTGCTGGCATGCAGAAGTGTGTTTCATGTTTGCTTTCACGGTTGCTTGTTATACGTCTGGCTCTGCTGCTCCATGAGCGTGTAGTCAGTTGGGTCAGCAGGTGCTAATCAGATGTACATCTGACCACGCAACTCGACCGCTCCTAACACATTGCTGTGTGTGTACACACAGCCGCTGATCTCAAGCACACACTGAACCAGTCACTCCCTCAAACCTGTGTGTCAAACCTGGAGGCTAACACAGCTTAGGTGTGATACAGTATCACACCTAAGCTCTCATTAGGTGATATTTCACTTAGCATTTGATGTTTTTTTCTACAAAACATTACAAACTGTCCTTCACATAAGCTGTTTTTTGTATTTTTCACCACTCATTTCCTCATTTGTACAGCAATCCAAGTCAGTGCTTTAACAGACCAGACCTTGAAAGTATCCCCCTTTGGCAGAAAAACACAAACATCTGTCCCCTCTCCAAACCCTGAATCCTCTTCTGTATTTACGCCCTGCGTTCCCTTATCCTCAAAATCACCCAGCCAGTTCTTTCTCCTCCATTTCTTAAATGTTCCCTCTCCCCCTTGTTTCTTGCCCCTCCTCTGCTCCAGATGGGCTCCTCTTTTCCTTTCAGAGTAATCTGTCTACGATGCACGGGGGCTTTTGGCTGACCACATGCCTTTGGATGTTAGGAATGGCATCCATGTTGAGCAGGATTTTCTATGAAGGGGTGAACTAGAGGTTGCTCCTTCCGGTGGTTGTCCCTGTAGACACCTGCTCAGCAATACAGTACAGAACAAGTTTGATACATAACATGTAATGGTCAGCATTTAAAGCTTCTAAATTGTTTGTCTTTGCATTGACATTTTAAAAAGGCCTTCTGGCAGAACAAAAACATAACATTCCTACTTACAGCAGAGAAACAAACATTTTATAATAAAATAATAAGTCCAACCAGGAAGATAAATGTCCCCTTATTAAAAGACAATTGAAACATGCCAATGACTGATTTTTCACAACATCCTTATATTGTACATTTGATAGCTTTCATACTATACTTGCAAAGGCCTGTCTTCTTCCCGAGGGGATTAACTGCCAGAGGAAGCATCTTCAATGTGATTAGCTGTTCATATATACCTTTTTCAGATGTCTATGTTTTGAAGACATACATTATGACCATCTGTATTAAAGAGGGAGCCATGGGATTGAAAATACATGAGAGCATATTTTAATATTCCCTTTTTAATGTAAGCCAGCAGTTGTCCATCACCTCTTAACAATGTTCTAAATGTTTCTATCATTATTACATTACACAACATTGCATGTAAAAATAATTTGAACAGATGTGATGTGTTTGGACTTAAGCAATGGATGAAAAACCAAAAGCATTTTCGTTTTGATTAAACAATGGGTACGATGGACTTTCGATTGAGTCTCCAAGTCGAGGCTAAAGCAGAAGTCAGGAAACTATAGTAAAGAAACATATCCACCTTTACATGTCTCTATCCGTCTGGCTAGTCTCAGGCTGCCAAGCTTGAACTCGGAGGAAGACAGTACCTCAGGAGGTAAAGATTTCTTCTCACAGTAAAGTTTGTGCGATAGCCTTACATTTCCACAGCCACTCTGGTTAGCTTTGTTCCCTTGGGAGAGAGATCATAAATCAGCTCACCAGGATGTTCCAGTAGCAAAGCATACCATAAAACATAGGTACAAAATTGAAGGGATCTTTCTTTTGTCTGTGCCTCATCTAATGAAAATCTTAAAATGGAATATCCAGGGCTTAACATCAGTCTTGAAACCTTACACAGTGTCAATTTCACAGGGATCCGGGTAATTTCTGGCGCACTTACAAACCTTTCCCCTTGGCATCAGCCATGCTCGATATTGCATGTAAAGGAACTTGACAAATGTAGTGAAAAGCTATAGCACTAAAGCGTTTGGCAATGATCACGTGGGTGTACACACTCACGTGGGGAGCAAGTGCTAAAGATGAAATGTCAGCTCTCTATTTCTTTCTGGCACAGTAACTCCGCCAGCATTCCCCTCGCTCCTTCCTTTCGATATCTCTTCCCACTGTAACAGATCCCCTCTCCGATAGGGATACGGCCATCTTTTCATCTTCTCAGGGTCCATCTGGGAGAGTTTACAGTCCATGTGGAAGCCATTGATATGGGGACGGCAACTGATCAGACAAAGATGTGCCCTTCTGGTGCTGCAGCACATGTGTTCCAGCACCCTTATTTACTTTATCTCACCCATTTTATAATTCCTGCGCCCTGTTTTTCTGAAGGACCCCCCACCTCTACATTTTTACTTAACCCCAACAACCTTTTCCTCCTTCGTCCCTCTATCCCCGTCTCCCCTGTGCCTGGTAAAGTGATTGGAGAGGGATCAGCATGGAGGGAATGAAAGTGGCCATGACGAAAGGCTGAGGGATCTGCTGTAACATTACATTGGATCCCCTTGTGTTTTTTCCTTCCCCAGTTTCCTCTGTGCCTGCCGGTTTCCCTTCACACAGCTACTATCAAATTACTCTTTCCCAGTCATCTCTGCAACAGCCGCTGATGTAATCCTAGTTTATGATCCTGTCCCGACTAAGACACACTGTTCTCCAAAACAATCGCTCAACTCCCCTGTTTCCTAAACCGCTATCGAATTAGACTCCTATTAGAAACTAAGTACATTACGCTAAGATTTCCAGTCTACCAATTTAGGATAAATGTACAGGTTCCAACTTTTCTGCTTTGAATGAGTTTGTTTGACATTTGTTACAGAGAGAATATCCGTGCGCCGCATGTCCACCGGATCTCATTAAGTATGCATCAATAAGGTGTAAGCCAAACAGACTGGCAGGATAGGCAGTAGAGAGAACTAAAACATAAGCAAACACACCTTCCTGCACATGAATTATCATTCAAACAAAGTCAATTGCCAAGTTCTCTGTCTACAATAACCGCTGGAATGTCCTGCTGAGTTGAGGCAACAGAAGCTGTTTAATATTTGTGATTGCCATTATCTATGACATGAAAATAAGCCAGAGCCGCAGTCATTTTAAATGTCTCATCTCTTGCTCCTCACCAGGATATGATTCCCCCTTCCCTGGTCCTGTTTGCACAGCACCACTATAGAACAACACTGTGTCAGTCTCTGCTGTTTGTAGATAATATATCTTTGTTTTGGTAAGATGAGTAAGAGACTTGAGAGCGTCCTGTAATCTGGTTTTTAGATCTCAGGCTAATAAAGAGGTGAAAAGATCTGCAGCATATGTTTGTGTTCTAAAATGCTGGGATGGGGGTAAGCAGCAGGTCAAATGGCACTCCGCAGGAAAGCGTGCTGTGTTTATGGATGTAATTTCTCTGATGGTGTGAGTTAGCTAGCTGACAGGCTCCTCTTACAGTTCTCCACCCCTCCTGGGATCATGAGCTATCCACCCTCTGCGAATGAGCCCACATCATTGCGTGTCACATCAAATTAGGAGCGTTTGTGATGGCTGTGCCGCCCTGACTGATGGTAACTCATTTATCCGTTCATGTATCAACCCTCTCTGTTCCTCAGTCTCTCTGCCTTTCACACACGCTACACAGATTAACACACATATAAAAACAGACAGATTATAGTCTAAAGGAAAACCAAGTTGCCTCTCTCTGTCCAGTCACGTTCAAGAGTCCTGTGGCTGGTCCTGCTCCTACACAGCCTCTTTGTCACTGTAGAGCTGAGGAGGGGTCAGACATGGAGGAGGTCCAGGGGGAGGGCTGCTTGGGCTCCAGGGGCCTGGAATGTTAATTGGGAAGATTGTTTTAATAAGGCCCTCATCTTTGCAGATGCTGGGAGAGGGCTAGCTGCTGGGGCCACACAGGCGGGAGGCCAGCTCACAGGGAGATATTGTCAGCAAACATAACCGACACAATGTGAACTGAGCTGTGTTAAACACGTAGCAGGATTAGGGCACGAGCGGATAAAGATATTCCATGGCGTGTTTATGCTTGCTTTTCTGGAGGTAAAGGGATTTGTTGTCTGAGCATTCTATGGTGACAAATGTGCAATCTGCATATTCTCACCAGTTCTGTGTTGTATGGAATCCTATTACACTGTGAAGACTCAGACTAGCACAGTCTAGTACATCTGAACACAGACAGCAGAGAGAACAACAGTGAGGAAAATAAGTGGGCAAATTCTGAGGCAAAGAAAACGGGAAAGAGTTTAAAAAGGGTCAGCTCACCAAAACGACATCAAACCTATGTTTTCACTCAACTGAAGCAGTATTTATCCATGCAGATAGCTGGTTTTATGTCCAGGTTTTGAGATATCAATCCCTGGGATGTCTGCCTCTACCACAACACAACGAAAAGCTCACAGAGTTGAACAATTACATTTAGCAAATTGAAATGCAACCTCTTTTTCCAGGATCAAATTACTCAAACTGTCAGCTATTTTTATAGGAATCATTTCTTTAGTAGAAAGTGATTCCCATGAGAATGCTTCTTACTCTGAGTTGTGTCCATCTTAGAGTTGAAATAACATACACATGTTAGGCTGAGAGACAGTTGCAACCAACATGCTGACAAATTAGAAGAACTAGAAATACTTTTGTATCTTTTTGATTGTAGGCTATTTTGAATGTTATAGTTAAAGAGTGTTGCTTATCATTGGGAGTGTATTCATATACTAGCTGCAAATACACTGAGAATAGTGATTTGTCTCATGTCTTATAGACAGGATGGCACAACCATATTTCACTCTGCGTGTATTGTATGAATATGTTTATTCCCCTTGGCACGGATTACAAAGGGCAGATAACAGAGCCCACTAGCCTCGGTCTATGTTGTGTGTGAGAGGAAAAAAGAGGCAGAGAATGAGAGAGCATTCTCTACAGGTGTGTGTGTGTGTACACTATAGTGTTACATCTGCTCTTTTGTATCTCTTTGCAAAGAGCTTCAGGCTCAAGACTGTGTTGTACAGTGAATGGTGATAGACAAGGTTCTCATGTCCTCCTCGTCCCCAGGGAGTAAGGAGTGCTGTATACAAGACTCACATCACTGAAGACAGGCCTGAGTAATACGGCTTTGTAACTAAAAGAAGAGTCCAGCCTAACATGGCTTGCTAAAGGACTCATCATAAGAGCTTCTAATGCTATGCTGATTGCTGCGGTGCTGCTATAGCTGAGTCGTCTTTTGTTACACGGGTTTTGCAAATAAAGGCAATTCTCCACTAGGAAAAAGTGTTGGTTTACCTAATTTATCCAGCTTTATCTCCCTCATTATTATTTTACTGCGTTGTGAAACTGGATGGAAATAGAATGTAATCCATTGGCATCAGCTCTATGCTGTGTAAAGGGAATATTTTTAATTTAACTTGGCCAGTCCCTAATGAGAAAACGATACATGTCTTCAGTTACCAAGAAACTTGATTCTGTTTTTCCACAACAGGTAACACACCTTGAAATCACTTTCATATGCAGACAGTAGTCTGACTGATCTGTCAAAAGCTGACAAATCCACAAATGGCTTTGTTTTTATTATTACATTTGAATGTGATAATCCCATACAGATGTGTATTACACACTTTGCATTGTGGCAGCAAGGTTTTTATGGGATTAGTATTTTTTTTCCTTTTTAGAACATTTTTGTATAGCAAGGGAGTCGTTTCTCAAGCTGCGTTTTTTCATCCGACATTCCTGCCTATGCATTCCCAGCTCTCGAAACACTTTTTATTTAAGTCCAACTCCTGCTCACCCAGCACTCAAATCACACAGATACTGTTTATTGTATAACTGAGGTGCCAAGTCACTCACTCACTCAGTCACTCACATAAACCCGCCTCCCCGCTGCCCTATGTGCCTTTCGCCGTGTTCGCCAAACGCCATCTCTTTCTCCAAGCCTGACGAGAAGACTTATGACCGTTTAAACAAACACAGGCACTCAATGGCCTCTCTGTCTGTGCGGCGGTGGGGCAAGGTTTCCTTTATGTGTGTGTGTGTGTGTGTGTGTGTGTGTGTGTGTGTGTGTGTGTGTGTGTGTGTGTGTGTGTGTGTGTGTGTGTGTGTGTGTGTGTGTGTGTGTGTGTGTGTGTGTGTGTGTGTGTGTGTGTGTGTGTGTGTGTGTGTGTGTGTGTGTGTGTGTGTGTGTGTGTGTGTGTGTGTCTGTCTTCGTGTGTCTTCGTGTGTCTTCGTGTGTCTTCGTGTACAGATATAGTTGCTGCTGGATACTTATGTGCATGAGGTCTACATGTGTTTTGAAGTGTGTAATGTGAAGAATGAAGCACTGAGATTTACCCTCTACGTTTTGCTGCCTCATTCGGCTGCAGTGAGTGCAGATGTGCTCTGCTGTGCTGCGAAAGTCTCCAAAAAGCCATCTGCCCTTGGTGCTAATGCCAGGTATAGACTGTAATCACCTGGCACAGTAAAGAGTAAATGCCTAAACCCCCCTCACCTTACCCCTGTTTCAATCCACACACAAGGGCCTGACTCATTTCCCTACACAGCGTAGTTTACATTTATTTTTGTATATCGCTACAGTAAGTAGCACATGTGCTGTTCACTCTCTGTGGATGCTGATCAAAACACAGTGTCAACGGATCTGCAACGGTCGAGATATCTTCAAAGGATTTTAGAAAACATTTCGTTTTTCCCTTTGATCAAATTTCCATACCAAAGCAAGTCAGACATGTTGAGGGAACATGTTAACAGGCAAAGCAGTGTCCGTATTATGGGCTCTTAAGAGTTTATTGTTCCGGCCCTGAGTGTTTATAAGAGTTAATAAGGGCATCCTGTCTCCATTCAGTGACATCACTTGTGAATCTGGAGGATGACCTCATGGCATCCGGGCTGTGCAGGTGCAAACCCTAAAGGCCAGTTGGGTAACAGTCTGTCTGATGTTGTTGACATATTTACGGTGTCCACAAGGCTTCTTGCAGTCAACTAAGCACTTATGACTCTACAGATGTGACCTCATATTGAATGTCACGGGTGTCTAGCCAGGTGCTATGGTTTTCTCCGTGATTTACATGTGTATTGTATACATGTAATTCTAATATATAACAACACATTGCGCAGTGGGAAGCTTGTGATATTATTTACAACTTCCTTCAGTGTCAGTTTTATCTCTGTATTTGCGTATAGCTGTGAAGTTTATATCTTTGATCATCTACCTCAGACAGTATTATGCTGCATGGTAGGATCAAGTGTCTGCAGGCCAGGAAAGAGGGCATGAGCTCAGAGCCAAGGAACGAGAGCCATATAGAGAAAGAGAGGGGAGTCTGCCATGTCCAATCTCATCTCCCTGGTGGTGGGGTCAGGGGGGAACTGGGGAATGAGAAGGAGGAGGAAGGAGAAGGCAGTGATAAACCTAGGTACAGTAGAAGACCTATTATATCTTCACACCCACCAGCAAAACTACAGATGTATACAGTCCAAACTCACACACACTGTACACACGCCCCTGGCAAATTATCCACCTGCAACAGCCTTTTCCAATAGAGTGGCAAGGGTTAAAACGGCATGGCTTTGAGCCTTTCTTTTATGTAAGCCGCTCAGTGTGTGTGAGCTGACAGCGAGGTAAGATAGGGGGTCAAATAGCAAAGAGGGGTGAGATAAATTCAGATACAAAGTGAGAGTTGTAGGGGGAGAGAATGAGAGAGGTGTTCGTCCCACAGGACAGAGCTGGAGGCAAGGTGTAGACATAGCATCAATATGGAAGAACTGAGCTGAATAAGGTATATTTTTGCTTATGGCATAAACAACACTCGTAAAGGATACATGTATGTATGTCGTATGAAATGCATTGGAGGGTTGCCCAGCCAATGTAAGGCTTAGTTTAATACTCATAGATTTGTCAGCTAGTGAGAATTTATGACGTTTATCTTGTGATGTGAAATAGCATTCCACTTTTCCCTTTTCTAATTTGTTCATTTATATGTTGCTGTTATTCAGACAGAGTCTTCTAAAAAGAGTACATTAATGGAAAAGTAAGAGCTGAGGCATTCAGCAGTTACTAATTCTGACTGTTAGGCGATTTGATATTTGACTTACTGTTTGTTATAACATCCCTTCTGGATATTATCAAGTTATATTTGATGATGTTTGACTCTCAAAAGCCTAATATTGTGTCAGCTTGTGAAGCAAATGGAGTAAATTAAACAGTTTAAAAGAAGCAGATCTACTTTCAGGAAACCAGGAAGAGAGACAAACGGGTAGAGAGATGGATTATCTTTCATTATTGTCTTTATTTCTCTTACCTTACCTTCTTACATGCTGCTTCCCTTAAGGGGCAAGCCATGTCCATTCTGTTCCAAGAAAAAATCTGAAGCCAAAAGCGAGACCCACGCTGTGATCTTTCTGTTTGCAGGATTGACTCCGGGTGCCTTCTGATAAATCTTTAATTCCCTGGTGGGTCTGTTTTTGTATCCTCCCAAAGATTTGCGGGGAAGCTTGTTGTACTTGGTTTAATTTCCTCAGAAGAAAGCTCATCTGATCTTCCCACCCAGACTTGTGTGTGGCATTAAATCTTCATTTTCATTAATGTTGGAGGGGCAGATCGGGAATCTCATTTTAATTTGACATTTAAACATCTGTTTTCAATTTCCTGAGGAAAAGAGTGTGTGTGTGCTTATCTGCCAATGTGTGAGTGTGTGGATGGACAGCGGGGGTGAAGAACCTGGGAGCTTTCAAAGCACAGAGCAGCCATCAGCTGACCTTTAAAGGAGGGTTTGGATGTAAGAAATGATGGCAGCTAATTGCTTTAGCCTCAGCAAAGAACCAATTTGCTACTGTGGTTCTGGCGAGCGATTTATCACACACAGTGGAGTGTGGTTGTACTGGACTTGGCAGGGCCCAACACATGTTTGTCAGTGCAAACTAAACCTCTGCTTTGATAGATATGGTTGTGTTATGCACAGTCAGCCATTTGTCTTGCAGCGAGGCATGTCAGCCAGATGAGATAGGATGTGTTTTGTTCTTGGACTACTGAAAAGAGGATATGCAATGCAGAATGTATCCCTTTACCTTGACAAAGCGTATTGATATCTGTCCAAGTCCGGATATTCACTCTTTTTCATCCTATTATCAGCATATTTGAGCAAATCCAGGACGGACAAAGAGGCGTCTTCATGCTGGGACCTGTGACTCTGGCCCATTTCCACATATTAAGCCACAAACTGAAAATCTCTCTGTACACACACAAACACACGCACACACACATTGAGTTTGGCCTCCCTGTTAATAGCGCAGGACATATTATCTGCTGGGGGACAGCTGCAGGCTCACTAGAGAGACAGAATGGTAGAGTAGGCTCATTATCCCAAACACAGACACAGACCACACTGCACACACACACACACACACGTTCAGGACAGCACACATTGTGAGAGACTCTTTATCCCCTTTTTTTCCACCAAATTCTTGGTCCTTGAACAGAATCAGCTAGGGAGGCAGGCGAGTGGGGCCTTATGCAGTATGTATACAGGAAGGAGGGATGCTGGATGCCTTATTTAAACCAGGGGGGCCAGAGGCAGCCGGTTCTACCACAGCTCCGGATCTGACAGGGCTTCTGGCGGAAGAGTTAGGGCTTTGTACCGCATCCAGATCTGTGTCCGTCTGTCTCTCCTACAGACTGTCTGGCTGCCTCTGTCTCTCTCTTGCTCATTTTGCCTTTATCCCAGAGGATTTTTGTTTTCAACTACGCAGATGTTCGTGGCTGTCTGCTGTGCTACACTCAGCTGTGTTTATAACAAAGAGGTGTTGGTGTGGAGGAGGATTGAGGGCAGCGAGGTGAGGGGAGCTAGTGCTGCTAAGGAGGGGTGGAGGTCACAGCGCTGTGAGTGTAAACACTGGATGCTATCCCCCGGGCCTCCAACCAGTCAATACAGCATCGTTTTTTCCTCTTTTCCTCCCCACACACATCCCTTTTTATTTTCCAGAGGGACAGATGCATCTGCATGTTAGCTGTGAGAGTTCCGGTGAAACCAGCATGGGAGGTAGAGACCAACTGAGAGGAGACCATGTGCACTTAATGTCACCGTTAAAGTTACTCAACCTGCTCAACCAAGCGTTTAATACAAGCTTTAGTGAGGCACTCCAATCATGAATTCTCTCATATGCTCTTTAAACACTCTTGATCAACAGGATATTGCTCAAACATTCGGAATCAGTATCTGTATACTTTTAAGACAAAACAAGAAAAATAGATGTTTTGCACGCTAACAAAGTATAATATGAGTATTATATTGACCCCCTTTGATATTCAAGGACAACTTTTTGCCTGGATACAGAGTGTTTCAATTGACCACTCCAACAGTTGCGTCTGATGTCAGGCATGACAGAAGTGGAGACTGTTTAATCAAATGGAGCTGGTGCTCTAATGGATCGGATGTTTAGTGTTTACATTTGCATTCCTGGATGACTGTATCTGCTTTTAACCAAATGAGCTCACTTGCATCACAGCTGCACCGCTGAGTTTGAGTTGGATCAGAGTCAGCGTAGAACATGTACACATGATCGTCATTCATGTGTTTACAGCACACTGCATGTATATGTAAATATATTCCTTCAACAGACAATCAGACAATAAAACCTGTTCCTATTCTAGATCATTTAGGGATGGTAATGTCACAGCTGCATGTAGGAAGGTGTGGGTGGGAGTATTCAGCAAAAGAGCTATTACAACCCATCTGACTCCAAAAGCAGGCTCCTGTTGAATTGGACTCCTACTCCACGTTACAAGAAGCAGAGAGCAGTATCTTGGCTCAGCAATGTCCAATTAAGTGCTTAAAGGGTTTAGTGAGGAATTTGTTGGCTGTCGGTAGGTGAGGGGGTCCTGTGTTGAGCCTGACTTTGATCTGTGACTGAGGTGACTTTAGAGCAAGCTGAGGAGCGTGAGACAATAGAAAGGTTTTATCCCTTAAACACAGACACAAGCATACATTTACTTTCCATACATACAAAGGGATAACCAAGATTGCTGACCTTGCATACTTTGTGTGTGGCCTGGAGTTCAGCTTGAAATTTACAAGCAATATTTTCATTGGTTTTTATATGCTTGTGCAGTAAAGCTGTGGAAGTGATTACTGGCACGCTGTCTGCAGAAAGTATCTGGTGGCTTCTTCTCTCCAGTTTAGCTATAACAGAGTAGATATGGAGTCTAAAGATGTGCTGTTCCTTTTCCCCTTAGAAAAAAGGCATGCATTGATCTGTTTTGTTGCAACTACTACCAGTTGGTAATGATGCTGAAGTAATATTCTGAAGAGGCAGGCAGACAAGACTAATGATTTTAGATAAAACAGGTTTTGTAGTTTTGCATTTACCCCCAATTGAATACCAGAATTACTCAGTACATCTCTTTAAAATCTTCACCTTCTTTTCAGTTTCATATTTGTACCAATAAATTAGACCTTAGAAGGTGTGGATCTCATATGTTGGATAATGAAAATCCATGGCCGTGTCATCTTTTTCCGAGCATTTCTCCAAGGAAAATCAATGCAAATAAGAATCATATTATAGCAAAGACCTTAGCAAGGCAGCAATGTTTGATTGGATCTAATGTAGATTTGTATCTATGTGAATATAGCATATGAGCAAGGGATGTAAATATGGACTGTCAGGGAGAGATGAAGAAGTGATGATGGAGAGGCCATCATCATTGTGTACTAAGGTGTGTGTGCATGTGTCCGTGTGTGTGTGTGTGTGTGTGTGTGTGTGTGTGTGTGTGTGTGTGTGTGTGTGTGTGTGTGTGTGTGTGTGTGTGTGTGTGTGTGTGTGTGTGTGTGTGTGTGTGTGTGTGTGTGTGTGTGTGTGTGTGTGTGTGTGTGTGTGTGTGTGTGTGTGTGTGTGTGTGTGTGTGTGTGTGTGTGTGTGTGTGTGTGTGTGTGTGTGTGTGCATGATTACATGAAGGTCGTTGTGGCTCAGTAAACAAAGAGGAAGGTCATTGCTATTAGAGATGTTGATGGGCACAAATATGTGTTCATCAAGCTGTTGTAAAGCTTATTGTCAGAAAGGTTGGAGAGACAACAGGCCATTAAATACAACTGTATACGTTGTTATGAATAGTAGCCTATACAAATGTTGTATACATAGTCTAAGTCCATTTTATATCCTGTGAACACATGTTGGCTTGATTGTTACTGTTTTCAATGGTGCATTAAATCAATATGTTTGCTTAGCATTTATTATCTGTGCGGAACTCTGTGTGGAAATTGACTGCTGTTTTACAAGCTGCCATGGGCTTTATTAATGTTGCAACAGCTTAAAGTGTAATTTAAACATCTATATTTTTTATTTACTGTTTTCCCTAAAGGAGTATTGACTTTCTGTTAAAAGTTTCATTTCTGTTTTCTTGCAGTTTTACGTGATGACTTCAGACAAAACCCTGCAGATGTGATCGTGGCGGCAGGAGAGCCGGCGGTCCTGGAGTGTCAACCTCCCCGTGGACATCCTGAACCCACCATATCGTGGAAAAAAGATGGAGTAAACATTGACGACCGAGATGAGAGAATCACTGTAAGAATCTTTTTTTGGTAAAGTTTAGTGACTTTGTTATTGCTCACACGTAGGTTATCCTATTAATGCCTGAATACTGCTTTGTATATAAGGATGGTGTGTTTAAATGTATGCGATAGAATGACCCAGTGATGCAGGTCAAGTCATTACCACCACTTCAGTGTTTGCTGAAAGATTGATTTGTTTGCCTCATTATTCACATATAGCAATTACTGAACCCAAAGCAACCTATTTCGGTGGCAACAACCTTTAATGACCGAGGTAGATAGAATCTGTTTCGCTCCCTCAGTCAGCAGCAGTGCATTGATCGGGGATGGCCTGCTGATGAAATCAACTAGGGGAAGTGTTGTACTCAGCAGCAGCGCCTGCAGAAATCCAAACAACTCTTTACATTTGATTTGCAACCAAACCACCAATTATTCGGCTTTAATTAAAACAACAGCACAGCTGGCACTGCAGCATCAATCAGCTCTACATGCTTGCTAGCCTATGGTCTGAAATAATACCTGCTCAAAATGTCTAAAAAAAAAACACAACTTGGGACCATAGTTGTTTTTGTTGAAGAGACTTAGTTGCATCTGTTAATGCTGTTTGGATGTATGATTGAGCGAATCACAGTAAAAGCTCTGACTCAGCACTCCAACACAAGCAGGTGTTGAGGAGTAGTGAGCTGAGTGTCTGATTCCCATTTTCCTGAAAACCCCACCAGTTCTGGCTCCACATCCTGCAGTTCTTTAGTACTCAAATAGTTTGGTCCCCAAATGCTGACAATGGCTGACTTTACAGTAGAGTCAGATAATGAATACAAGGTACTAATAAAGATGTTCCACTCTGTATGCCTGGCCTGGTTGTGCTCAATACATTTTCATTACTGGGTAAGTTGATTCAGTGATTTATCGCTGTTGGCTGTCTTCATCGGAGCACTGTAAATGATCGAACACAGTTTTGCTCATTGAGGGCCAGTTGAGGTTGCGTGCATTGAGCACTGAAAGCACATTTTACTCGTAAACAGTGTGAGTATTCTTCCTCTCTGTTTCTCTCTAAGCTGCTCAGGCAGGAGATTAGGAGTCCAAGTCTTGCCACTGAGCAACATAATTGAAAGAAACAAGCGCATAATCTAGTTTAACGAGAATCAAATCATATTTGTCCCCGAGTTAAGTGAGTAGTTACTGATAAGCACGAAATCTCTCTATATACGGTTTGTCCTTTTTCTACACATTTGGATCATACATGTATTATGTATTTATTGTATTTACGCAACCTAGCTGTGCCCACTGTTACACTTTAGCTTATTGCATCCTTTTTTTACACTCTGTAAAATAAAATATAATCATCTTTTTAATATTGTTCATTTAACTAATGACAAACTAGCTCATGCTGTTAGTGTGAGAGGTATTTTGGGGACAAAGCAGCTCTGGTTTTACTTATATTACTCATGTAGTGTGACGCATGGTTCTTGCGCACATAGCCTTTCCCATAATTATATTTGAGTCCCACTGAATACAACACATGTTCACACTATTTATTTTGTTTATAAATAATTTCTGCAACAGCATCCATCCTACCCCCTTGCATGGTGGAAGTAAGGACTTACTCTCTGTAATGTTTATGTGATTTTGTGCACTGATGGGTGGAATCCTCAGAGTAAATGTTGTTAACGCGGCTGCTGTGAGAAAGGCTAAATGACTCAAAGTTGTGTCCTTGTCTGCAACACTGTTGGGTCTTTTGTGGAAATGAAAAAGGCTTTGATGGATTTAAATTAGCTACTTGGACCAGCTGGAGTTACTCACTGTAAACTTCCTGACAAGCACAAACCTCACAAACTGAGTGTTCCCAAATAACCACGTTTAAAGTAGTGCGAGACGTCATACATGATAATCTAAGTATGTGTAATCAACTATGGTGACAGATGGGAGTCAGGACTGTCTCCTGTGTTAAAAGCTGTATTAGAAGTAGAGAATCATGATGGGACCAGTTAGTCTACAGTTAGTTATATTTCATTTGTTGTGAGTAACTTGAGGTCTGCAGAGAGCAAGCAGAGGGGGGGGGGGGAATCTTTATAATGTGATGAACAGCTGAGCTCGTCCAAGGGCCCCCCCTCATCCAGCCTACATTGTTGTGTTTGGTTCAGTTCATTCCTCCAACCGTGCAACATGCTGGAACGTGCAGTTTCCTTGGTGATCAGAGCGAGCTCCCAAACCGTTTACTCTTTGAACTGTACTTTACTGGGATTGGTGGACTTGGCTTTGGTGGCTGCAGTGCAAAGAGAGACTCAACTTCAGAATAAACTTTTCTGTTTTTCTATCTATTTTGGTCAGCTGTGTGTAAACATCAATGACATGCTGTATGCCATCTCACATGACTGCATGTGGGGTGGTTATGAAGAGTTTCCCACTGAGCCATAAAGAGTGAGGTAGCGCTATCAGCCTGTAATGCTGCCATGCCACAAGCTGCAGCTGGCTGCATTCCTCTCAACTTTGTCACACAGGTCTTGCAGGAACTATGAATAAAGGATAAATAAACATATACAGGAATAATGCCAGTATCTAAACCTCGACCATTGTCTGCTTAGGGCAATTCGACATCACAAAACAACCAACATGCAGCACATTGTCCTCTCCCTTTGTGCAATAGTTGTGGTTAATTATCAGCCTGGAAAATTGGACCGTTGTGTGATTACCAACAGAATGCATGCTGAATAGAGGCTTTTTTTCATTATCAGCAATGCCAAAAGACATGAGACAAAAGGCAACAGAATAGAGCCATCTCGCGTAATGCAGGGATAATGCTCAGATTGTTGGGGCTTTTAGCAGCCTGTGTGCTTTGCTGTGTTGGATATGCATTTGCAGAAAAAGAGGGCCGCCGCTGCATTCATTTACTTGCTCTCAGAGTCCCTGCTGCTCTGGCACTTCAAATATGCCTGTGGAGAATGGGAAACTGCCACACAGAGGTAGGAGTATGGATAGAGTGGATGGGGCCTTAAGTGGATCCTCATGTTAAAGCCCTGTGGACCCAACGGTACACCCCCCTCTTTCTGTGCTGTATGGTCTGCCCTGACCTTGGGCCCTTGTGAGTGTCACAGTGTTTTAGCTGCTTAGCCTTTCCTCAAACAAACAGTAACATAATGATACTTCAAACCCTTCCAGCACCACGGGGTTCCCTAAATAAGCCAACCTTCCACAGCCTCTTCAAGTCCCTATGCCCTCCTGCTTTACCATGAATATTAAACAGGGAGTAGGGCTGAGGAATGCCTCAGAAGCTGAAAAATATATCCGGTTGCAAAGTTGTCCTTCAAGTATCTTAGACTCAGCCTGGTGACTTTATGAAAGCTAAAACATATACACACAAGTGTGTCTGTCATATGCAAGTGATAATGTGGAATACAGTGGTGTAGATTTCCTGAGGGGCATCATGGATCACAAGTGAACACACATGTAAGAAGGGCTTGTGTTTAACATAGTAGTCACGCATTTGCAATATTGTGTGTCAAGCTCTCTGTCAGAGGTACTCTAATGAGGGTATCGATTACATGCTTGCAGGTGGTGGTCCCGGGTCTCGCACGCTGATATGTGCATTTAAAACCTAAATCCCCCATCAAGGCAAAGAGATCATTGGTGCACCATTCTATTGTCTGTCTCTGCACTGACTGGCATGGTTGTGAGCTGAGAGAAGGGCTGGGGGGGCTGTGCTGGGGCTGTCTTTCTGACTGCCTGAGAACAAAGCACCTCCTCTGGCCTGTAATCAAAGCCCTGGGAAATAACAGACATGACATTCACCTGGACAAACACACATTCAGCGCTGGGTGTGTGCGCTGTTCATGTTTGCTTGAATGTATGTGTACTTGCTCTCACTTGCAGTTGTATGCACACACGGGGAAAAAATCAAGAAGAATATTCTTTAAAACGTTCCGCAACATATTAGACAAAAGTGTCCTGAAGCTCTTTGAGGCAACTGGAAAAGTGCTCACAGTCCTGCAGAGCCTCAGGTGTTTCCTCAGGGATCCACATTTGTGTTGGATTGGAAAAGTGTTCTTTGGTTCTTTGGCCCTGAGGAGGAACTGGCCGACTGATAGAGATTTAGACTCCAAGTGGTAGCTGAGTGCAAAAATTAAAAAAATGGGCTAGGGAGAAAGATCAGTTTGTTCCCAATGCTCAAAAGTCCAATAGTTCAGCACCAAGCCATTATGTGTTTGTGAGTACATTTCATATTGGTGTTGTAATCAAGACATTCTTTAATGCAATAAGGCAAGGCAAGGCAAGTTTATTTATATAGCACCTTTCAACACAAGGCAATTCAAAGTGCTTGTAATAAGGAAAATGTTTTGTAATGTTTGAGCTGTGCTGTTTAATTGTTTCTGTGTCAACCACAGGCCCACTGTGTCTCTCAGACTTTCATTTTGCTGTTTTCCTCTCAATGATAAGCCTCTCTCCTCTTACTTTATTCCCTTTAGATACGCGGAGGGAAGCTGATGATCACAAATGCCCGGAAGAGCGATGCTGGGAAATATGTGTGCGTTGGCACAAACATGGTCGGAGAACGTGAAAGTGAAATAGCCGAACTCACAGTACTTGGTAATAAATCTTCTTTTAGAATATCTTAATCTGTTGTCCACATACAAGCAAATCAAATCATATCAAGTTTTATGTATATAGCACATTTATAAACGATTTTTGGTCGAGCCAAAGTGCTGTACATATAATAAAAATAGCCGTAGATACAGTAGAGACACTTTACAGCAAATACAACAGCACAGATTGTTCAGAATATCAGTATGAGAAAAACGACACCCTCTATCCTTAGACCCTCACATCGTACAAGGAAACACTTCCAGAGAAAACCCACAGTTTAAGGGGGAAAATGGGAGAAACCTCAGGGAGAGCAAACAGAGGAGGGATCCCTCTCCCAGGACGGACACACATGTCATGCACATACACACTCTTGCACACACATTCACACACTTGTTTGTCTGCAGTGAGAAACAGAATCCAGATGTTACTTTTCCATTGTCTATCTCCCAGGGAACTAAATGGTGTCACTGACCTTTATCAGATAGAGTGTGAGCTGACCTCCAATCTCACACTTAACTATGAATCCCATGCTGGCCCCAGCAGTGTGTCTCCTATGACCAGCTGCACCCTATTTCATCATGAATGACCTCCTGTGTCCCAAGCAGAGAGCATGTCCAGACTCCTGATTGTATCACCAGTTGTGTTACTCCCTATTCCTCTTCTCCTCAGTGAATCCGTCAGAAAGAGCAAGAACAGAGCCCATTTTGTAAATAAAATAATTATACTGAAATAATACTGTCAGGGCTTAAGCAAGGCCAGCTTTGAGTTTTTTAGTTTGTCCCTTTGCATGAGAATACTATGGTTAATCATAAACCAACCTGGTTAAAGTCTGATGGACATTGTACATTTTAAACTGTGTCATTAACCGTAAATTGTTTATTACCTTGTTATATCTGTATAAAAACTCAATTAGTCAAATTAAATACTAGATTATTTCAAATTATTACATCATTTTCATTACAGGACACCTCCCAGGACCTAAAACTCAAACTTCAAAATGGCTTAATTGAATTGAACATCTAATTTTTCTCTTGGCTCTGAAGCCAAACGTTTTGTTCATGAGTTATTGATCCGTGAAATCCGAATCTGCCAATATCGTTCTAACTTTAGGCCTACTCAACTACGTTTCAAACCGTGCATTTTCAGCAGCCGAATCAAGTGCCTTTTGCTAAGGATGACACTGTGCTTAACTGCAAGGGATTGCAGAATATCATTATAATTCATACCCAAATGAAAATAAAATGAAATCAAAATGATCCATGCTTCGCGATAATAGCCGTAGCCTACGGTACAGAGTTTAGCTAGTGTTGTCACCTTTATATATACAGTCTATGGTTGTCACTCAGTCATCAGTTTCTATAGACTATCTGGATTTAGTTATTGCGTAATAATTATTGTGTTCCCACGAATTACTAATGCGTGGGAACATAATAACTCATAAGTGGCAACGCATTATTAACTCGTGGCCACGCATTATTAATACGTGGCCACGTATTCATATTTTGTCACCAGGGGGGCTCCGTAGAAGCCTAACTATAAATAAAAAAACTAAGAATTGCAAAAAATATAGCTGGTATAATAAGTACAAATATTTTTCATGTAAAACTGTTCTTTGCTTTTTTTTAAAACACATTTTTTGCTGCAATCTATGCAGAACGTCCCAGCTTTGTCCGTCGCCCAGGCAGCCAGGTGATGTTAGTAGACCAAAGTGTGGAGTTCAGGTGTGAGGCTCGTGGCGACCCAGTTCCCACCGTGCGCTGGAGGAAAGACGATGGTGACCTGCCCAAAGGAAGGTATGACTCATCAACTGCTCCCCTTTCATCACAAAATACCATCCTCCCTGTCTTTGTTAGATCCAAATACATATTTGTTCAGTGTCATCAGATGACGCATGATGCATTAAGCCTGCTTATACACAGTTTTTGTTTATATGTCAACATTTGATACATGGATATTTGTTTTAATCCAGATATGAGATTCGTGAAGACCACACCCTGAAGATCCGTCGTCTGACTTCAGCCGATGTAGGCTCCTACACCTGCGTGGTCGAGAACATGGTGGGCAAGGCGGAGGCATCGGCCTCGCTCACCGTCCACGGTAAGAGAAAATACTGTGACCACCATCACCCTGTTCAGTATTTTCATTTACAGCCCCTTGGACAGCTATTCTTGGTGCATTTCTATTTTGGGTAACCGTGAAGCCTGATTCAATTGCAATTTAGCCCAGCCACATTGCAATGATAGTCTGCAGCTTTACTACTATAGGGGCATCACTTTCACCTATTCTCTCTCAATTAGCTGATTGATTTCTAATAAAAAAGAAATGCAAAAATCCATAATAGCTGTATAGTTGTGCACATGGGAGCTCAACAGCAATCGATTTAATTTGCCCTATACAAGTGGCATTTCTCCGGAGGCCTGTCTTCCGTCATGTTTTAAGACATACAGTACTATTTGTGAACCTATGGAATATCTGTGCGTTTCCTGTGGCCCTCTCCATTGGACTTCTTCTTAACACAGTTGGAATATAAAGCAGCCGGTCACAGAGTGTGAACATTCAGAAAGAAACCATTCAGATGAACTGGGGGCTGGGATCACCCCTAAACCCTCCTGAGAATCAGAGGAACACAGGGGGCCATTTAACGGCAAACTAATGGGAATGTAGGGAGTCGGGTGAGGGAAGAAAGGAGGAAAGCAGGGGTAGGTTGAATGTATGGGAGATAGGGACAGTGAGTGTGTGGGTCTTGGTGGCAGCTCGCCACTGATGCAGAACAGGTTGGGAAATGGGGCTGGGGGCGATTGTGGTGAAGAGTATAGAGGGGGAGAGAGGTTTCTGCGGTGAGGTCAGTCATATTAATGTCACTCCCAGCAGTTAACACAGCAGAGATATAAAGAGACAGGGCAATTTTATTCCTGTGCCAACCCCCACCCACAAAGACAGATACTTCATCTTCACATGGCTACCCTTTGCAATTATTTCTTAATTTTCTCCACAAGACAGCAATTTTTAGATTGGTTTGAAGAGCAAGATTAGGCACACCTGCCAATACATCCATCAATATATCTATCCCTCTTATTGCCTTTTTTCACTTCCTATCCCTGATGAAAGCTTAGTTAATGAAAGGGAACAGCCTCGATGCACAATTCAATAAGCTGTTCTTTTAGCTTTGTACTATATTTGAAAGGCTACAACCTCCCTTGTCCTTATAGGAAATGAAATGTCTTGACCTCAGGCCTATGCAGAAGCAAGGCACTGGCCTTCTTTTCAGTCATTATGCCTTTCAACCCCCATGTTATAAGAAATAGATAGACATGAAAACAAGAGTAAAATCACCTAAATCAGTTAAACGTTGGTAAACAAGGGCCTCTGCTATAGATTTAGGAAACAAAAATGCCAATGCTTTCTTAGGGCGTAAGTACAGGTTAGAGGCACAAGATGAATAATATGAATTCTTATTATACTCTTAGATTGGATGGACAGCTGCACTTCCAAAATTTCAAAGTTCCTAGAACCATCTTTTCTTCAGATCCCTGAGTTGATCCAGACCAGGACATGAGGAGGCCGGGAGGCCGGGAGGCTGTGGGCACTGAGTAGTCCAGATAATTAAAGACAAGCAGGCCACAGTCCCACGCCCGGAAATGACATGTTTCTAATTACAGATGCGGGCACAGAAAAGTAAAGAAAGGCCCGGTAATTGTAGTTCTTCAGAAGCCAAAGCAGTGAAATGATGTATAGGTAGTAAGATGCCGCTGTAGTGAAGACAACAGTGATGTGGCAGCAAGAGTTTAGTTTGTGATTTTAGTGGTCAATGCATAAAGAGTCAAATAATGGCAAGATTGCTGAGTCCCTGCATAGTAGTCAATGAACGGCTCAATAATATACTATCTATGGAATTGGTAGAACACCACAAAATGGGTAATCCAATATTCAAGGCCAAAGTGTAAAAATAATATAATAATTTTGTAACTTTTTACTGCTAAATGTGCAGTAACTTGTTAAAACCAATGGAATTACAATCACATTTTTATTCTAAAGAGAAACTGGTTAGATATAGAATTCCTTCCCTGCAGTTTCATTATTCAATCTGCTTATCATTGCAATATGGTGTATGTAGTGTATAACATATTTGCAATGCACACCTCACAATTTTGGAGTAATTCTAAGCAAATCCCTTTTATGAGCTGCACGTTTGTGAGAAGAATCCAGCTCTGTGTGGACGGAGGGGGATTTCCACACCTTCCATGGTCAGATTGTCAGTGGACAATGTGGACATTGTGGAAGTGGTGCCCTGGGCAATTTGTCTTTCAACGTGCTCTGCTCTTGTAACTAACTTAATCAGTGAATTATTGTCTTACACACGTTTGTCAGTCTACTACACCTCCTTTGGACTTATAAATATGTCAAGTAAAATAGTTCATTGATTGATGGAAGAAACGCATAATTGGCTAAGTCACCAGTGGTATTTATAGTTTCATCGTAAAATCATTCATCTAAGCCACATGAGAAAGTAGCAGTGTGAGGGACTGTTCAGCTGTTAAGTCTGCTTAGTTTGTGCGTACACTGGGGATTGTGTGTTTTGAAAGACTTAAGAATCAAGCAAAGGCATTTTGTTCTGGTTCTGGTGTGGTTAGATAATGTTTATAGAATATTTTGTTTATTAAACTTCAACAGCGGACTTCCACCATAGGAATGTAAATACATTGTTTTAGACTGCAAGCCTATTGGACAGTGTTCAGAAAATCAACGTGTTATTTTTCCTCAGCTGGTTAAGTTTGCTATAAGCAGTGATTTATGTGTAGGAAGGTCTTGAATGGAATGGTAGTCCCCAGAGCAGCGTTGCTAATAACCCATGTAAAGGGTCTGGAAGGAGACTTGGAACTGGTGCCAAAACAGAGCGAGGGGGAGGAACTTTCCTGTCAGCCAACTGCATGCTGTTACAGTGATGATAAATACCAAAACCTGGTTGGTTGCAACATATATAACTGATGCTTTGTATTGGTCTACTGTATCTCTATTTCCCTACATTTGATTAAACCCAACTGTTGAGTAGACTTTCATTGTGTATTAGTACAAATGACCAGAGAAGGACGGGCATTTACAGCATGCTACAGAATGATTAATATTAATCATGCATGCTTTCCTACTCGTGTTGATTTCAGTCGCACTGAACAGCAGCACGGCTCAATTTAATCTCACTGCTGTGGCCTTTGTTTCATAGCATGCCTCCTATTGGGCTGGAGGTCATCATGCTCAGTGTGTTTTTCCTCAGTCGCTCTGATCAGCTTTTTGATAGAGACTCTTTTCTGCCCTGTAAGCTAGCGGAACAGTCCACAGAAAGTAGCCAGGTCAGATTTAAGACTCACCTCTGCCTCCAGGTCCACAGCTGTGATCACAGCAGCATGGGAGAGGTAGGGTTACCTAATTAAAGGCTTAGACACACATGAATGGATGTGTATAGGTGTTGTAGAGGGGCTTGTGTGTTTGTGGGTGTGTATGTTCTCATGATTGTCGCACACAGATAGCAGTGAGTGTCTTTTTCTGGAAGCGCTTGATGCTAGTCTTATCTGCATTTTAAAGGCCAGCATGGGGCGGAGGGAAGGGGTGGTCATTACTCTGACAGACAGCGTTTATGTTTCCGTGGGAGCCGTTGAAGCAGACAGATTAGATAAAGTGAGTGATTGGCCAGGGGAGATTTATGGCCAAAGAGTGACAGTTAACATTCACCTTGTGGTTTTACGAACCAGCCTACATCGGCAAGGCTGTGTTTGAGGGACTGTGAGGCAGCTGCTACTCAGGATGCTCCAAACCTCATTAAGGGTAGAGGGCAAATCACCTTAGACTATATCTGGAAATTAGTGGAAAAAAGTAAACAAAAATTATAATTGCAAAAAAAACATCTGTCTTGTGTATTTCATTGTATTCCTTGTGCATTTTTTGTACCTAATCCAACCTTTTCCTGTCCTTGAGTCACTAAGATTAAGAGGGATGATTAATCCAATGTTTTCATTTATGTCTGTACATTTGTAATTCATTCTTGATCACTGATTGTAATATTGTATTGCTTTATATCACATTGTCCCTTGGGTTTGAGTTGAGGTTCAAATATGACATATCCTTGTTTTATAGAAAAATAATGACATGATTGTTTGTACCCATTGACATCACATTGTTATTTTCCTTATCTCTCCTCTGTATATTTCATGCTGTTTTATTATTTATTTATTCATCTTTGGGTTTTGTTGTTGTGTTTTTGTTTCCTTTTTAGTTGTGTCTGGTAAGTTGAAATGTCACCCGTCATCTATTCACCGCACTGACAGAGACAGGAAGCTGTCACAACCCCCCCCTCCATCCTCCTTCCATCTCTTCTCCACCCTCCAATCAGCAATCATGTTTCTGTTGTCATGGGCAACAGTGACAAAAGGACATTAATGGGTAAAAATATGCTCAGCTTGGGCCTCCAAGGTAAAGCCGCATCATTTCATTCTATTATTTCCCCCTTTATGCATTACCAAACAGCCAATTTTATTCATGGACAAATGATGTCTGTATTCCAAATGACAGCTTTCAGATTGCCTTTCTTTATGTATAACACAGCCCCTGCAGATAACACATTCAACTATTTGCAGATTTATGATATTTTAGCAGCAATACAGAGTGAAGGTGTAAACTGGCCCTCCTCTGAACCTCTGCACTCAGGCTGTGTCCTTGCATGAATGGTCTATTAGACCAGCAAGGCCTAATGTCACCGCAGAGCTGCATGGACGACCTTGGGCTAGAACACCAGACTTAGTCTGAGATGAAATGTGTCATTAAGATGCATGGATACTGCATTCTGGTTGATGCCTTCACTATTGGAAGGTGTCAGCATGGACAGATGGCTCAAATATATTCCTCATTTCCATGTACATTTTAATGGTTCATGCCCTTGCCCATGCAAATGAGGGGGCATGGGAGTAACCGTTGTTTTCTCTATTCATTGCATCTACAATATGCCTGCATTTTTAATATAGTCAGCAGACTGGTTAATCTGCTGTGCACACACTGTGCAAAGTTTTGAAGAGAGCCTGAATTCAGTAGCTGTAGTCAAATGCCTTGTGTCTTTCATTCAAATATTTAAATGACCCAGAACACTAGTAACTGTTATATTATGATAACTATAATAATATACTATGGTGTGTTTTCTATTCAATGGCTAACCATTCTCATGTCTGTCCTGCAGTGCCACCGGCTTTTGTGGTTAGACCAAGGAACCAGGTGGTGGGGGTTGGCAGAACCGTCACCTTTCAGTGCGAAGCAACTGGAAACCCACAGCCAGCCATTTTCTGGCAGCGGGAAGGCAGTCAGGTAAACAAACTAAACTACAGTAAACGTTTCCATTTCAAAACACTTTGTATATATTTGTAGAACCTGCCCATACTCAAGTGAAGCTAGCAATAACTTATTTATGGTTGCATGCATATGTCTATTTGCCTGTCCAATAAACGTATTCTTGCCAAATATCAGTTAATACAAGTCTTACTGATGTTATCTCCCACAGAACCTTCTGTTCTCCTACCAACCTCCTCAACCATCCAGCCGATTTTCTGTATCTCAGTCTGGGGACCTGACCATCACGGATGCCGAACGCTCAGACATGGGGTACTACAGCTGCCAGGCCATCAACACTGCTGGCAGCGTCCTCACCAAGGCTCTGCTAGAGATCACTGATGGTGAGCAACCTCCTTTGAATCCCAGTTTCTGCATACAGCAACGTCTCAAAGGGAATTAGAGGAAAACTGAAAGCAAACTTGAGTGGATAAATATTGGTATTTCGTATAATCTTTGGCTCATGCGGATAATGCTGTTCATCTGAACTGCTGTGGTCTTGCCGTAGAGCATATTAATATCCAAATTGAGGTTTGTGAGGTTTGGTCTGGCCTGTTCAATGTGTTCCTGTCAGGGGGAGAGACTCTCTGGTGCCTGTGCACCCAGACCGTGGCTCAGTATTTGGCTTCGCTGGCTTCACACTGGCTAATGTCTCCTTCGGTATTCCATTGCTGGCTTGCTGCTGTCGACCGTTGGAAGACTGTGGCTGTGTGGTGAGGTCTGGATTGGGTCCTCTAATTACTTTGCTAGCCAATCCCTGTCAGCCTGGTGGACCAACCCTGGCTTCATTTCCACCATTCCCACAGAGATCTGGGCAGCTATTATTTTGTCTATGACACACCTAGATTCATCCCTTCATTTACCAAATATCCTTCTTCATTTCAGGCCTACAATGGTATGCTCCATCTCTCACTCTCTCTCCTTTTCTCATTCTGTTATGCTCTCTGGATAATAATGACAGTTATTAAAGTGAGAAGGCCGCGCTGAGGCCACTACTTCTCCGCAGGCAGATCTAATAATTACAGGTCATGCTGACAATGTTTTAGTAATTGCACCATCCCCGGCAAAAGAAAGAGCAGAGACAAAGCGGCCCAGAGATTACCACAGCATGGTTCTCAGGATCTATCACACATACAAGCCTGTTTTGCCTTTTGCTGTGAGGTATTCATTTGATTGCTCCTCATGAATGTTAGTCACTAGTTAATTATTGGGGCTGACAGAAATGGTTATCAATAGCGCCATGAATGAAAATAATGGTACAGAGCAGGAAAATGATGATTCAGATGCAGTAGAGACAAAATAAAAATTACAGAGTGCTTTTATTTAAAGTTTATCTCATATTCCTTTTTTCTTGTCTGCCCATTACAGCCTTTCTATTTCTGTCAAAAACAGGCTACATCTTTGTTTTTGTGAGTACTGGATGAAAATACAGGGTTTAAAGGCAGGAAGGAGGAGTTTAAACACCCTCATGCTAATATGTTCGAGCTAGATGTTTTTTTTGGGGGGATTTTTTCTCCCTTGTTTTGTGTTTTATGGCTGGGGGATGGGCCAGGGGATTGTTGGCTGCCAGTGTTCATATGGGTAGTGCCAGGCGTCTGTTAGAGCTGCAGCGAGAAGACTGAAGTATCTTAGGCTGTTTTATATTAATTACGCTGCTTTTATTTGGCTAAGTTCGACTCCTGTTGCTGAATGATTAGAAAATTGTTTCCAGTTCATAAAATTGGATGTAATTCCAATTCCTACCCTTACAGTGTTCACATGCTAGAACATTGCTACACGATGTTTGGCAGATTCTATGCCTTTTGTGTCTTTTCTCTCACACAGGCTGGAGGTAATTGTCTGAATCTGTTGTCCATACTACAGCACATGAACACCTTCACAGTTTTTCTCCACCTTCCACATGATTGCTCATTCTCCTTCCTCCTTCCACAGTTGTGTCAGACCGCCCGCCACCAGTTATCCGGCAGGGCCCGACCAATCAGTCAGTAGCTGTGGACGGCACAGTCATCCTCAATTGTGTGGCAACAGGAAACCCCACCCCCACCATTCTGTGGAGGAAGGATGGTGTGTTGGTGTCCACACATGACTCCAGGGTCAAACAGCTGGACACAGGCGCATTACAGATCCGCTATGCAAAGGTAAGACACCTGCTGTCACATGTATAAACATGCTCTGATCCCTTTCTACCATTAAGCAAAGTAAACACTGTGCACAGCGCCCAGTACTGTTCTGTGGAGTTCATTTGTAATTTGACTATGAACATATAAACTTGCCTTACTATCGAAATATTTCAATTTTTTTTATTTGACCAGCTTTAATGTCTAAATCCATTCAAATAAACTTCAAAGTTGTCCATATTACATCCATAATGTGATGGGGAAACCCCTGCTGGTTGGTAAATAAAGCTTGTATTCCCTGCCAGGATCCAGCCCTCAGTGGGCTGTCAGTCAGTTGTCGCGGGTTCAAAATAGAGTCTGTGAAGTTGAACAGTCTGTCGTTCCTGTCAGTCAGCAGGCTAGCACAGTGGGTTTTGTGTATAATTTTGTGTGTGTGTGTGTGTGTGTGTGTGTGTGTGTGTGTGTGTGTGTGTGTGTGTGTGTGTGTGTGTGTGTGTGTGTGTGTGTGTGTGTGTGTGTGTGTGTGTGTGTGTGTGTGTGTGTGTGTGTGTGTGTGTGTGTGTGTGTGTGTGTGTGTGTGTGTGTGTGTGTGTGTGTGTGTGTGTGTGTGTGTGTGTGTGTGTGTGTGTGTGTGTGTGTGTGGGGTGGCAAGCTGCTTGATGCTGAACACACTCATAGGCAGAAACAAGTAGGGGGTGCTGACGTGTCTTCCAGATGGAGGCGTCACAGGGTCAGAGGTGGCGTCAGTTTGCGGTGTTCTGATGAATGCTGGCATGTCTTGTGGTGACAGGAGCGGCAGTATGATTGGGCCACCAGTGTGAGGCAGGCAGGAGGGGATGCATCAGAGCCCCTCCTGCTGCAGCTCAGTCCGCAGGCACTTTACATAATGAACTTGTCATTTCTACCTGACAACATTTTAATGAAGATGTTTTTGATGCGTGAGGAATATATTTTATTAATGTCGCCTGAGAGTTATTATTTTTGAATTGTAATACATTTTCATACTCACCAGATTAAATACACAGCTTCAGGGTCATTGGCAGGACATGTTTTCAATTATTCCGATTTTTTTCCTAACGGTAGCATTTAGTGTACTAAACCAGAACACATTACCAGAAAAGCAGAAATATTTTTAAAATGCAGCAGTGTGAAAATATACAAAATACCTTTGCCATCAGGGTTATTGTTGGTGTTTTGTTTAATAGCCTGTTGGCAAGCAGACCATTCAATTTTTTTGTTTAACCTACTTCAATCGAAAGTACTAAAATACTTTTTTTAATTGGATACAAAAAACAGGTGTCAATCCAATATTCTTTGAAACAACATGTTTTTCAATTTTCTCAGGACCTATTCCACTCAAAGGCCTAAAAATAAATGTATAATCCCTTTAGGGTCTTTCTGCTTTGTGTAGTTCCTGTTCTAAAGCATAACTACAAATAAAAATCACTCAGTGAACTCTAATCTCCTACTTATAAGTGACAAAGAAAAAGTAAAGAGTGAGGCAATGTTAATAAAAGTATATTAATAACCAATGTTCTACTTTATATCTTTAGTGTAGCTTGTCACCACATCTGTTGCACAGAGCAGTCACTTCCATGTTTGAAATAGTAGAGAGAGAATAAGGTCCCCAATTAGTCTATGATCCTGTGAAAATCTTTTCCATTTGACTAGGAATGTTCTGCCACTTGGCTTCTCCAGCTGCTTTCCTCAGGTTCTGTTGTAAAAGGCATGATATTGAGATTATCAGGCATTGACAGCTGCCTGCTACGACTCCACCAGAATGTCAATAAGCAGAGCATTGACGGTGGGGGGAGACAGTAGGTGGCAAAAGCGGGAAATAGACTCTTACCAGTTCAAGAGACTCTGACATGCATTTAAATAATTTCCATTTAACCAAATATTCTTCTCTGTTTTCCGGCAGCTTGGTGACACTGGCACCTACACCTGCATCGCATCTACACCGAGTGGAGAGGCCTCATGGAAAGCCTACTTAGAGGTTCATGGTAAGACTAACCAATAGGGAGGATAAGTGTCTCTCTGTACTTTTTCAAATTGCGTGATATGTTAGTGATATTGCTTTGTGAAAGTCAAATGGTAAAGAGGTATATGAAGTTTGGAGATGTTTTGCATACCTGTGTGCATCTGGACCCGGTGACGACATTACCTATTGACGCAGCAACCACTGTAAGTTATATTCTTGTTTAATTAGACTTCTCTGTTTCATTTATTCGACTCTGTATAATTGTTATTGTAGCTTAAACGGCTAAATCGCGTTTGAGAGATTTTAAATCTCAGATCTGCTCAGGCGAAACCTGCTTCACAGGTCTCAGCACTCAAGCCTGCATTAATATAGGCACGGCCAGTCTACTGTCGCCCATCAGCTGTAGATAGTTAACTAATTAGAGGGGCGTGGCCCTACAGCTGTGAGAACTGAGCAATCAGGAGTCCATTTTGGGTAGCTCTTTCCTGGAGCGTCAGCTTCAGCGTCAGACTGACAAAGACATTGGAGTCCTGCGGGAGTCAAAGACTGACAAAGACATTGGAGTCCTGCGGGAGTCAAAGACTGACAAAGACATTGGAGTCCGGGAGTCACGAGGGAGGCAAAGAGGAGGCAAATCCTACTCTGATTGAGCTGGTGTCTTATTTCTCTTTTCTTTAGTTTTCTAGCCCCTCATGCTATAATCATGTGTATTTTCTCCATTCCTGTTCATGTGTCTTCTCGCAATTATCACTGGCCCCGTGTATCTCCTAATCGATATAACCGGCCTGCTCTCGTCTATCCCACGTGCTCCACTGAGATCCAACATCTAGTTTCTGGTGGCCTGTGGAATTGCCAGTCAGCTGTTCCTAAGGCTGACTTCATCTCTGGCTACGCCTCCCTGCAGTCTCTGGATTTCCTTGCTCTCACTGAGACCTGGATTACTCCATCCAACACATCCACCCCAGCAGCTCTCTCCACTGCATATTCCTTCTCCCATACACCCAGACCCACTGGCAGAGGAGGTGGCACTGGTCTCCTGCTCTCTCCCAAATGGAGCTTTTCCCTCTTCAAGCTACCTAATTTCACTCCTTCCACCTTTGAATTCCATGCCGTCACAGTAACCCATCCTATACAGTTAACCATTGTTGTTCTCTACCGTCCACCAGGCGCCTTGGGGGACTTCTTGGAGGAATTAGATAATCTCCTCTCACACATCCCTGAAACTGGCCCTCCCGCTATACTTCTCGGAGACTTCAACCTCCAGACGGGGAAGATAGACGAACTAACATCTCTGTTAACCGCCTTTGCTTTCTCACTGTCTCCGTCCCCATCGACTCATAAAGCTGGCAATGTCCTTGATCTCATATTCTCAAGGAACTGCGCTACTTCTAACCTCTCTGTAAACCCGCTCCACACATCCGATCACTTCTTCATTTCATTCTCTCTATCCCTTTCCAAACATAACAAACTAATCTCTTCCCATCCTGCACTTGTCCGCCGTAACCTTCGCTCCCTCTCCCCCTCTACCTTTGCCTCGTCGGTGCTCTCAGCCCTCCCTTCCTCTGACTCGTTCCAACTCCTGCCACCAAACTCTGCTGCAGAAACTCTCCTCTCTACTCTCTCATCCTCTCTGGACTCTCTCTGTCCTCTCACATCTCGGCAGGCTCGTCAGTCCCCTCCTGCTCCCTGGCTAAATGATGCGCTGCGTGCTAATAGAACCGTCCTTCGGGCAGCAGAGCGGAAACGGTGGAAATCCAAACACCGTGACGACCTCCTAACCTATCAGGCTCTCCTCTCCTCTTTCTCTGCTTCGATCTCTCAGGCAAAAAGCACATTCTTTCAAGATAAGATCCAATCTTCCTATTCCAATCCTAAAAAACTATTTTCCATCTTCTCCACCCTCTTGGACCCTCCAAAAGCTCCTCCCCCCTCCTCACTTCTGTCAAGCGACTTTGTTACCCACTTTGAAAAAAAGGTTGATGATATTCGCTCTTCTTTTTCTGACTCACCTATACTCACCGCTGGGTCACCAGACCCTCCTTCCACCAACACACTTACCTCCTTTTCCCCTCTCTCTCCAAGTGAGGTTCTTACCCTCATTACTTCTGCCCGCCCTACCACCTGTCCTCTGGACCCTATCCCTTCAAACCTCCTTCAGACTATCGCTCCTGATATTCTACCGTTTCTCACCCATTTCATCAACACTTCTCTAACTTCTGGTCACTTTCCAAACAGTCTCAAGGAGGCAAGAGTAAACCCTCTCCTAAAGAAACCCACTCTCAACCCGTCTGATGTTATAAACTACAGGCCTGTCTCTCTCCTCCCGTTCCTGTCTAAATCACTTGAACGCGCTGTCTTTAAACAACTCTCCTGTTATCTCCGCACCAGTCTGGTTTCAAGGCAGGTCACTCCACAGAAACTGCTCTCATAGCTGTCACGGAGGAACTGCCAAAACTGCATCCCTCTCCTCTGTCATCATCCTGTTGGACCTGTCTGCTGCATTTGACACGGTGAATCATCAGATCCTCCTTCGCACTCTCCAAAAACATGGAGTTTCAGGCTCTGCTCTTTCCCTCCTCACCTCATACCTGAAAGACCGTACCTACAGGGTGACTTGGAGAGGGTCTGAGTCCGACCCTTGTCAATTAACTACAGGGGTCCCTCAGGGCTCTGTTCTTGGTCCCCTCCTCTTCTCCCTGTACACAAACTCGCTCGGATCAGTCATTAGCCCGCATGGTTTTTCTTACCACTGCTACGCTGATGACACCCAATTAATTCTGTCCTTTCCCCGCTCAGAGACCCAGGTCGTTGCACGCATCTCTGCTTGTCTAGCTGACATCTCTCAGTGGATGTCTGCTCACCACCTCAAGCTCAACCTTGACAAGACTGAGCTGCTCTACCTCCCGGGAAAAGATTGTCCCACTCTTGACCTAACAATCAACATCGGCACCTCAGTTGTTTCCCCGACTCAGACTGCAAGGAATCTGGGTGTGACCCTAGATAACAACCTGTCCTTCACTGCAAACATCGCTGCTACAACCCGTTGCTGCAGATACACGCTTTACAACATCAGGAAGATACGTCCCCAGCTGACACAGAAAGCGACTCAGGTTCTGGTCCAGGCTCTCGTCATCTCACGCCTAGACTACTGCAACTCCCTCCTGGCTGGTCTACCTGCATGTGCCATCCGACCTCTGCAGCTCATCCAGAATGCAGCGGCTCGTCTGGTCTTCAACCTTCCTACATTTTCCCACACCACTCCGCTCCTCCGCTCCCTTCACTGGCTTCCGGTAACTGCTAGAATCCACTTCAAGACACTGGTACTTGCTTACCATGCTGCGAATGGATCTGGCCCTTCCTACATCCAGGACATGGTTAAACCGTACACCCCAGCGCGTGCACTACGCTCTGCATCAGCCAAACGACTCGCTGCGCCCTCGCTGCGAGGGGGACCCAAGTTCCCATCGGCAAAAACACGTGGGTTTGCTGTCCTGGCTCCAAGATGGTGGAATGAGCTCCCCATTGACATCAGGACGGCAGATAGCCTGCACATCTTCCGGTGCAAACTGAAAACTCATCTCTTTCGACTCCACTTCGAGCGTTAGAACGATTAACGAAGCACTTTTATACTAATAAAGGACTGGATTACCTAAAGCCAGTTGAGTAGCACTTGAAATGTTTGGCTCTATGAAACCTGATATACTATATGATTCTGTTTTCTTCAAGGTTGTGTCTTCCTGGTCGAATGTACTTATTGTAAGTCGCTTTGGACAAAAGCGTCAGCTAAATGCAATGTAATGTAATGTAATACCTTTGTTTACCGTGATAGCAATAAACTACATGTTCCTTTATTTATTTATTTTACTATGTTCTAAATTAAGAGTTTGGAGTTCCAGTTCAGCCAAACAGGCCCACTGACCCCAACCTGATCCCCAGTGCCCCTTCCAAACCTGAGATCACTGATTCTACCCGCACCTCCATCTCCCTTTCCTGGAGACCTAACCTTAATGCTGGAGCCACGCCCACCTCCTATATAATAGAGGCCTTCAGGTAAAACTCAACAGCAATGATCAATAAACCAAACAACTGCGTGGTGTTAATGAAAACTTTGAAACCTTAATTATTTTGTTGTGTGTTCACAGTCATGCATCAGGGAGCAGCTGGCAAACCTTGGCAGAGCATGTGAAAACTGAGTCATTTGTACTGAAGGGCTTGAAGCCCAGTGCAGTCTACCTCTTCTTAGTACGGGCAGCCAATGCCTACGGGCTGAGTGATCCCAGTCCTATCACTGAAGCTGTGAAAACACAAGGTGAGGGCTGCCTTTTTACTGATATGAAATTCATTTACAGCACCAAAGTGTTGTGGTTTTTCTGTAGTTTAACTCAATGTCATTTTTTTTTTTTTTATCTGTGCTTCTGCATACAGATATCCCTCCCACCAGTCAGGGCGTGGACCATCGTCAGATCCAAAGGGAGTTGGGAGAAGTGCTCATACACCTTCACAACCCAACCATTCTCTCCTCCTCATCTGTCAGGGTGCAGTGGACAGTGAGTATAATGCTCTATCAATGCACTGTTGTCACTTTTATTTCTTTAGACAGCTGCAGCCAGCCACAGATTGCCATATGGATCATTAGTAGGCCTATAGCTAGTCACCAAAGCTCCAAGGTTAGTTTAGTGATATGCCCCATGGTCAATTTGTCAGGCCACTCAGGCAAGCTAATGTGCTAACGTCCTAGCACCCTTCAGAGGAAGGACACTGCAGAGAGCAGCTTGGAACACAATCCAAGTTTTCTTATTGTCCATCTGGCATGAGTCTGAAAATGGTCGACTGGCCTGAGACCAAAAATGTGCAGCTTCGCCCACAGTGGACCACTCAACCGCCCAAAAACTTAACTACAGAGCCTAGCCTTCTGCAGACTATATTGTACCGCATAGCAGTGTGTGGCGTGCCAGCCTGTGCCCTCTCAGATTGAAAACACTTGATGGCTGTTAAAATAATACAAGTGAGAAGGAAGAGGCGGCCAACTCATGCTCTTAAGTGGAAATGGCTTACAGATGTTAAAACGGATAGGTGGGAGAGGAAGAAGTAGAAGTAGAACTGGGAGCTTATGGTGGCTTTCCTCAACTGATAGCCTAAAAGCTCCAAATGAAATACTAACGTCCACCTGAAATTGATATGGTTAATGTATCGTTTTTTTTATTTGACGAGACCATATCTATACTGTCCACCTAGATATTGGTCTGTTGGATGGCTTACTGAAAGGAAAGAACAGTCCTGTTTTGCCTTTTGACATAGGTCCACCCTACATTCTCTAGTATTATGAAGTGCCACAGTGAGTGATGAATGGGACCGAGGAAACGTGAAAAGGATACTGACATGTCAAGACTGATTTAAAACATTATTGCCCAGTTACCCTGTCTCCCTGGAATGTTCCAAAAAAACACATGATACAAGAGAGACTTACAATATAGTAAAACGCCACGGTATCCTTGTTTTGTGGGGTTAAATCTATTCCCAATGTGGAGTTTCTTGGTTTTACATTTTCCTTTGTGTTGTGGTAAATGGTTGCACAGTTTCAGGCTAATGAAGACCACCTGAGCCGGCAGCATATTTTACGGGGGAGGGATAAAGAAATCACTAAAATCTTTACAAGCCATTGCTGTCTGCCTTCCACAGGGAGTCGTATGGATATTAGCATACGGGTTAATGGTTATTCTTCTCTCTAACCATGCTGGGTAACGGAGCAACGTTTTATTAATAAGCTACATCAGATGCTGTTAAACTTGCATTTTCAACTTCTGGATCTCAGTATAAAGATTCACTTCTTCCCCTCTTCCTTGACACTAGCAGCCAGTCAGTACACTGGAGAGCAGGACAGGATGAGACAGGCTGTTCTGGGAGCCTGGGCCCTATTTAACCAGCTCCAGACTTGGAGGAACCTCTGGCCAATGACCTCATACTGTGGTTGCACAAATCGCTGCTGCTCCAAATGGCGCATAGACAGACAGTTGAAAAAGAGAGATGTAGATACGGATGGATACACAGAGGGGTGATGTGATGAGTTAGCACCCCATTTCATCCAGTGCCTGGCGTATCAGCAATCCATAGCTGTCAAGTGATACAATATGTATAACAATACTGTGTTATATTCCACTGTGAAGTATCTAATCAAACTCGCACTCACACCACCTTTTTTTTCGTTCACAAGGTGGAGCAGCAGTCGCAGTACATCCAGGGCTACAAGGTGATGTACAGACCTTCACCGCAGGGGCTACAGAGGAGTGAGTGGGCTGTGTTCGAGGTGCGAACCCCCGGGGAGGACAGCGCTGTTGTGCCGCAGCTTCGGAAAGGAGTCACATACGAATTCAAAATCCGCCCCTTCTTCAATGAGTTCCAGGGAACAGACAGTGATATCAAAATTGGCAAGACGCTGGAAGAAGGTGGGGGGATGTGAATGAGTGTGACTGTGCGCGAGTGTGCTTGCATGTGTGCATGCATGTTTCCATGTTTACACTATTTGATATGCTCAGCTCGCATGTGTGAGAGCATACAACAGCTGTTCACAGCAGGCAGTTATGGCAGGATTATGGTATGTTCAAATGTGGTGTATTCAAGCATGCTAGGGTTAGGGTTGATGTTCACCTCTTTAAAAGGCCCTATGGAACCCCATATATATAAGTATCATACTAATTTGGCAGTCTCATGAAGTTTGGTTGAAACCCAAGTGTGAATTGTAATCTGTAGCAAACAGTTAAGTTAAATGTGAGTGCATAGTGTTTACTACAGTGTGTCTGTGTTTGTTGCATGTGTGGGAGTGTTTTGATCTATTTTTGCTGGATTCTCCTTTGTTCCTAGTCTTGTTGATAATTGTTTTTGGAGCAGTTAAAACAATGTTTGTTCTCCTTGAAGCAGAAAAAGGCAGTTTTTATAACACCCATTAACACTGTGATTACAGCTTTTATGTCGCATTGGTAATTATTTCAGTTTAATTACCGTTGGACCACAGGTTGGCGTTCACACACTAACATACACCCGCCATCATAACTCCCTGTGTGTTTTCAGTAAACAATTACATATATATATATATTATATACCCACAAGAGCACTTGAGTTAAATAAACCCCGTTTTCAGATAAAAGCATTGCAATTTTGATTATTGCTCTTTTGTTTTCACCTCAGCGTTAGTCTCAAACAAAGATTGTGACAGCTCAATGTGATGAGGGGAAACTGGGAGAGACTGCATGCAGTTATAAAAAAAAAAACTCTCATGTATGAAGGTGTGTTTTTTATCTTTTCTCTACCCCCCTCAGCCCCCAGTGCCCCGCCTCGTGAGGTTACAGTGACGGAGAGTGAGGACAATGGGACCGCCATCGTGGTCTCCTGGCAACCCCCTCCAGAAGAGGAACAGAATGGGGTGGTCCAGGAGTACAAGGTAAAAAAAAAAATGCAGCTACCTTTGTTCTGAGCAAATGGGACTTGCATTGTAGAAACACACAAAGGAGACACAAACAGGGATGCAGACATAGCAGATAACAGAGAGAGAGACAATGCACAGACATGGAAAGGTAATGAATTCTTGGTTGAGGCGCACCTTTGTGCTCTTCCAGCGTGTGACAGGCTCAGAGACCAGACAGGGAAGGAGTCAAAAGCAGGGGAACTGGTGGAAACTGTTGTAAAACAGTGCCATCTGGTGGAAAGGGTAGGCCCATACATCTTGTGGCACTTGTAGGGTGAATATTGATGAGGAGGCAATTTCAGCTGTAATTATTGATGGGTTCCTTTTTTGCCTCTTATATTAGTTTGGCCTTAAACTGGTGACTACAAGTTATTGTGTGTGGAGATAAAATGATAGGCCATTCATGACATGTTTCATATAGATTTTGTATAGATTGATCATATTTTAACCATATAATCGCGCTGGTAAAAATGAAAATGAAGATACAAAAAAACGTTTACTCAAGGTATTACCAGACTTAGTAAAGACATTAATGAAAACATAGGTAATTGCTTGGATATTAGATTAACGGACTGAAGCTATGATAATGACCAATGATCAAAGATATGACAAAGAAGAGATAGACCTCATGTATCATTTTGTTGGTACTCTTTTCTTCGTCCTTCCTTTATAATATGTACCTGTAATATTGACATCCCTCTGAATCCACTCTAATGTTATGCTGTGCAAGTCCTGTATTTGAATTGGAACACCTTTAACGGTGCAGGGAATATAGGTTAGTAGCAGGAGGGTAGATGAGGCAGAGCCAATGCAAATGTTAAGCCACTGTTAATTTTCTAGGTAAATGTTCTCTGGTGATAGGCTTTATAGTAATTTCATGGTTTTTAAGTCAGGCTCGAGAGCGTTCCACATTCATTTCAGAGCCCGGTCCCTAGCGGCCCTTTCCACTCACCGCAATTTTTAAGATACAGTACACAGAAAATGTCAGGGCTTTGTAGTTCCATCACAGAAGTGGAAACACACACATGCACATGGTATATATAGTACACACCAAGGGAGGTTTATATGTTAACCTGGGTAACTGCTGGGTGGAGGTAGGGGGTAAAGAAAGCAGAATGTCAGGGGTCCAGGATGTGGAGGTCTCCAGGCCTCATGCTGAGGTGAATGTATGCTTCTCTTTGTGGCCCTGGTGTGAGTCAGCCTGCGAGGCAGCGCTCCTTCCTGGGAGTGACAGCACTTAGCTCCTGCTGAAATTGGGTTATGGAGGTGATTACTGATCCCCATTTGTTTTTCATGGGTTTAAGGCTACACAGAAACGTGTTATGGCTACCTCAGCTAATACTGACCCTATGTTGCGCAGCCTTTAAAACATAAAGCCATTTTGTCAAATGTTTTCCTAGCTCAGAGATGTAATTCAATACCTGTGTTGTCCTGAAATGTTCCAATAGCAGTAACAAACCAATTATCTGGACACAGATTGGTGGCAGCTACCAAACTGGATGTTGTCACAAAACCTTCATAACATTGCCTCACTCTTTACTTTTTCTTTGTCTCTGTTATGGCAGATTTGGTGCTTGGGGAATGAGAGCAGGTACCATATCAACCGCACAGTTGACGGCTCAGTCTTATCCCTGCTCATTCCCAGTCTGGCCCCAGGGATCCGCTACAGCGTGGAGGTAGCAGCCAGCACCGGGGCGGGTCCCGGGGTCAAGAGCGATATCACCTTCTTCCAGCTTGGTGAGTAGAAACAACCTTTTTTTTCTCTCTCACAGGAGGTCATATAATTGTTTATCCTTTCTTTCAGTGGATACATTTGCTGTGTTTCAATGTCTTCATCCTTGTGCAATCCTACCAGTCAGAATGAAAACCAAATATCTAACAAATATTTAACGCATTAATCCAGTCAGCCCAAATTAAGAGCTTTTTAGTTTATAGGACATTCTGCCAATAAAACATATATTTTTGTAATTCCTTTCTTTGTAGTGAATGTTTAAGAATCTGCCTTTTTCCCTTTCTTTATCAACAGCGCTCTAAAACTGTAATTGAAGTGATTACGTTTTTTACAACCATCCTAAAACTCGTCACAGAATAGGATGACGTTTGAATGGTACAACACTTTTACAGGTTTGAGCACTGCAATGGATATTAGCTGCCAGTTGCTGGTAGCCTGATCCACGTGGGCACATTAAATTCCTGGGTGGCAGCTGTTGAGCTGGCTGCCCCACCCTGCTCTGCTCTCCACTCAAGGACACAATGTTTTCTGTCTGTGCTTCAAACAACAAAGGCAATAATGAATCCTGCACTCTGCTCAGGCATAACATAGTATTCGTTTTAAGAAGCACACTGCAGACTTCAGTGGGGCTTGTTGTTATCATTTTTATCTCCACTAAAGAGCAGAGAAAGAGGAAGAGATAGAGCTCCATCTGGTTTTGAATCTGTGATTGAGGGGGCTGGGATAGGCATGAAGAAGCATCGGCTGTGACTGATACAACTTCCCTCCCTTGAAGAGTTCCTGTGGTGATGGTTGCCATGTTCCAACACTGGAGTGGAACAATGTGCCTTGGGGACCAGCGCTTCACCAAATGCATTTGTCACACTCTGAGCTTGTATGCGTCATGCCAGCCTAGATACCTGTACAGTCCCTTGTGGGCTGCTTAGTCACATTGGCATGCTCCGTTCATTCGGCCAGAACAAGCCTTAAATTGAGAAGACAGAGGAGTGAGGAGAGAGGCAGTGTGAGGCGTTCATGGGCTGAGCGACTGAGACAAAGGCAGACAGAGTGATGTGGAGGGGGAAAGGCAGAGAGCTGGTTTCATTGGGGAAGTGTTTTCGCCTCTGGCTTAGAGAGTTTGGTAGAGGAGAGTGGCTGCAACATGAAAGACTTGAGCAAAAGAGATGAAGTCAAAACACGAACATGAAGAAGTTTCAGAATGGTGGGGGCTGAGGCAAACCCAAATAAGTCTTTCATGTACCATGCATGAGGGAGAAGCACAGAGAGAATAGACGGATGAGAAAAACAGACCGAGAGCGCGGGTTGTTGTGAGCAGCCGCACAGACGCTGCCTTTACACTGCATTTCACAGTAGAAACAGCTCAAGGCATTCACACCTCGGCTTTTCACACATGTGCCTCAGTTTGCTAATTACTGTGGTGACTGTGTTTGAGGATGATCTCATTGGATTTATTTACGTAATTATGAAACAACCAATGCTCGGTGTAAATGGCGCCTCTCTGTGTTTTCCGATCCGGCTCCATCAGGCTTGTGTGGCGCACAGGCTCAGTTTGAATGTCTTTGGTTGCTTTCGTCTGCTCACCTGCCATTGTTGACTGGGATTTGAGATGAAAGCCTTTTGAATAATAGAGAGAAACGACTCTCATTTCCACAACCCAGCCTCATACAATCTTTTTGTTCGTCAGGAGGAGAAATTTTCATATTTATGTACTGTGCTGCCTCCATTTATTTTAGATATATTTCCCTATTTCAGGCTCTTGCACTTGCTTTGAGTTTTAAGCTTTAAATAACATTTATTTCCCTCATATCATGCTGTTTTCATATTCCTTATTCCCTTTATTGCATGGGTGCTATATTATTTGTACCACCACATGTTTTTTTCTTCTAATTCTGCTCTGAAATCTCCTCCATTCCTGATTCTCAGATGCATCTGGGCGAATGACAGAGACGGGGATCCAAGAGAACCCCCTGTCCCAGCAGATCTCCGATGTTGTCAAGCAGCCGGCCTTTATAGCCGGCATAGGAGCTGCGTGCTGGATCATCCTCATGGTCTTCAGCATCTGGTTGTATAGACACCGAAAGAAGAGGAATGGCCTCTCCAGCAGTTATGCAGGCATTCGCAAAGGTAAGGACACAGTGACCACTACCATGTATATCCACTTGAATCTCTGATTCACAGTGCTGGTTTAAGGTTAGAAGTTTTCTCAATTACAAAATAGTGTAAGAACATTGTCATTGTCGTGCACCACCATCTTCTGCACAAATGCTTCCTCCGATCCTGCCTGTCACAAACTGACATATGTCTATGTAGAGTGCTCTAGGTGAAGTCTATCTGAACGTGCTCTCCAGTAGGGATGTGATGAGAGTGAGAGTGCTGCATGAAGACGTCTTTTATTTATTTTTCCTATTTCTGTCACACTGATCCTGCAAGGGGGTGTGAAGTGTTTTCGGTAAAGTACATTTTCAGGTCCAACAACTGCCCTTTTAGCAACTCCCTTTTGACAGAGCTGGGAAAGAAAGAATGTCTTACCATAATACATCTTTATCAAGGACATGCTGACATTTTCACATGCTTGAAGTAATCTTGCTATCTTTTCAGATCTGGAGGAGTTTTGCATTGAGCAATCTTGCTTATAGTGTCTGCTTATCATACGTTTGGAAAAACACAAACATTCATACCCATGTGTATTTGGGCTGTATTTCAACCCTCTTTGAGTAGCCACAGCGTAACCCAGTGTGTTTATTTACCTGAATGAGCCGAAGTGACAGGGTTCATGACATGTCCAACCTCTGCACATAATTGTTAAGATTTAAAAGAGAGCTATTAGCCTTTCTTTCTCAGTCTCATTTATGTGTGGGCTGGCTTAATGTGTGGCCTTGGGCTCTGCAGCTGCTGCCTGTGAGCGCTACCTACACCATCCACAGTCATTCACTGAGGTTTACTGCTGTGTGCCAGGGCTAGATGAGATCCACCCTTCAACCTTGATACAAACACACATAAACACAGACAAAAGACATGCTAACAGTGAGAGTTGTGAGTCATGTGAAAGTGAGAGACACCTCAGCTAAGCTTTCCCCTAATCTCTGTGGTCTTTAACAGCTTTTACACATAGCTGTGTGTGGTTGATAATGGTCAGAAGAACTGTACCTTTTTTCCCTGTTTCAGCCTTTATATAGTCATGAACATCTATGATAGTATGACATTCCTAATGATATTGTGAATCAATTGTATTAAAGTCTGACAACACACTAATGCTTTTATGTTGTTAGACATCTGAAAAGTATTATTTTAACATAAGTCACTTAAAAACAGAGGTTAAACACAGGGAATACAGTAATATAGAATTGTAAGTTTAAAGGCTCAAAAGTAATGATCTGTGGCCTGAGGCAGAGACGAGTGTGTAGGCTGAGATAACCCGCTGACTGTCTTTGATTCTGTATGTTGATGTTTACTCACACAAACTCAAACAGCTCTTCAGAGGCACAGTAGGCAGACATGACCCCCCTCCTTCTTCTCCTCCTCATGCACCCAGACCACAAGAGGCCACGATCTTTGTTGGAACTGGTTACTAAGAATGTTTTGAAAAGAGTATAATTGCAACCACATGAAGCAACAATCTGCACACAGGGTGAAATAGGCTGAACTGGGACGTGTGAATGTGTGTGCCACAGTGTGTCTCTTATACGTAGTTGCAAACTGAAAATACCTTTTTTACCCGCCAATGGATGCAATCATGCAAACTTTAAAGTGATAATGCCTTCCCAATTGTATAATACACTTTTTTACACAGTGCTGCATAAATCCTCAAAACAGATCTTGTTAGTGAAATGATCAGTACCAGGAATTAGAGTACAATCAATATATGCATTTCAATCTAGTTTGCATTTCTCACAGGCAGTTAAGCCTTCCAAGTGGTAGTCTATCCCCCTTCCCAGGCATTCAACCAACAGATTAAAGCCACCCGACTGCACATATCTTTAGACTTGGTTGAGCATCAAGAGCTGAAAGATTCAAACATGATAGGGTGATTGTTGCATTTAGAGGACTTTTTTTTTTTTGGAACAGGTAATGTATGAATGTATTGTTCCAGGAAATGGAAATGTGATAACAACGTTGTTGTCCTTCTCCGATGTCTCGTACTTAGACAGCAACAATACTTTAATCGTAAGGCAGTGCTCTGCATGACGACCAGCATAGTGCAATGTTGCATCAACTTCAATGCATGGTGTAGTGTTCTTCAATTCTTCACAAAGGAAACCAACACATATGTTATAAGATACCAACAACAGCCACTACAGAATCTAAATCTGCCCACAGTGTATTACTGTTTTGCAAAAGGGCCCCTTCTATGCTGAAGTGTGAGTAATTGAGCTGTATGGGTTATAATGTGAGTGAGATAGCAACATATATCTCCCAAGTGTGTGACCCCGCCCAGCAGGCCTCTGACAGTCTGAGCCAGGATTTGAACCAGCAGCTGGCTCAACACTCACTTTCCCCCAGTTGGGGTCCAGGGATGTCTGCAGGGATCAAAGACAAGGGGCCAGCGAGTAGCGTGTGAATACAGGCTAAAATACTTTTTGAGGATTTGTGTACTTAAACAGAAACTATGTGGCGATGAAGCCCTTTGAATTATGTCCCAGGAACTCGTTCCAGACAGTGTCGATGCAAAATACTTCAGTAATTTAATTTATTTTTTGTTTCTGTCCCAACAGTTCCGTCATTTACTTTCACACCAACCGGTAAGCACTTCTATTTTCTCTTTTTCTTTCTTCATAATTAAAATAAGGGATGCCTGCTTTTATTGATTCACTTTACACCAGCTTTTTCCCTTTATTTGTTGAACACTTCTTTTAATGGCCACAGTCCAAATAGATGAGAGCCATTAAATCTGGACAAGTCAACAAGGGACACTCGGTGTCTACCAATTAAACGAGGCAAACATTTGCACAGTTTAAAGATCTACCAAGAAATAAATGTTCCACCAAATGTTAGGGTCGTGTCAGAATGTAATGCTTAAAGAGAAGCAGGCCGCACTTCTGAGAGGCTGCTTAAACTCGTGGTAACTTGATCAAAGGGCTACTGGCAACCTCAGATGGGATTTAAGAGAATGACACACCACCAGCACTCCAACACACCAATTAGATATAAAAAACATAAAAAGCAGAAGAAAAAATACCCTATCTTCCTTTTTCTGCAAGTATGTATTTACAATCCTTCTTATTTAATCTGTCGGAAGAACTTTGTTCCCTAGAGGTGTTAGGAGTGCTTAATACAATGGTGAATGGTTAAGAGGAATTAAAAGTGAGGGCAGGAGAAGAAGAGTGAGTCAAACAATAATGTACAGTTTGGGTAGCATTGGCCTGATTGATCCTGTCTCTGCAGAGGTCGTATATTAACGGTAGCAGAGTTGTTGTTTTTTGTAATCAGGTAGAATAATTTGGCTGTTGCAAGCTTGTTTCATGATTAGTTGGAAGTCTTCCACTTGAAAAACAAGCCTAACTTTTGTGTCTCTTTAAGACGTACAACTCCATGCCCTGGCACCCTGCTACTAACAAGATGTTGGGGTGCCTTGTGCTGATTTGCATCCGGAATTGGAGTGTGATACTTTGTTTGCATTAGATTTTTTGATGCAAGGCCAACACCACACTTCATGTTTTGAGACGGGGAATTGACACAGTTGAGGCCCTACCTACCCTCTTTCATCTCTCCTCCTTTCGGGGAAGAGATTGTAATTAAAGTTTGAAGTTTATCTCTCCTTCACACACAGCCAGCTTAGAGCTCCTTGAAAGAGTCCAACTTTCAGTGCGCGGAGCTTCAAACACGCTGAACCCGAGCCAGCAGCCAAAGAGCTCTGCATCTCTGTTCTTCATAAGCCTCTTACATACACTCCTTCTGCTCCTGTTGCTCTGTGTGTGTGTGTGTGTGACTCAGCCAAAATGATGCCACAAACATTCATGTACATGCTCACATAAACTGATAAATAAAACACATGCACGTAAAAGGAAGCATTCACATCAACGCTGACAAAACTCAAATTAAAAATCAATCTAATAATTTTCAAATTGTTTTCTCTATTTTCAGTGGCATATCAGAGAGGAGGAGAGGGTGTTAGCAGTGCTGGAAGGTAAGAGATTATTTATTTATTATGTAAAGAGTGTATATGTCAAATACTTACAAAAAAATTGGGGAAATCAAATCATGACTATATTTGAATAACAAATGCAGTCGTATGGTAAAACTACTGAACAGTTGAGCAGTGTTGGGCAAGTGCACTTTTCTTCAGCAAACACTAGGGGGAGTGCTGTGACTTTCTTAAGCCGGAGAGAGCTGGGATGGGGTAAGGGGGTGCATTAAGTATGTTATGATAACATGAACAAAGCCCCATGCAGTCTGCCAGGAGACCATCCTCATCCTAGATGGTGGAGAGCCACATCCAACCACAAGGCTGTGCCATAGCCTCACCCTACAACATGAATAGAGAAACATGCCCACACATAGCTGTAACGGCACACCTATGCATGTTGTGGAATGGTGCATTGTGTACAAACAGCGAGACTTAAAGAATGATGCGTGTTATAACTCATTTGTATGTCCAATAGATGGCATCATACCGCTTGGAGATTGAAAAAAATATATAGAATGCAGAAAAGAAAGATGAACTATGTATTTATTGGTTTCTCTTTCTTTACTAAGAGGACATGGTGTGTGTGTGTGTGTGTGTGTGTGTGTGTGTGTGTGTGTGTGTGTGTGTGTGTGTGTGTGTGTGTGTGTGTGTGTGTGTGTGTGTGTGTGTGTGTGTGTGTGTGTGTGTGTGTGTGTGTGTGTGTGTGTGTGTGTGTCTGTGTGTGTGTGTGGTGTGTGTGTGTGTGTGTGTGTGTGTGTGTGTGTGTGTGTGTGTGTGTGTGTGTGTGTGTGTGTGTGTGTGTGTGTGTGTGTGTGTGTGTGTGTGTGTGTGTGTGTGTGTGTGTGCATTCGTGTTGTTCATATAGTAATGAATAGTTAGCTTGGAGCAATCAGCATTAAATCCATATTATCCAGTTCTATGATTGAATCCCAATTTGCAGAATGGCTATGTCAGCTCTGAACAAAGACAATGGCCATTCAATATCAACATACAACTGCCGGGGTGATTGAGGAGCTATTGTATGATTGTATTTGGTTGGATATGACAAATGTGTTCATTTCCAAAAATGAATCCGAAAAATGAGTCACTTGAGAGGGAATGAGGAAACATAATTCAATGCTAAATCAGTGTTGGGATTTGCAACTGGGAGCAGCGCTGTGGATATTTGAATATTGAAACAGCGTATGGCCGTGGTAGAGTAGCCTGAATTCTCTTTGTATGCTAGATTGATTCATTCCATGAGTAGTAGGAAGTGATTTATTCTCAGCTCTTTTAACACTGGTTGGACTTAGGTCAGGTTGTACAGTAGAATCCCGTTGAACAAGTAATCTTGCATTGTGCTGAGATTAAAGACAGAGTAATAGGAGCAATACATGGAAACAATAGGGATTGATGGCCAGGCGATAATGTGAGGACTGGTTCACATGGGTTTATCTTCTAGTGCTGGCTTTTCATGTCATTCCTTCTGTAAAGCTAAAAGAAGAACACTTTTAAATGATAGAGATGCTGTGTGACAACATTATTCGTGAAGCATTTGTGGTTCACTGGCTGTTCAGGATGCACATTTCGCAAAATATAGCGAGTGAATTTTATCTGGCTGTGTAATCCAAGCGGTTCGCTAATGCTCATGAGGGCTCAGGCAAAGTGTCATCGACTGTGGGCAAGTCATGCACACACAATCTATTTAGGTGTGTGTGTGTGTGTGTGTGTGTGTGTGTGTGTGTGTGTGTGTGTGTGTGTGTGTGTGTGTGTGTGTGTGTGTGTGTGTGTGTGTGTGTGTGTGTGTGTGTGTGTGTGTGTGTGTGTGTGTGTGTGTGTGTGTGTGTGTGTGTGTGTGTGTGTGTGTGTGTGTGTGTGTGTGTGTGTGTGTGTGTGTGTGTGTGTGTGTGTGTGTGTGTGTGTGTGTGTGTGTGTGTGTGTGTGTGTGTGTGTGTGTGTGTGTGTGGCCAAAAGGCAAACAAGTACTACATCGGATTGTTCCTATTCTCAGCTGCTGGATAAATAAACTCAACATAATCCTTTCTTTCAGATATCATGTTTTTGTGGGTATTTAATTTCATTCACATAAATGTCAGTGTGGTGTTGGCTCAGCCTCTTACTATTGTTAACTATTTGGTCCATTTTTTTACAGGCCTGGTTTGCTAAACATTGGGGAATCTGCTACACAACCATGGCTGGCAGACACATGGCCAAACTCCTGCTCCAATCACAACGACTGCAGCATGAACTGCTGCACTGCAGGCAATGGCAACAGTGACAGCAACTTGGCAACCTACAGCCGCCCAGGTATGAAGTGTTGACGCTTCCATGCGTAGGCAAACACCAAAATAAACACACCTCAAACGCAATGATGCAGTCCTTGACAAAATAACTCTGGAGATAAGAAACGCGGGAGCTGGGGGAATTTGCTGTGAAAAAGGAAGTAGCATCTGATATGTGGGTTAGCTCCCTGGAGAGTTGTTCTGTGTATCTCTCATTTCTGTAGGTCTCCACAAGAAAAACCTGAAGAAATACCGGGATTAAGAGAGGCTGTGTGCTTGTGGTTTTGATTTATTTGAGGTTAGAGTGGAGCTGTTTTAGGCAGGAAATAAAAGGAGCACACTGAGAGGGTCCCTACTCTGTTGCTAATCGAATTGCTTTGCTGATTTCCATACTGTTGTTATAGCCGGTAATGTAATTTCCCCTAAGTGCTCAGTTATTTAAGAAATGTGCAGCGGGCAAGGAGGTCAAGGCTGGACTGCAGACGGTGGCCAGAAGCAGAGGAGGAGAGAATGATAGAGGGAGAAAGGTGCATCTGGAAGACCAGATGGAAAGGGAGAGAAAGGATTGATGATGAATAAGTATATGCTAAAATATATACTGAAATGTATAAGGGGAGTTAGACAGCGGATTGAGATAAAGTTAAGGAAAGAGACTCACAGACAACCACCAATTGGCCTTTTAGTATATTCAGCACTAGTACAGTTGTCAACAAGAGGGAGCAAATATGACCTCAACATGTTTTACATTACCACAAAACAATATATTATTGTATGCAGACTGTGCACACACACACATAGTGGCCTATCTGAAAAGAGAACAGCGTAACACTTCAGCTTGAATGCTGCAGGACTTGCTATTATTCATTTTAAGCTGTGACCCAAGTCTTAAAACAACCCTATCCTCGGAAACTTGGACTGCAATGAAATGCTTTATGTTCTAAATGATGCACTTTGGGACTATTCCTTCAAGGGCAGCCCATAATTCCTATCCAGCTGTTCGGCCTAATATCCATCCAGCCATTCAATAGTTTCTCCTTACTTACAACCTTCCCCAGTGAGGATTAATAATTCATCTTTTAGACTTTATAGTCATCAGATGTAGTTTCTTCTTTGTGCTAATCACCCGTCTGAGGTCGAAGTGTTCGACTCTTTCCAAACATGGTGTGATATGTTTAACAGGGAATAACAGGCTAAAGGTAGCCCTCACCCTTTGCATGACACCCCGCTGTATGACACTAAGGAGCTTGCCAGATGCATGCTTTGTGTGTGTGCCAAACCTAAACTCTGTGAACATTAAGAGGATCACTGAATAGGTGGCCGAGCAAAAAGAAAGAAGTTAATGTGCCTTTATCTCAGCCATAGGGGCGCCTTCACACGTCAACCTTTGAAGTGTCGAGCTGTTCCGTGCCGCTGAAATGTGAGGCGCGCGGCACGAGCGGCGTGCACCTATGGCCGTCCTTGGTATTTACCGCAATGCTGGCTCTCAGATCTGCTGGAGGATTTGAATATTTTATGAGCCAGGGAAAATTGGATCTGTCAGTGGAGCTGTGCTTTTACTGCGCGCCTCATTCCAGGTCTTTGATACAGACATGTATTTTTGTCCCTCTCAATGAAGAGAGAACATAGAGAAACAGAGATGACACCCACATTGAGTCATAGATGAGAGAGGGGGCTGAGCAAAAGCTGTAATAACACCTGTGTCACTCACCTAAAGCAGATCATCATTTGGCAAGCAAATTGAGACTTTAAACATAAAGAGAGTCCCGCTAGATTGCACGGAGATTTTTCAAATCTTGAAATTATTATCTTAATGTTTTTTGCTTTTGTTTAATAAATGTATTGAGCTCTAGATCAAATGATGCCCTGTTGTTTCAAAGCTTTTACCAAACTGGCATACTGCTCCTAAGCTGATCAGCAGTAGACAAGATTGACTAAATACCCTCCTCATATTCTCCAGCCGACTGCATCGCCAATTATAACAACCAGATGGAAAACAAGCAGACCAACCTCATGGTGCCAGAGTCAGGCGTCTATGGAGATGTAGACTTGTCCAACAAGATCAATGAGATGAAGACCTTCAACAGCCCAAACCTGAAAGATGGCCGCTTTGTAGGGCCGGGGGGCCAGCCCACACCATACGCCACAACCCAGCTCATCCAGTCCTCCATCATGGGCAACCACGGTAACCCCGACAGAGGAACCGGAGGCAGTGGAGGAGGCCCCCTGGGTGGAGGGGAGATGAATGAAAAGCACTGCTGGAAGCCCCCCTCACTCCAGCAGCAGAAACAGGAAATGGGCTCCCAGATGCAGTACAACATCATGGAACAAAACAAGCTGAACAAGGGTGAGTGTGGAATACAGAAGCCATGGCTGCAGAGGTCCACTCCGATCCATGATCTTCCTCCGCTTCATTTCCCCCCTCCGTTCTCTCCTCTCCCGGCTCTTTCCGCCTCACTGGTGAAGCCTGTGGAAGAGTTTCAAGCTCATATTTTCCTTGGTTCTTTCTCGCTCCTTTTCAGTCAACATAAGCATCATCGCTCTTTCTTTCTGCCTGTCTGTATGGCATTCATGTAACCTCTTACCACCCTCCATGCAATCATGTGCAATTTTTCGCAGCTAAATGTGAGCCAGGCCTGAATTGCTGTCATTGTATGGTATTTTGGTTGTTTCTTTGTGATGAAAGCAGGTGTGAGGACTTATCTTTGGTGTCAAATTTCAAAATGAAAGACAAAGATAACTCTTGGATCTTTAACCGCTTTGAACAAAGCTATCATCACCTTGTTGTACCTGCAGAAAGGAACCACATGTGGTGTGCCAGTTTTAAGAATTGTGTGCAGATGCTGCATGTGTTCACATACTCACCTATAAATGATAACGCTTCAACTGCATGCCTCGTGTGTGTAACACTATACACTGTGCTAAGTGGTTTTGTACTTCTGATCAAAAATAATTCCCTTCATTTCCTTGTTCAATACAAAGTGGATGCTTTGCTTCAAAGTGTTTTGAGTAGAAGCAAGGTATCTGCCGGAGGCCATACTAACCACACACTCCATTCTCCCAAATCAGACCGCTACAGAGGAGGTGACAGCCCTATGCCTGCCACCATCCCCTACAACCAGACCCATGACAGTCACACTGGAGGCTCCTACAACAGCTCGGACCAAGGCAGCAGTAGCACCTCCGGTAAGAGCATTGGGGCATGTCAGGGCATTCAGAGGTTATCAAGTTGAGTCTGTGCTAATAATTGTACTAGATTTTTTCGCAGTTTTGTTTTTGATGAACTGCCAAATGTTTCCGGTTTATTGTTATTGTCAACCATATAATCATATACAAGCCTGTAGCTTTATTTGAAATCCCAGTATTCCCCAAAAGCAATAAATCACTTTGATATGCTAATAATGCATGCTTTAAAATGGTAATTTGATTAATTACCATGTCAGCCTATCTTGAAACGAAATTGAAAGGGAGATGCCTTTAGAAAATAGAAAAATGCAGAACAAAAGGAGAAGAGGAAACTGACAACAATGCCTTATAACAAAGGCACGTAACATAACACCATGCCCAGCATTTGCTTGTGGCTTTTATGCAATGTCATCCAAGGGATGTTTAAAACATTTTTGCTTTAAAGGAACCTTTTCTTTTATTAATTCACTTTTTCGTTTTTTTCTGATTTCTTACGCATTTCTCGGTTTGTACCTGCTTAGTTTGCATTGCTTTCGTGAATTGGCTTTACTTTAATTTCAGTGAAGAGCAGCTTTATTTCACCAGAGCCTCAATCCGTCTGCAGACAAGGACAAATGATAACTCATTGCGGATGGCATGCAACACTGCCACCTTAATGCCATGTATCCATTCTGATATTGCGTTTGAAGTTCAAGCCATTAAGGAGAAACCTTTAGTGCTCGCTGCACCTCACAGCTCGTTGGTTCACAATTCTAATAGTTTGGTATTAATTGGACCCTTTTCTGCCGTTATTATTCCTACCTTCCCTCTTGGTACTGAATAATACCGCTGTAGGGAAATGACTGTTTTATAGTATTTCCAATCATTTAGCTAAGAGGTATGTGTGCACACTTCCGTAACAGTGGAGGGTTGCATTAGCCTTTGCACTCTTGCATAAAACATTATCATTTATTTGTTAGCCAGTCTTTTTATTGCATTTTATCTGCTGTCAGTTCCTTACGTTGGAATTTCGTCAACATTAATAATTGATTTTCAGAGATGGAGCATATATAAGTATATATGTCTGGAGGTGTCTTGCGATTGAGTGCTTTTTTCTCATTTTTGAGCAGGGAGTCAGGGTCAAAAGAAGGGAGTGCGCACCCCCAAACTACCCAAACAGAGCACAATGAATTGGGCTGACCTTCTACCCCCTCCCCCTGCAAACCCACCCCCAAGTCGGAGCACAGAGGAGTACTCGCTTTCCATGGATGAAAGGTGGGACATGTCTGCACAGACAGACAATCTGACAGGCATGCACACATTGTATTTAAATACTAGTTGATTCTTCTTGCCTTTTCTCCTGTTTCTCGCCTCATTGCTAGCATTTGCCTCAAGGGTTTTCTATCTATTAGTGCTAGGCTCATGTCAAACCTTGATAGAAAGGTGCCATGAATATTTAGTTTATGTCTTCCTGGCTTCAGTATACAAAAACATGTTTTTTTTTGGTGATATGACGGTAATGAGGCTCATTTCTCTGTTGGCAGTTGTGAACCAGACATGCAGTGCCCCATGCCCCCCTCTCACATGTACCTGCAGCCTGATGAGCTGGAGGAGGAAGAGGAGATGGAGAGGGGCCCCACTCCTCCCATCCGAGGAGCAGCCTCTTCCCCTGCAGCTGTATCTTACAGTCACCAGTCCACAGCCACCCTCACCCCCTCCCCCCAGGAAGAGATGCAGCCGATGCTCCAGGACGCACCTGACAGCCATGAACGCAGGTACACTTGCATGCTGTCTACTACCCCAACAAGTAAAACAACTCAGACTAACCAATTTCACAAAAGCAAATCTTAGGTTTTAGATACATTTCTTACCTTCAAAGGAACCATTTATTTCACATCATTTCATTGCATCATTAAAATCAACCTGCACTGATTTGAAAGTTTCTGAAATATATCAAGCTGTGAGCAGTACCTTGCATTTGTTGGTGCACAAATAAATGAAGACATCATACATTTAGTATTACATTTGCAAACATAAGCTATTTTTAAAATGGATTTGAAGTATATTTGATTGGCTCAAATATGCTATATGAGCAGTGTGGTCTCTTTGTTATTGGCTGGTGCATTTGACTTTTCTCACATAATTTAATTGAGAAATTAGTTTCTGATTTGATTGGTTCTTCCCCTTTTGCAGGCGCCACACAGTGAGCCCCCTACCCCTTCAAATTCCCCACTCTCCTTCACACACATATGGGTACATCCCCAGCCCGTTGGTCTTGGACACTGATGGCATGGATGAAGATGACGATATATTGGAGGAAGAGGAGGAGGAGGGTGACGAGACAGATTCAGAGGTGGCCAAGATGCACTACCACCACACCCACCCCCACACACACCCCCACCACCCCCAGATGCATCCACGAAGGTTGCTGCTCCGAGGGCTTGAACAAACGCCTGCGTCCAGCACCGGCGACCTGGAGAGCTCCGTCACCGGCTCCATGATCAACGGATGGGGGTCGGCTTCTGAAGAGGATAATGTCTCTTCAGGGAGGTCAAGTGCCGTCAGCTCATCAGACGGATCCTTCTTCACTGATGCTGACTTTGCTCAAGCGGTGGCTGCAGCTGCAGAGTACTCAGGCGTCAGGGTGGCCAAATATCCACACACACTGGGCCCAGAAGTCGGAGGAGCGTCAGGTGGGTTTTATGAAGGTGCCCACATCCGCAATAAATGTTACTATAAGACATGTGAGGAATTGTGAAAGTAAACAGTTCCTGTGTTTTTTTTCCCTCAGCACGAAAATACCAAATAAACCCGTCAGGCCACCGTCCCAGCAGCCCGGTGTCCACAGACAGTAACATGAGCATGGCAGCTGTACACAGGAGGCCTCCTAAGAAGCAGAAACAGCATCCAGCGGCTCATCCAGCGGCTCATCCAGCGGCTCATCCAGCGGCTCATCCAGGAAACCAGCGACGTGAAGTCTATAATGAAGGTAAACATGGATTAATTACTATAAAAACACAATAATTCAAAGTTTAAATAACTTTCAAAATGAAAACATCTTGTGAGCTCAATATGTGTACAGTATGTTGATGCTAATAGATTCCTACTCAAATATTTAATGTTAATCGAGCATTTTTTTTTCTACAAATATATCTTGTTACCAGCCACAATTAATATTATTATTTGGATAATATTTCTTACTGCACGTGGACATGTTTTGTCACCATGATAGATACAGTCAGGGAAAACATGCATTTTTTTCCCACTTCAGGCCTCTGAACTGATTCTTTGTAGCAGCTGGATGGATCCAATTACAAGATGGTCTCTACTTAAACACCATGTAAATCTACATTTCAAAACTAATGATTAATTTATCAAAAATAAATCTAAATGTATGTTGTGGCATATGATATAGGGTTGATTAGTGCAACTACATAATCTACCATATTTTTTTAACTTTAAAATAGTATTAGTATGAACTAAGTTTAGTACAAACTATGTTTGTCTGTAAATGGTTTTAATTACTTTATACAGCCACCAGACTAATAGACAGGCACGGAACAATACTAACAGTTGAGTTGTGTCCCACAAGTACACAGATGGCCAGTTTGTATCAATGACTATGTCTCTATTCCCTCTACAGAAATGTTGGGTAAAAGTGCAGTTTACTGTGATTTAGTGTAAATTACTGAGTATGGGTGTGCCATGAGCCAGGGCTTTAATCTTCTCTCATGTGTTCACGCACATGCATACATGGCATCATTCCTAATCTGTGACAGTGCTGAACAGATCGGGCAAGTGGTGGGCTGGAGGCCAAGGCCATGGTGGGGACGACTGGAGGGGGGGTGGTCTCCAGGGAGCTCTGTCCAGCTTGGGTCTGCTGACACTGGGATGTCTCTCCACTCTAGCCACTAATGAAATTGATCCAGGTGCTCTGGCTCTCACTGAAGTGCCACCTTTAGGAGCCGGACATAAACCAAACAGGGGCTAAATACTGGAGCAGCTGCACACGGAAGGGAAAGCTGTAACCTTGTTAAGAGAAAGAGCAATTTACTTTCAAAGCATAACTCTTAACAATACACAGCCTAGCAGTGGAACACCACTTATTCTAGCTGTTTCCTTAATGCTTTGATCCTGTGGATATGTATTTCCTGCTGTATTTCTCTGCATGTGTGTGTGTAGGCGCTCACTCTGCTGTGTACAGTATGTGCTTTCCCAGAGCTGGCTCTCCTCTTAGTGTCAGGTGTCCTTGAGTGTTGGAAGCACTTGACAGGGAGATTTAATATCCAGCTCACTAGGAGCCAGACCAGCTATATCACTGCAGAGAATCCAACCCACCCAACCTCCGCCTTCTGCCATCATCCTTATATCCAGGCTCCTTCCCCATCCACTGCCCCTCCCTTTGGAGTGATCTCTCCATCCCTCTCGACTCTCCCCTCTTCTCCCGTGCTCCCCTCCGTCTTTGTTTGAGCAGCGAGGGGGCGGACTGACAGCTATGCAGCTCTGTCTGTCCATCAGTCCTCCTGCTGATTGCATTTGATCTGAATGGATTGTTTTTCATTTGGAGGTTATTGCCTCCCCTGCCCCCCCCCCCCCTGTCTTTCCTTCAACCCCCACCCTTCATACCCCTGTCTGTGGTCTAGAACACTGGTGCTGAGGTGTTAGTTGAGATTTTATGAAATGTTAAGAAGGATAGTAACAACCTAAAACACAATGTGTATACTTGTGTTTTCTGTAAGTTATTGTATGTCACTGTACCTTTCCAATTTCTGCAGACTGGACTACTATCCCAGTGCATCACTGTAAATACACATACATACCATCAGTTAAGGCGACAGTTTAACAAATGGACCAGCAACCCCCCTAACACCCAAACAGCCTCCCTTCCCCACCCCTTTCTGACCTACTCATTTCACTCCTGTTTGCTCAGTGGATTTGGAAACTCCCAAGTTATATTCCCCTCATGATTCATATTGTGTTTGACTCAAATACCTTTGTCTACCTTCTCTGAACTTAACCCTTCCCTGTCTCTTTTGATCTGTCTCAGTCCCGTCTGCCTAATTAACCACCGGGCCATCCAATACACCCTCCTTGGCAAGCCCAGAGACACTTTTCAGACCTGAGCTCTGTCCTCGCCCATATTTCCTCATAAATCTAACAGGCACTCTGCTCCTCCCTCGCAGTGAGCCCTATCTCACAGACTGTGGCATTGATCGGACTCACACTGAGGCAGGACTCAGGAGGCAAGAGAGATATTAAAAAACTGCAGACACCTCTTTGCTGTATGATATTGACTGGCCCCTTTTGTATTCAGGAGGAGAGTATGGAGGTAGAGGATAATCAGAAGAGTGTATTGGGGCTGCTTGATTCCGCCAACAAGACACAGCAAAGACATCACCTGCCTCATTAGCCTCTCGAGTGTAAAAAAGGGAATAAAAGCTTTGATTTTCCACAAAGTCCAGTGTGCCACAATCGAAAAACAGAGACTATCTAAGCCATGGGTCTTTTAATTTATGGAATATAATAGTCATAGTATAATGTTTCATAATGATGTCAAAAGGTAAATCCCAATATGCACAAAAAATGTTGTAAAAAAAGGTCTTAAAACAATGTCATATAATACTATGCCACTTAAAAAGCAAAAATCTTAGTATCATAGTGCAGTCATTGTATTCACTACTACAGTATGCATTAACAAAAGACCATCTTGCAATGGAATAACGCTAGACGTGAAGCCAAGTCGGCCCACATCCATCTCCAAACACTGCCTTTTTTTAAATCTATATGTATATGACTACCCATCCATAAACCGTTCTGACTGCATGGTTGTGATGTTATTGCAAATATAAACACCTGACAAAGAGCTAAAAAGAAAAGCTGCGACAGGACCACGTATTATAACAACACACAGAGATACACAGTGAAGACTACACCATACATCCTGTTTAGTCAAGAGTTTAAGATAGCCTTCGGAATTCAAGCAAGGTGTAAGAGTTGGCACTTGAAATGTTTATCAACAACTAATCATATGTGGATTATAGGTCTGACCGCAGACAAACCATCCTTCAGGTCGGATGCTGATTACAAGATGAAAATCCATCGATTTGGGGCAGAAAAGGATTTTCTCTTACCATTTTGTTAGGATGGTGAAATGTGTACGAGACCAGGCTAATAATGGCTCAAGGACAAGCAGCATTGATTCATCGACAGGGGAAGTGGAGCAGTTCAGAGAACCAGCTGCTGACCGTCACACCCCCGTCTTCCTCCCCTCTTTCTCCTCTCTTGCCTCTTGTACAAATGTCATAACTCTCAGATTTGGCCTCCCTAATGTAATCTGTTGTGTTTACTGTCGGCACGGAGTAGTCTCCGCTCGGCATAGCTATGTGCAGAGCTCTGAGTGTATGTACACACACTACAGCTGTGTTTGTGTGTCACCTTGCAGGTGTGAGACAACTGAGCTACACACGATGCACACAAGTTACATGAGCACACTTTATGTTGTTTCCACATTTGTTTTTGATGTCTGTTTAATGTGTTCTTGGTTCCTGTGTTTATTCTTCAGATCTCCCTCCTCCACCCATCCCACCTCCTGCTGTGCTCAAGTCACCTACACACCCGTCCAAGGCAGTCTTGGAGGGCCGGGGAGTTTCCCCCAAAGCAGTTGAAGGTCGAGACAAGAGAGGAGGAACCGGGGGCTACCAGCTTAGAGAGGGCTCGGACACCAGAACCAGCTCCTCTGAGCGCAGAGAGGCTCAGGAGAGACAAAGGACAGCTCATGGAGGGAAAGGGACTAAACATGAAGGTAGCACCGCCAGCAAGGCTCGCCAACACGCAGGTACAACAGCAAATACCATGTGGCCCCTCAATGCTGTTTGCAATGTTTTTGATTATGCAAGACTCAATACCTTCCTACAACTGTTCTTTGACCCTAGGTTCAGAGGACATTCAGCCCTATAGCCGACCACAGTTCCCCACAGTCAACAGCCCCCGGGACCCCAGCTCCTCCAGCTCCATGTCTTCCAGGGGCTCAGGGGGGCGGCGGAGAGGAGAAGGGGGCCGCAGGAACCCTGCAGACATGAGCCTCAACACCACGGGAGCCTTCCAACCAGGAGATGAAGAGTCTGAGGTACATACATGCCTCAACAGTTGTGAATATGGCATTACCTAGGCCAATATCTAAATTGGGTGAATTTTTGAATAATTGTAACTTGGATATGTACAGTACATAGGAAAAATAAACTGCCATTTTTTTTAAAGGAGACATGTCATGGCCATTTCCACTGATCATAATTCCATTGTTGAGATCTAGAATAGATTTATTTATTTGTGCAATTTTCCAAACTCACATTGGTTCTATTTCGTCCCTAATGACCGCCAGAGGCGGTGCTTTAAGCACTGGATATGTCCATCGCGCGCATGCGCAGCTCGAGTACCAATAACAACAAAGTCACCTGTGACCCACGTGACACCGGCTATATCAGCCGGTGTCGTCAGAGGATCTGTTCCTTTCATCTTCTCGCTGCGCGAGGGTACCGTGGCTACATTTTCGTAGCCTACAGCGTTCAGGTTTGAACGTTTGATCTGAGGGATTTCTCTGCAAGCAGCTGGCCGCGTGCAGCTTCGTGACTGACAGTCGGAGCTACTGGTCGTTAACGCGTCCTCCAGGAGCTGTGGCCTGCTGTGCGCTGTGCAGAGCCTCGACAGACAGGTTGGTGTCAGCTTGTTGCTGGTGATGGCTGTGTCCCCGCACCCTCTCCCAGCCAAGTTGTCCTGATTGCTGTCTTATTTTTTGTTTGGCTTACACTTTCTGGTGACGACAGTGTTCCCGCTTCCTCTCCCATAAAGTTGCCCTTATGCTCTTTTGAAAGTTCTGCTTGTTGTGCCCGAGCTATCATTAGCATTTGAGTCCCAGCTTTGGCTGCGTCCCTCATTCAATTTAGTATGGAAAGCCCAGAGTGTCATATTTTAAACCCGTTTTTCGTTTAGATGCAGAGAGTAAGGTAAGTACTTTCTATTTCTTAAAAGCTATTATCTGGTCTTAACATTTGTGTTCTGACTTGGTCGCTTGATTGTTAGCAGCAGCCGCTTGGCTAACACCTTGCTGTTAAGCTTAACAATTAACTCAGCCGGTGAGGGCAGTGCTCCCGCTCCCGGTATCATAGGGTTTGATTGCAGTAGCGCTAGATCGTTGTATTACTGCTCCTAGTACTAGACTCCTAGCACTAGGATGATATGCAGAGAACATCTTCACTGCGGGTGCTGTGTGCTCCGCATGTGCGGTTACTACTATAACCATGGCCTACGGTTCTATGCGGGCTGTTCTCTTTCTTAGAAGCTAATTATCTGGTCTTAACATTGTGTTCTGACTTGGTTGCTTGATTGTTAGCAGCAGCCGCTTGGCTAACACCTTGCATGTACTGTTAAGCTTCATTATTTAACTCAGCCGGTGAGGGCAGTGATCTCGCTCCCGCTCCCGGTAAACGCATGGTATGGTTGCAGTAGCGCTATATCGTTGTATTTACTGCTCCTAGTACTAGACTCCTAGCACTAGGACGATATGCAGAGAACAATCTTCACTGTGTGTGCTGTGTGCTCTGCATTAAGGAGGATTTCATCCTCCCAATATTATATTATCTAGTGGGCAGCCGTTTGGCTGACACTTTTAGTCACTGGCCACAGTTACTACTGTAACTAAGGTTCTAAGCCGTAAGTACTGGCCATAATTACTACTGTAACTACGGTTCCAAGCCGTGTAAGTACTGGCCATAGTCAATACCGTAACTACGGCTCTATGCTGTGTAAGTACTGGCCATAGTTACTACTGTAACTACGGTTCCAAGCCATGTAAGTACTGGCCATAGTTACTACTGTAACTATGGTTCCAAGCCGTGCAAGTACTGGCCAGAGTTACTACTGTAACTATGGCTCTATGCTGTGTAAGTTCTGGCCATAGTTACGACTGTAACTACGGTTCTAAGCCGTGTAAGTACTGGCCATAGTTACTACTGTAACTACGGTTATATGCCGTGTGAGCACTGGCCATGGTTACTGCTTTAACTACGGCTCTGTGCTGTTCTCTTCTTTAGAAGCTAGTTATCTGGTCTTAAACATGTGTGTTATTTGACTTGATCTCGCTTGATCGTTAGCAGCAGCTGCTCGCCCGGCTAACGTCTTGCGTGTACTGTTAAGCTTCTTTATTTTACCCAGCTAGGTGAAGGCAGTGCTCTCGCTCCCGCTCCCTCTACCGGTAATGCGGATGTAGCTACATCCCTTTTTCTGTTCGGTGAGTAGTAGCACCGCTCTACTCTTCCCGTTCAGCAGGTAGCTGGTGAAGGCTGTGTTCCCGCACCCGCTCCCGGTTACGCTGCATCTGGCATTCGTCTCTAACTCAACCAGTGAAGGCAGTGTTCTCGCCCCCACTCCTGGTAGACGCTGAACTGCCTCGCTTTTCCGTTAAGCAGGTAGCCGGTGAAGGCTGTGTTCCCGCACCCGCTCCCGGTTACGCTGCATCCGGCATTCGTCTCTAACTCAACCAGTGAAGGCAGTGTTCTCGCCCCCGCTCCTGGTAGACGCGGAACTGCCTTGTTTCTCCGTTAAGCAGGTAGCTGGTGAAGGCTGTGTTCCCGCACCCGCTCCCGGTTACGCCGCATCTGGCATTCGTCTCTAACTCAACCAGTGAAGGCAGTGTTCTCGCCCCCGCTCCTGGTAGGCGCTGAACTGCTGTGTTTATTAATCCAGCCAGGTGAAGGCAGTGCTCTCGCTCCCGCTCCCTCTGCCGGTAACGTGGGTGTAATTACATCCCTCTTTCTGTTCGGCGAGTAGCAGCAACGCTCTACTCTTTCCATTAAGCAGGTAGCTGGTGAAGGCTGTGTTCCCGCACCCGCTCCCGGCTACGCTGCATTTGGCTACCTACAGAATGGCTCATTCATATAGCGCCTGTATGGCTTCTTTTGAGCCCGAGGACGGCCACGACCGCTGCCCCTCCTGCCTCTGGCGGTCAGTGGGGACGAAATGTGAGCATCTGAGGGAGGTTCTCACGGTAAACGCCTGCATGAGCTGTAGCTGCATGCATCGGGCGCTCAGAGTGGCTAGAATCACTGAGGTGGAACGTCTGGCAGCAGCCAACAGACACCTCTCCTTGTCACATCCTCCTCCAGATCAGGCTGTCCTCTAAAGTGGATCGGCTAGCTGCCGATAGGGGCATGATGAAGTCGCCTCTTGGCCCTTCAGCCTGGGCCCGGTGTAGGGGCTGCTAGCGGGCCGCCTGTCCCCCCCCCCCCCCCCCCCCCCCCCCCTTCGGTTGACACCCCTCCTTCGGTTGGCGCACCTCCTTCGGTTGGCGCACCTCCTTCGGCTGACGCACCTCCTTCGGTTGACGCACCTCCTTCGGTTGACGCACCTCTGTATGAGGACGCCTTGTCGCCAGGTTTCGCTGGCCCAGTCACCACTAATGGAGGCATGTAGGAGAGTCCTCCGTAGCGTACCAGTCGAGCCAGGGGAGCTGTTTAGGTCAGCTGCCCTGGAGGCACTGGAGCGTGCCGCCCAAGCTAGGCAGACCAGGCAGCAGCTCTCGGGTCTTCGCAGACCTGTGCACACTCCCAGCAGGCCCAGGGGCCGCTCTAGCTCGTGCTAAGTTGCCAAGAGTTGTCCGTCCTTCTGTCCAAGGACACAATCAAGCCAGTAAGACCCTCTGCGTAGCCCAGGAGGTTCTACTCTGCGTACTTTCTCGTGAGCAAGAAAGTCGGCAGATTTCGCCCGATCTTGGACCTCAGAGGAATCAACAGATTCCCGAAGGTGCTGCCATTCTATATGCTGACCACTGCATATGCACAGGTGGAGTGGTTCTCAACCGTGGACTTGAGGGATGCCTACTTCCACGTGGGCCGGGCAAGATGGTGCCTTATATTCAGTTCCTCCGGCCCTTGGGCAGACTGGCAGCTGCCTCGGCCGCTGGGCCCTTAGGCCCGCTGTCGTTGCGCCCCATGCAGATTTGGCTGAACAGCCTTCACTTGGACGCCAAGTGGCACAGGCACAGGGAAGTCAGGGTGTCGCAGCATTGCCTCCACTCTCTGTCACGCTGGAGGGGCAGGGCCTATCTCCTAGTGGGCGTGCCCATGGGCGCCATCCCATCCCGCCAGGAGACCATCACCATAGGTGCATGTCTCTCAGGGTGGGGTGCAGTGCGGCAGGGCAGGACCGTTCAGGGTCAGCGGTCTGCCCAGGAGAGTGCGCGCCAGGTCAACGTGCTAGAGCTTCGGGCTGTGCAGCTTGCACTCACGCACTTTCTACCCCAACTGGGGGGCAAGAATGTGCGTGTTCTTTGGGGACAGCATGTACGTTGTTGCTTAGACAACAGTCCCTTCCAGATAATGGACGTTCTCACTCCACTCTGAATTTATGTGGCTGCGATTTCTGCCCGACATGTTCTGGTCGACGGCGCCACGGCGGGGTGCCACAGGTCGGTGTCCCTCTTTATGAGAGGGGCTTTACGGCAGCGTCCCCCTAGCACTCCGAGGGCTCCGGCTTGGGACCTGCCCCTGCTGCCGGATGCCCTATCATCTCCTCCCTTCGAGCCCCTGGCCCAGGTGGGGCTTAGGTGGCTGCCCACGAAGGCAGCATTTCTGCTTGCCATAGCCTCAGGGAAGCGAGTCGGGGAGTTGCATGTCCTCTCCATAAACAATACATGCCCGAGGTGGGACTCTCAGGCGTTGCCCTTTGGGCAAATGTGGCATTCCTGCCCGGGGTCCTTCCACAAACCCACTTCAATCAGCCTGCCCAGCTGGCACGCTTTGACATTCAGGAGTACGGCACGTCGAAGTTGCTGTGCCCTGGGGGTGCCCAAAGGGCGTATATCAAGGCTACTGCCTGTATACGGCAGTAGGAGCAACTCTTGATTTTGCCCTGGCGGCACTAAAGGAGGTTATGCCCTCTAACCAGTGGCTGCCCCACTGGGTTGTCGATACCATCTCACAGGCTTACGGGGCCAGTGGCCGCCCCCTGCCATCGGGCTGAGATGCCACTCTACAAGGAGCATCTCAACATCTTGGGCTGCCCTGAGGGTGGTGCCCCTGGAGACCATCTGCGCCGCGGCGTCGTGGGCGTCTTCTGGCACATTCTCCAGTTGTCATCAGGTCAATGTCGCCACTCCCCATTCTTTGGGTGTGGTCCTTTTGCCGAGCTCCGCTGTTTCCAGTGGTGAGCAAGGGCTTGGATTCTTCATGACATTGTTGGTATAAGTCATCCAGTGCTTAAAGCACCGCCTCTGGCGGTCAGTAGGGACGAAATAGAACGATAGTTACGGCTGTAACTACGGTTCTATGAGTCCCGGATGACCGCCAGAGTTCCCTGTCACTCAGAATTCTTGTGTGCTCGCGAGAGAATGGGTCTGCAGAGAGAATTTCGTATGAGGGGCCGTACTTCATACTGGTCCTCTCACGCACATACATTCTCCTTATACATACTTTCACTCTTACACACATATATTCTCCTTTTACATACATACATTTTCACTCTTACACACATATATTCTCCTTACACATACATATATTTTCACTCTTACACACATATATTCTCCTTTTACATACATACATTTTCACTCTCACACACGTATATATTTACACTCACACATTCATACATTTTGCTCTCATATTATCATATTTCAATGCACACATTCATATATTGTCACTCACACATTCATGCATTTTGTTCTCATATTCATATATTTTAATGCTCATATTTATACATTTTGCTCTCATGCACATTCATTCAATGTTTACATTTAATATTATAAATAAAATATGCATGTCTGAAGACAATATATGTACAGTATGCAAGAGACGAATGCAGGGCCCTTTCTCATTTCTCTAACTCCCCTCCTCGATTCCCCTCCTCGAGACTCCTCCTATCCTCGAGACTTGGTGCCGCCCACAGGAGATGCGAGCGGAGGACTGAGGAGGGGAACCGAGGAGAGAGGAGGCGAAGCAGCAGGCGGTTAGAGAAATGAGAACTCCTCTCCTCTGAGCGGTCATTTTAAAGAGACGTCCATTAATGATGACAGGAGGCACAGCAGCCCTCTGTCTGATGGACAGATGTGTTCATGACGACATATATTTACTTTAATTCATTCACAGTGCGGTATAATGAGACAATAACAGGCTACAGATGCGGACACACACACACACACACATATATATATATGTATATATTTATATAAATATATACAATTTCAGAATCAAACAGAGCACTCTCATAATAACGTAACACTATCAGAGACTGGATATATTCCCCCTCTCCCCTCTCTGGTCGCTACAATGAGGAAAATAAATTACGGGCCAAAAGTTGTATTTACAAGTATTAAAAGTAAGCAGAGGACACCAAACCAACTGAGACCTGTCTGTCCGCTGCATCTACGCACACACTGTACCACACACACCTACACCACACACACGCACATACAGTTCCTAAAACAGGCTACAGCCGTTGTGTATTTTATTATGTGAAGCACTAATGGTTTTAGAAAAATATCGACTCTTTGTTTGTAGATATCTACTAAACTAAAGCAAATAAAGAGAGTAGGCCTGTTATACTGAATGATATATATTATACACACTGCTCTGCTTTCTGCACAGACCTCACAGCTGTTCTCACTGGAAACATCGTCGCACGATGAAAGCAGTTAATAAAATAATATCCAGGGGATGCATGCAGAGCTGTCATTGGCTGAGATAAGTCCGGCCGTGCATCACGACTCTTTGGCTGCGTTTCACTTCTCTTATTTTTCATTTCCTCGCTCCTCGGTCTCGGTCTCACCGGAAGTTGATTTGTCTGCGCCATCTTGAGTAGTGTCCCAATGGCCTTATTTTTGCCGGAGGAACGAGGAGCGAGGAGCGATAATGGAGGAGCTATAATCGAGGAACCACCAGACCATCCTCCGATGAAATCCTCAGACACTCGCCCCGCCCCCTTACTGTGTATCGCTCACTGATTGGACGAGGCAGTGCATGCACTGATCTGATGCTTCTTGACATGAGAGCAGTTTCCCAGCGGAGTGAAGAAAACACATGAAACTCACGGGAGTCACTCCTCAGTTTATACCATGTTTTGTTTCAATTAATGTATCATTTAGTTACAAATATGTGATATATCTGAACAACAAAGTGGTCAAAAATCATTTTATTCATTTTTTGGAAAAAATGTCATGATCGTTTTTTTCGTTTTACATTTTCATTTATTGTCATTTCCATTCAGTCAGTCATTAAGTGCTATTTAAAATGTTAATTTGCTACATATCCACACAAACAAACAAAGTGTGCAATCCAATGAATGTTAATCTAACTGGGTTTTGATAGATAACATATCTCTTTTTTTCTTCTCTCAATTATTTTATTTCTATTGTGCACTCTAATATTAATCAAACTATTGTTCGTTTATACATTTTAAGAATGGCGTTTATCTTTTTGGAGAATGAGTTCTTATTTTATTTTATTTATTTGGGTCTACAACAGATGATACAAATGTTTGTGTCAGTAAATGTGTACTAACAGAGGCGGGGGTGTTTGTGAAAATAACGGGGACAGAGCTGGCTGCTGTCAGACGATCAGCTGTGCAGCGTCATCACAAACGGACGTCGCTTCACGTGACGCTCCGGATGAAAGGACGTCCCATTGCTCTTAAAACTCATTTCCCTGCTTCTCGTGGTTTCCTTGCGTCTCTCCATGCTTCCCTGGTGGGAGGGACTATAGTCACAGGGAAACGACGCAAGTGAGGGAAGCAAGGATTCCATTTAACCGAAGTGAGAAGGGCCCATAGATATATAAACACTAGATGACTCACCCGCGCTGCTGGCCAATGGAGACCGACGTTGTCACATGGCGGCCATCTTGCCACAGGCAGCTCGCTCATTCATAACATTATGTCTATGGTGCACTATTGACATAACCGTAGATTGCTCAATTTTCAACCAATTTTCAAACGGTTTGGTTTGTTATAAACATCAAAGATGTAGTTATGAAACTGCATACTTATAATTATAGTCATGAACTTTTTTTGTTCAACATGTCTTGTTGTCTCCTGTATCATAGCCATGCTAATAACGTTTATAATAAACCAAACCGTTTGTAAATCAGTCAAGACTTCAGCGAGTTAAGAGTATTTTAGTGCAGATCACTCACCTTACAACAGCTGTAGCAGTAGTTGTTGACTGTGGCAAGATGGCCGCCAGTGAGCTACGCTGGCGACTCCCCCTTGAGCCATCTAGTGTTTATATATATATATATATATCTATGTTCGAATTCTCTAGAATTATAGGAAAGGAGGTTTCAAACTTCCTTTATAACCTCCTTTAGCTTAGGAACCACTGGACCTCCCTTACCGAAAGGAGAGGAGAAAATGCTGCCCCACAATGCCTTGCAGTCGCAGCATTTGCGTCACACAACAGTCGGCCGTTCACGGAAACAAACGATTATGACGGAGAAATTATATCATGAAAGTTATGGTGCTTATTAAGCATTTTAAAACGTATGTGGTAAGTTGCCAAAGTGATTTGTTTTGAACGTTCATCAGTATTATAATCAAAAAGAGAAATATGAACGTTAGTTTTTACTGAAATGATCAAATAAAGTCAACATCTCAGTCTTTACGGAGCTGTGTGGGGTTTGTTCAACTTTTAACAGATGTTTGAATGGTGATATACACAGTGATAGGTGTTAAGGACTAACGTTTATAATAAATATATTTGTATTGATGTTAAGATCTTTTCATAGTTCATACAATCATACGTATTGGGATCATTTGTATTAATGTGGACTGGAGAGAGAGGGTGACGAGCATAAGTTTCACTTTCTTATTAAAGATCCATGTTGTAGTCCGCTGTATAGAAAACTGTAGTTTCCATAGTTTCCCCACAGGAGCAGACGCACAAAATGGTCCGCTGGTACATCATAAACACGTCGGATAGTGAAAGTGCATTCGGATTCTCTAAAAGTACCGCAGTCTCTTCTCCTAGGTCCTTTTGAATTATCCTATCCACTATCCCTTAATCCCGTGACGTTTCACTTAGAGGTCAAAGAATAGGAGATAGGGTTAGAATTTAGGAGCTGATTTGTAAACTATCCGACCGCAACCCGAAGTTCTTAACATGAGCCCGCCCCGCTCGACCTTCTGAGCCAATCACAGCGCGATAATGACCTGCCTTCCGTTTCAACCATACTCCTTCCGTTTCCACTATACTTTCTCTCACACATAGCCTACATGCATTCTTCTCTTGCATACATACATTGTCTTCATACATACATTCTTCTCTTGCATACATACATTGTCTTCAGACATACATATATTATTTATAATATTAAATGTAAAAATTGAATGAATGTGCATGAGAGTAAAATGTATAAATATGAGCATTAAAATATATGAATATGAGAACAAAATGCATGAATGTGTGAGTCATGCCCGGTGCCGTAGGAGGGCCAGGGAGGACCAGGCCCTCCCATTTGACATTCCTGCCCTCCCCGAATAAACACGTTTTTTTATTATTTATACAAATTAAAAATATATTTATTTTATTTTTTTAATTATAAATAAACTGTGAACTTTTATGCTACGATGTATGTGATGTCAGAACAAAAAAAAAATCGCAGGCGCCAGGCTACGTCAAATAAATGCATGTGTCTGTTGTGATTTGTGATTCGTCCCCATTTAGACCAATCACAGCGTCACACTCTGCCGCCTATTCTGGATTTGTTTATTGTGCATTCTGTAGACTCCCATTTCTGTTTGAATTACAAAATGGACATAAAAAATTGGCTTAAAAGGTCTAAGAATTTATTAAAACGAAATAGCGATGAAAGAACTGCAGCCGATGGTGCTGCTGGCGTCCCTGCACCTGCCGTTGCAGCAGCACGCCTTAATGTCACAAGCTTGACCTCGGCAAACCCCGGGCTGAGTTAGCGATGATCTGGGGTTAATAAACCCAAGCAGGTGAAGCTGGATCGTTATCCAGGGAGATTGTTTTCAGGAAAGAACCGCACTTTTGCCGGTCTGTTGAAGATTCGTTAAAAGCAGACGCAGCCTTTTGTCTTCATCTGATGCGGCTTTTACTGTCAAAGGTTTTTGCGACTGGAAACACGCATTACAGACTGATAAAGGACTGCTAAGGCATGCCGCATCAAAAGAACACATTTCATGTGAGAGTGTATGGAGAGAGAGACAGATACGCGAGGAAACAAATAAAGAAATTAGAACTTTGGTGCAGATCAGCTGCACGGAGCAGCCTGATCATAGCTCTGGGCGTGGCTACTGGGTGTTCAGACGTCACAATGTCCAGGAAGAACATGAGAAATCTCCAACGAGGCGTTTTGGGGAGGTCTTTTCTGTGTTAGAGTTTTACTCTCAGTACTTTGAGGGACCATTTACATGCATAAAAACCTTCATAATACACAAGGGGACGGGTTATAACCGGAAAAGCATGACATGTCATGCTTGTTCCACATTAATCTACTGTATTGCCTTGCTACTTATTGCATATATCAGGGACCGAATCAGAAACAGGTTTATTATCAGTTAGGTTAACACATACGAGTAAAAATGAATGAATCAAAAACAGATATAAAAATATCTGTTACTGACGATCTTTAGCTCTGGTTATGAAAAGATATGTTAACCATTTTTTTTCTATTTGTTACAGATGGTAGAAAGCTGAAGAACAGAAGAAGAACTGTCCTGATTTTTCCAAGAGTGGAGCACCATTCTTTCTCTTAAAATTTTAAATATTTCAGTATTTCACCATCATGTTGGCTGCCATTATACTGTACATCAGTAGTGTTTCTTTACATCTGGAAAACAGACCAATGCTTTTTTTTCTAACTTATCATTTTCTATGTCCATTTAAAAAAAAAAAAGGAGTGTCTGAAGATAAAAGAATGGTGCATTGAAAACAAAATACGCAGTAGTATATTTATGTTTAATTCCAATGCAATATGGAAAGAAATCCTACTCCAGACATTGACATGACTCTGCTTGCCTCGCCAAGAACTTTGGAGAGCCAATACAGATATTACTGTAATAAAAAAGCTGCAAGCAGAGAGGGGTGGACTGTCTGTAAATATACGTGTATACATGATGTCCTCTTGTTTTACCCACTGTGGTACCTCAAATTTGTCTTCCATGTTTTATTTTGCGAATTCTAATTTTATTATGCCAGTAAATATAATTATTTGTATCATTTCCATCCATGTTGTAAATTGCTATATTATTTAGCTGCCCCAAGAAAGTGCCACTTTGGGATTTTTTTTTTCTTTTTTGTAATGCACTGTTTGCAATGTTTCGTGTTGTTGTCAATGTTTGTTATTTGTTTTACTTTGGTTTTAAAAGCACAATCACTAAACTTTATTTTAAACCATTCTATCTATTAACCTTTTTGTCTTACTGGAGGAAAACAGGTATGACAAAAGAGTCTAGTTAATCCTGATGATGACGATGATAATGATGTTGGTAAAGGTTGCTGTTTACGAAGGCTGTGCTTGAAAGGAGACTCCTTACGTTGTGATTGTCACCCTCTCCAGTTCTGACGCTAGATCAAGTGATTAAAAAAAGACAGTTAATGTGAGTCATAGCTGCAATGTATATATCTTTTTCGCATTGACCATAAACTCAGCTATTGCACATTAATCTAAATGGTTATGTTGTCTACTAATGCACTTAAACGAATGTCAAATACAGGAAATAAGAGTCACTTTGGGAATCTGGAGAGGTTGTAATTGGACAAGAAGAGTCTCTTTTCTTGATAATACAGTGGTGGTGGACCCCTGTTTTTAAGGAGGAAGGGTGCTGTTGTTTATTCATAGGACATCTGCAAACATTTGTTTCGTAAAGCAAAAATGTAAAAGAACAAAAAAAAAAGATGAATAAAAAAGTTCAAACTATGTATGTGTCTTTGGTTATTTATCATCATTGAGAGAATGAGACTGATCTTGTTTTCATCTACATTAACAAATTCCACAATCTTCTATCACACAATATTGATGAAACTAATCTGTATCCCAAGCCCATTCTTTGTTACTGTAGCCATACATAAAAAAAACAGCACCAAAATATAAAGTTTAGTTTTTAATAGTATTAGGTATTTCTTCTGCAGAGCATTTCATGTATGTCAATGGGTCATTTGTGATTCTCATATCAAATAAGTCATAGCATGTCATGGAAATATGAAAAGTTTGTCAAAGAGTAGATAACAAAAAGAGGTTGAAAAAAAAGGTCCTAGTATAGTATGTCATTAAAACATTGACATTATATTAAAAACGTCATCATATAGTTTGTCATGTAGAAAAAGTAATAGTATTATATTTCAAAGAATGAAAAAAGGGTCATTTTATTTAAGGTCATAGTAAAGTATGTCATACAAATTTGAAAAAGGGATAATATGTGTTAAACAATTCACAGTGGAGTGGGTAACAGAAGAATGCATTAAAAGGTCAAATGTCAAAATGTCAAAAAGTCATAGTAAAAAAAGAACAAGGTAGAAGAAAGGTACAAATGAACATAAAATGTCATCAAGAAATCAATAAACAACCATATATTAAGAACTTCATATTATATATTATGCCACACAAATGGTATAGTTTTCATAAAATGATAAGGAAAACTGTGTAAAGAAATCTTAAAAGAGAATGCAACACAAATGTCATAAGGAGTCATAGTATGTGAGAAATATTTTTGAAGAAGTAATATGCGTGTCATTAAATGCATCCATTATATATTATGTTACAGAAAAATGTATTAACAAAGTCATATAGTATGCTATATATACAGTCTATGATAGTATGTCATAAAAATGTGTAAAGGGTAATTTTTGAAAATTCATAATACAGAAAGTAAAAGAATGAAATGGAAAGGTCATAGTATAATATTCCATTAAAATATCATGTAATAGTGTTTCAGAAACCAAAATATCAAAAACAATTATAGTATGGTGTCATCAAAACATTTCATAAGTCATATATAATTTGTTTAGTTGTTTGTTGTGTATATACTATTATAATAGAAACAAATGTAATAGAAACGCATACTATAGTAGGTCATAATAAATGTCAAAGAGTCAAACAATAGTATTGAAAATATAATGGAAAAGTCATATTATGTCAAGAGGTCATAGTATGTTACAAAATAATCATAACAAGTCTTAATGGGCTAGATGTTTTTTCTAGACAATAATAGAGTTGTATGACAAACAGCAATACACAATTGTGGGTGACACATTCAAAATTAAGACCAATTTAATGTTGTCTTAGTCTTATTAATATATTAAACAAAGCAGGATTATAATTATTTCATGACATGAACAGAAAAAAACTATTGAAATGTCTAATAAATCATAATTGTGTCATAAACCATGAATGCAAAGTACACTGTTATCTATGGAGATATTAATACATTTTATAGCCTTAACTTATTTATCAAAGCTAAAACTGAAAAGCATCATAACAAAGCTCAATGTCATTTCATCCATTGCAATTCAATTTAAAGATCTTCAGAGCTGGCTTCACCCGAGAGGACACTCTGGGCCTTCCTCATTTCACTAATTTCCCCTCCTCGACTCCTATCCTCGACTCCTATCCTCTTAGTCCCGCCCACAGGAGATGCGAGCAGAGGAGGGGAACCGAGGAGAGAGGAGGGGAAGCAGCAGGCGGTTAGAGAAATGAGAACTCCTCTCCTCTGAGCGGTCATTTTAAAGAGACGTCCATTAATGATGACAGGAGGCACAGCAGCCCTCTGTCTGATGGACAGATGTGTTCATGACGACTTATATTTACTTTAAATTCATTCACAGTGCGGTATAATGAGACAATAACAGGCTACAGATTCGGACATACACACACATATATATATATATATAGGTGTAATCAGGGTTTCCGTTAGCCGGTAATTACCGGTTTTTAGCTGGTAAAATTTAATAAAAACCGGTAAATTCAAAACCTGCCGGTCAAAATGTCCGATGCTCCGATCGATCGGCCGTCGATCATTATCGGCCGATATTCACTCTTAATAGTTTGATCTGTGCTCTCTATAAAGGCCGATCAGGAGAGCTGGATCTGATCGATATGGACATAAACGCGAGTGAAGTGTAACCGAACGGAAGAGAGAGATCAGATCAGCTGCTCCATAATCACCTGAAGCTCCGCCCACTGTTTAGTGAGCTGCATGACAAACTGACGGGCTGTCAGGAGAGAGAGGGAGGGAGGGTGTGATTATTCAAAGTTAATGTAAACTTTTGAATAATGTACTTCATCTACTACAAGTAGTTTATTTGAATGTAATAATTATGGTGTTTGTTGTTTGCGGAATCATTTATTAAAAAATGAATCTGAATTTTTCCGATCTGTTACGATTATAAACTGAAGCAATATAAAAACGATCCCCATTAACTGAGTTTTAAACATCAGCATATCCGGTCCTAATCCGTAATTACCTGCTAACGGAAACTCTGCTACACAATTCGTATTATTATTATTGAAACATGACCGGTAAGTTTCAAATTTGTCCGGTAAAATTAATTCTGTCCGGACATTTGACCGGCGAGAAAAAATCCTAGCGGAAACCCTGAGGTGTATATATAGGTGTATATATATATTTATATAAATATATACAATTTCAGAATCAAACAAGTATGAGAGCACTCACAGCATAATAATGTAACACTATCAGAGACTGGATATAGATTAGATGTCCTTCAACATGGCGCGCCGAAAACCATTTCCGGGTCACTACCGGAGGACCGAGGATTCGAGGAGTCGAGGAAGGGAAATTAGTGAAATGAGAAAGGCCCTATGTGCTTCCAGTCAAGGAGGGAACTATCAATATCCTTGGCTCAGAGGCTAATCAGCCATTTATGTACAGTATAGCATCAAATGTATTACCTAATGCCAATTCTATTAGTGTTCTCCATTACTCACAATATCACCCTCCCATGTCATTCAGTAAAGACATTTGGAGCAATCGAGGAAAGCTAAAACTAACGGTGAAGGGGTTATATTCAATTTGACAGGCCTAGATTGCTGACAATTAGGCGTAAGGAGGCTTCAATGAGGTTATATAAGAGAGCCAATACAGTGCTCATCTTATTTCTCATCACTCAGTAGCAAGTGGGATAGTCGCTGATGCAGCCAAACAAAATATCCATAAAATCAGAAGATGACATTGTCGCCACACAGCGACTCTTGACAGCAACTTATCCTAATTGGAGACCGAAATATATTTAGTTCCAGTTTATTACATCTAACCTGCCTACTGCTTGTTCTCACAGAGGCAATATCCTGGCCTATGGGAGTCTTTAATGTCAACCACTGTCGGTCTGGCTTATTCAAACACCAGTGAGGGAAATTGAGAGGTCGTTGGTCCCTTTTATACTCCCTCCTGAGCCTCAAAGAACTGGAAGTCCTTTTTTTTACAAGCTAATGACTAGTGTTGTCCAACTCAACATCACGGAGCCTCAAGAGAGAGACCGCTGCTGAAAGCCATCACGCTGCGGCTGATGGCATATTCTGAGTCCGCTAGACTCTATTTGATCATTTAAAAAATATATTTAATCTGTGTTGTTGATGAACATTTTGAAATGTATTTGAAAATATGGAAATGTAGTGTAAGTTAATTGAATACAAAAAAAGGCAGCATTTATACCTTTAATGTATACACTGAAATAATCAAAAGACTAAGGACAAAAATAATTATTGTTGTTCAGTAATGTAATGTTTATGATAAGCTATGATAATGATGGTTTCAGAATTCCCACTCCCCTCCTCCTCCATTCTCTCAGTTTTGGAGGTCCCATCCCCCCGCGTTCGCCCAGGGGTTCTCTAATAAGCACTTTTCTAAACAAGAACAAAATCATTTGGAATAGGGGAATATGCCTCCATCCATCATTTTAATGAGTGGAGGTGTGTCCAGGCGCCACAATGAGTTGCAGGTGATTAAGGATGCCAGGGGTTTCCACCCCATAATGGCATGAATATGCCATGAGGCTGGATGGTGTTTGATCTGGTCCTTACAGTTACTCTACCTGTGTGCTCGGGGGAAGGCTCAGAAGTGTAATGGCATGCGTTACAACATTAGAAAAGGGGGAAGGGGAGTGTGTGTGCACATTAGTATATTGTTATTTTTTTCCTTGCTTCATTTAAAGGTGTTTTCATAAAATGCATGAAACATATCAACGACATTGTGCCTACAATAATTATGGTGTCTGTACACCCTAATACTATAGACTGGGGTTGGGAAACTGGGTAATTGTTATCAACTACATTGTTTAATATAATGGTCTTCCCCAAAACACATATCCCCTAACCCTTTTACAATGTAATGCTGCATAACAGTTTTGTTATAAAGACAACATACTCAGTTGATAATCAATCCGATAAAACCCATGGCAACTTTATTAGTAATGACTTTATGGTTTAAGCTGTTTTCCAGCCCTCTTACTGTGAACAATTGATAATGTGATCATGTGTTTAGGTTTTATTCTATTTGTTGCATGAAAAGAAACATCACCTTGGGCTCTGGGACATACTGATGGACATATTTTATACTTAGTAACATTTAATATCCCAAACAAGAAGTTAATTAATTGAGAAAATAATCAGCAGTTCAATCAGTCATGAAAATAATTGGTCACAGTTTTAATTATTGCAAAAAAGTGTTTAATTATCAGTTTGTAAAAGTAGATTTTTTTTGCACCAATATTTGTAATATGATATGTATAGATGTACAAAATAATTGAAGGGCAAATCAGCATTACCGTCTTTCAAGCTTACGAAGAAGAGAATGAATGAGCATCATTTTGATGAAAGAAGTTTAGTCATGCACAAAATATTTTGACAGGATTAAAAATGTCGTTATCAGTTTGAGGCCTAATTACTCTGTAAAGGAACATGCTGAACATGAACACATGTGTAAAGTCTGTACAGTTCGCTAACCTGTCCTTCTCTTTGCACTTCCTGTTTCTTTATCCCTTTAGTGTTTCAGTTTATGCAATCAATAATTTAAACTGATGTTGCTTTCAACCCTGTCCCAGCAGCCAGAAACTAATTTCTTTTGTGCACATTCAGGCTGTCTCTCATTTCTGATCGCCAAACTGCTTCATTAACCTCCTTCCCAAACTACGAGGCAATTAAGTGAACAGCTGTGCACTGTCTGACAACTCAGCTTACTGTCGCTTTCCTCAGCGAGAATGCCAGCCAGGAACCCGCCATCCCAGGTGCTCAGTCTGCAGACAGCTTACCAGCACCTCTCCACAGCCATTTATACTACAGCTGCAGGTCAAACGCCACCTCTTCAGACAATCAATCAAAACTCATTTACGTTTAATGATCTCACCAACCGACTCATCACAATTTCACATCATTACAAAAAGTTGCTTCTAATCAATGTTAAACACTTAGGCTTGTTTCAACTTGTGAAAACTGAAGTGAGATGATTTATTGTAAAAGATAGGCGTCATTGGCGCAACTGCCAGACTTAATGAGAGAGGGAGAGTGGAACACAGCCAAATACCAAACATTTTGTAATAACTGGGAAGTAATCTGGGTGATTTGTACATCCATTTGTCACTTAGCCAGTCATTCTAACCATCCTTATTTAGTGCCTATGGGTCCGCACAATTAACCCAGAGGAAAATGGCCTCCTCATGCCGTCAGCTGGAATCTTCCCTCCCTCAGCTTTTCTCTGCCGTCCTCTTTGCATCTGTAAGCTCATCGTCATATGTTTAATATTACCAAAGTGTAATCACTTTAAATGAGATGTTATTAAAGTGCTTATGATAATTATTAAGACTGTTATAAACCATTAGATTAATATGATACATGTACTGAGGCACTGCAATCAGCACCCTGAAAAGCTTGAAAAGTAAAATTAGACAGCCAACAAAAACTCAAAAGAGGCCAGATACACTTTGGCTAAAATTGAGATTTGATTATCAAAACTTGCAAAATATACTCCTTACTGCAAATGTACATTGCAGCACCCAAACCATGTACAGATAAAACACCCTTAGGGGATTTTGTGGTTAGCATTTAGTATCATTGACTTAATTTTGAAGTTAATACTGTAATTAGCTCTGAAAGATGAAGGTGAAGTGTTATATGAATACTACATAACAAATCACCTGGAAACCAAAACTAAAAGAGAGTGGAACTCCAGCACTATTGAACAGGAGCAGCTAAAACACAAACATACTGGAAGAAAATATCAACTTGATTCAGCATTCAGAAACATGGAGTCCAAACACCAACACCAAATATATGGAGAAATCCATCTAACCCTCATTAACTTAAGTGATTGTTTGGCAGCATTTTGCTTAGTAATAGCTAATGCTATTATTTTGTTAATGACATGAGCAACCGATAATCATAATTGTTGGTTTATTTGGTTATTTCTCAATAAACATACAATTCAAAAATATCATCTATTGGAACACTAAATTACGGTGGCCCTGAAGTGCAAGACACCACAGCATTTCACAAAACGCTACAGCATTTCAGAAAACACTACAGCATTTCACAAAACGCAGCAGCATTTCACAAAACACAACAGCATTTCACAAAACGCCACACAGCATTTCACAAAACACAACAGCATTTCACAAAACACAACAGCATTTCACAAAACGCCACAGCATTTCACAAAACACAACAGCATTTCACAAAACGCCGCAGCATTTCACAAACGCCACAGCATTTCAGAAAACACAACAGCATTTCAGAAAACACCACAGCATTTCACATTGGACGGAAAGGGTATTCCTTAGGGAGAACACTTCTTGTTTGTGATTGGACAGAGCCAGCACTGCTGTGATTGGTTGTTTTGCTGCTAGTCAAGAAATGACGCTGCGTGATTGGCCCAACACATCAGCCGTTAGCTGTTAGCACACACTCAGAGCTCACAGCTCCTCATATCTGTTCAGAAACTGGACAAAAGTTAAATATATACAAAACACAGACTGTCTATGTCATTTTGAATACCGTCGCTGCTTTATTTATGTCTGTATGACGTTGTTGTGAGTGTGGACGGAGCAGATACAGGTTAGTTTAGCCTGATCGATCCGATTCCGATAGGATTTACATGGAGATACGGCCCGCCCCCTCTCCAGCGTCTTGTTTGAATGACAGGAGTAAACACATAATTAATGCTTTATTAATTCATGGTTTTTAAGGGGCTTATCTCCATGTAAATACTATGGTAGACCACCCAATATTCGCATCGCTCTAATCGCTCGAGTTTCACCGCGGCTGTGTCAGCTGTGTTTGATCCTGTCATTCAAACAAGAGGCGCTGGAGAGGGGGCGGGGCGTATCTCCATGTAAATTCTATGGGAGATACCAACTACAACAAAATTAACATATTTGACCGTGATTTAATTGCAATACACGTTTCAAAGTGATGCCGAAGTAACTACATACTGATAACGGTTAGTAAAAACCATGAATTAACGCTTTGACAAGTCTGCAGATAAGACGGCAGGCGAAAAGCTTTTAAAATGCGTGTTTTCTGAATGGAATCGGACCCATCAGGCAAAACTAACCTGTTGCTGCTCCGTCCACACTCACAACAACGTCATACAGACATAAATAAAGCAGCGACTGTATTCGCCATGACATAGACAGTCTGTGGTTTGTACATGTTTAACTTGTGTCCAGTTTCTGAACAGATATGAGGAGCTGTGAGCTCTGAGTGTGTGTGCTAACGGCTGATGTGTTAGGACCATAGACTGAATAAATCAGGGGTCCCCAAACTTTTTCCTGTGAGGGCCACATAACTTTTCCCTTCTCTGATGGGGGCCGGGGTCAGTTTGTAACAGAAAAAGTGTGACGATCGCAGGAGTGTCTAAACGTAAACATTTATTGTTTTCTAGAAAGCCACACATAACCAAATATTAATAACCCTTTCCGGGATCTTCACAGAAAAAAAAGTCAGGAAATAAGTAATAACACTATTAATGAAATAAATAACACTATTTATGAAATGAATAATAACCAAATAACCCTCTCTGGGTTCTTCACAGAAAAAAATAAAGTCTGGAAATATATAATAACACTCTTTATGAAATAAATAATAACCAAATAACCCTCTCTGGGTTCTTCACAGAAAAAAAGTCCATTGAACATTAACTTTCTGTTGTGCCGTGCACAATCTTAACAGGTAAAAGTTTAGCTTAGTTGTCAGAGCAGAATCTCTTACTCAAATGACTCATATGAGCAGTCTCTCAAAGTTCTTGTGTTCCTTCCTTATAATCCTTTTGTAGGTTCCAGTAGGCTTGTAGACACCGTGTTTGCAGCTCGCTCTCATCAACTTCCCTGTGAAAATCACAAAGCAAGCAGGCTGAGAAACCGAACTAAGTGATACAGCACCTAAACAGCACAATACATTTCACTACCAGTATGGTTGTGGAGATGGATTTTATCGCAGTAGATTTTATTATGATTACATTTGTTCATACTCAGAATGACTCATTCAAGTCAGAAAAGTGAGCTTACCTATGTAAGTTCATCAGTGTGAACCGTGGGCCTGCATCTGGCTGGTGAGAAGTTGAATGTCAGGTTCCATTCTAGTCACAGCCAGTCTCAAACACTGATGCAGATGTTCATCTGTCAATCTTGATCTCATCGGAGTTTTCAGGTGTTTCATGTGTGAAAAGGTTTGCTCGCAGATATAGTGCTGCCAAAAAGTGTAAACATCTTCATTGCGTGTTTTTTTATGTTAGGGTATGTGTCGTTTGGGAGGGCGGCATAGAAGTCAATGAGACTGTTGGGCTTGAATGCGTCTTTCAGAACATCACAGTTCTGTAACTCGGCCAACTCAAACTGATAAGAAGGCTGGGCTTCATCGATGTCGGCAAGAAAGGGGTTCTGGAAAAGACGGATTTATTTTGCATTAACATGTAGTATCCGGAATCGCACACCGAACTCCGCCTTCAGCATTTCCAGTGCTTCCACACACTTTTCAGCTGGGAACGGGACCGCTGGGTTCTCTACAGAGAGGTTTTGGGTAGCAGGGAGATGGATGAAGTTGTGCTTTTTCACTTGTTCCAAAAGCAGCGCAAGTTTCACCTCAAATGCTTTTATGTGAGAATACATGTCGCAAATGAGTTTCCCCTGGCCTTGTAGCTGCAAGTTAAGGCTGTTCAGCATTTCTGTCACGTCTGTTAAAAATGCGAGGTGCCATTTCCATTCTGGGTCGATCAGCTCTGGGACCGTTTTGTCTTTTGATTGAAGAAATGCGTTAATTTCGGGTAGCAGCTCGTAAAAACGCCTCAAAACTCTGCCCCGGCTCAACCATCGGACCTCTGTGTAGTACAGCACATCGCCGTGCGCAGACTCCAGTTCAGACAGGAATTGTTGGAACTGCCTGTGTTTAAGTCCCTTTGCTCTGATGAAGTTTATGCATGACACCACAACCTTCATGACAGAATCCCACTTCAACACTTTGCAGCACAGTGCTTGCTGGTGAATTAGGCAGTGGACTTGTAGCGGGGCGGTGAGACCCCGTTCTTCCATCTCCCGGTTCATGCGTCCTATTAGACTCCGAGACGCGCCCACCATACTAGGAGCCCCGTCAGTCCTGATGCTGGCAAGCTTTGACCAGTCTAGGTCCAACTCTTCCATGGTTTGGCATACTTTGCCGAAAATATCCTCCCCCGTTGTAGTCCCTTTGAGACTTTGGAGGGCTGCCAGCTCCTCGCACATCTCAGAGTTTGAGCTAATTCCACGAATAAAAATGAGCAGCTGCGCTGTGTCTTGCACATCCGTGCTCACATCCAGTGCTAATGAAAAAAAGTCAAATTATTTCGTCTTCTGCTGCAGCTGGGCATATACATTACCCCCGATTTCTTCAATGCGTCTGGTGATTGTACTCGCCGACAGACTCATGGTATTAAAGACATCTTTCTTCTCGGGACACACCTCTTCCGCGACAGCATTCAAACATTTCTTGACAAACTCTCCATCAGTGAAAGATTTACCGCTACTTGCTATCAGTTGAGCAACCCGAAAGCTGGCCCGAACGGATGACTGGTTCAGCTGAGCTTGGCGTACAAATGTATTCTGCTGATCTAACAGTCCACTTTTTAGCTTTGAGAGTTTGTCTGCTCGCATTTGGCCTTGCAAGTTATCATACTTGTCTTTGTGACGGGATTCATAGTGTCGGCGCAGATTGTATTCTTTGAATACCGCCACCGCCTCTTGACAGATGAGACAAACAGCCTTTTCTTTGCATTGAACAAAAAAATTATCGTTTGACCACTGCAGGTTAAATACCCTGCATTCTGAATCAATTTTTCTCTTACCTAACCTTTTCACCATTATTCCGTTCTATTTGTGACCCGCTCTATCGAAATCAGTCGGAAGTCGCAACGGCTCATTTAAAAAATAAACGTGGATTTACGTAAAAAACTATTTTTTCGGGGTTCGGGTGTTTTGTTTGATTTTAAACAAACAAAGTCTTGGCTTTCAGAATATGAAACTTTTATTTCCAATTTATTTATTTCTCACTCGCAATCTGCTCTTCCGCAGCGCCGCCCCCCCTCCCTCCGGCTGACATTATGAATGTCAATCAATCAATGTTTATTTATATAGCCCAATATCATAAATGTTACATTTGTCTCAGTGGACTTTACAGTTTGTACAAAATATCAGTATGACAATACGACACCCTCTGTCCTTAGACCCTCACATCGTACAAGGAAAAACTTCCGGAGAAAACCCACAGTTTAAAGGGAAAAATGGGAGAAACCTCAGGGAGAGCAACAGAGGAGGGATCCCTCTCCCAGGACGGACAGATGTGCAATAGATGCCGTGTGTAAATTAAAAAGATAATACATTTGCAACATAGGTAGTCCAAATGTTTGGAAATGCATGTGTGTATAATAGGAAGATGAATCCACGAGGATATCCATCCAGGACCTATGATCCAGGACCACAGCCACGACTCAAGATCCAGGGCTCGCGATCCAGGACAGAGGAGCGCAGGATCATCCATGACTCCGGATCCCGGCGTATATAGACACCAAAAAGAAAGACATTTGGGGAAGCTGGGTTAATCGGAACATGAGAGTACACAGGTATAGACAGAGAGAAGGAAGAAGTAAGATGTCCCCCGACAAACTAAGCCTATATCAGCAAAACTAGGGGCTGGATCTAATCAGCCCTAACTATAAGCTTTATCAAAAAGGAAGGTCTTAAGCGCACTCTTAAAAACGGATAGGGTGTCTGCCGCCCGAACACAAACTGGAAGCTGATTCCACAAATGTGGAGCTTGATAAGAAAAGGCTCTGGCTCCCATTGTACTTTTAGAGACTCTAGGAACAACCAACAACCCTGCATTCTTGGAACGCAATGCCCTAGTAGGACAGTAGGGTATAATGAGTTCTTTAAGGTAAGATGGCGCCTGCCCATTAAGGGCTTTGTAGGCGAGAAGAAGAATTTTAAATTCTATCCTGTGTTCTATAGGGAGCCAGTGTAAGGCAGCCAGAACAGGAGTAATGTGGTCCCTTTTCCTAACTCTGGTTAGTACACGAGCTGCAGCATTTTGAATCAGCTGAAGCGACTTGACTGACTTCTTGGTACACCCTGATAATAAAGAGTTACAATAATCCAGCCTTGAAGTAACAAATGCATGGACTAGTTTCTCTGCATCGTTTTGAGGCAAGATATGCCTGATTTTTGCAATGTTACGTAGATGGAAGTAGGCGGTCCTTGAAATTGATTTTATGTGGGCGTTAAAGGATAAATCCTGATCAAATATAACACCAAGATTCCTTACAGTCTCACTGGAGGCCAAATTAATGCCATCCATAGTTAGTATATCCTTAGATAATTTGTTTCGTAGATTCTTCGGGCCAAGTACAATAACTTCAGTTTTGGTCGTGTTTAACATCAAAAAGTTTAAGGTCATCCACGTTTTTAAGTCCTTAAGGCAGTCTTGAATTTTATTTAGATGATTAATTTCATCAGGCTTGATTGATAAATATAGTTGAGTATCATCCGCATAACAATGAAAGTTTACAGAATGATTCCTTATAATATTGCCTAACGGAAGCATATATAATGTGAACAAAATAGGTCCGAGCACTGAGCCCTGTGGCACTCCATGGCTAACTTTGGTTTGCGTGGAAGATTCATCATTGACACGTACAAACTGAGAGCGTTCAGACAGATAGGACCTAAACCAGTCCAAAGCAGTTCCCTGTATGCCAACCAAGTGCTCTAGTCTTTGCAATAAGATATCATGGTCGATAGTATCAAATGCAGCACTGAGATCGAGCAAAACAAGAATAGAGACACGTCCCTTGTCAGAGGCTATTAGAATGTCATTTGTGACTTTAACCAGAGCTGTCTCTGTGCTATGATGTGTTCTAAAGCCAGACTGAAAAGCTTCAAATAAATCATTGTTTTTTAAGTAATCACACAACTGTTTTGCGACCGCTTTCTCAAGAATTTTTGAGAGGAACGGAAGATTAGAAATAGGTCTATAGTTGGCTAAAACCTCTGGATCGAGGTTGTGCTTTTTAAGAAGCGGTTTTATCACTGCTACTTTGAATGATTGTGGAACATAGCCTGATAATAAAGACATATTCATAATATTTAATAAATAAGTGCTAATTAATGGAAAAACTTCCTTCAACAGCTTAGTTGGAATTGGGTCTAACATACACGTTGAATGTAAGCATATAGTAATCATAGATAACACGGCAGGGTCCGTTACAGTTTGTTTTCATCTGATTTCAATTAAACAAAGTCTTGGCTTTCAGAATATTAAACTTGTTTCGGCAAATTCAGATGATAAATACAACTTTGAAGCTTCGGCATAATTACAAGCAGAGAACGGAGTAACTTAACGTCACAGCAGGCATAACAACAGCCGGTGTTTCTCGTGAGTGTTTTCCCCGGGAAACAAACACAATACACACAAACGCAAAATTACACAAACACACACTCGCGAGCTTCCCCTCCAAACGAAAATATCTTCCCTCCGTAGTATTTTGATCATTTGCTAATAATCAATCAGATCGATGGATTCCAGAGAAGAGAAAACTTTGAAGGCCTTTTTCTCAAAATGATGACTCGGTGACAGTCATTATATAATGTGACATATTTCGCTTAATATTTGGAGTACAAAAACAATCCTGATATCATTGGAAAGCTAGGAATCTCCTCTTTACAACAGTGTATACAACTCAAAATGTGTCTTCGGGATAATGCGACTGATTTCGATAGAGCAGGTCACAAAATGTTGACAGGGGCTAGTCTAGGATTCGCGTGGCCAAACTGAAAAAAAATCCTAATGCGTCTCGGGCCTTAGTTTGGGGACCACTGGTATAAATGGACGTAGGATTCTGCAGAGTTGCCGTGAAGCCCTTAAGGCCCTGACACACCAGGCCGATTTCGGCTGTTTTCGTAAGTCGGAGACGAAGCGTGTCCTGTCGCCCAAACTCAATTTGGTGTGTCCCGCACCGTCGACCGTGACACGCCTTATTTGGACTGCCAGACCCGATGCATGGCCGATTCAACATGGAATCGGCCATGTTGAATCGGCCATGCATCGGGTCTGGCAGTCGGACCAAACAATCACTCTGATTGGCTGTTCAGCTAGCGAATCAGTGCATGAGAAGCGAAACGGAAGTGAGGGACGTAAACAAACGATTTAAGAAGGCACACACAGACTGATATTCATTTTCATCTCATCATGGCGATCTGGAATTACGCAAACGAAGACCTGCTCATCACATTGATCCAGGAGAGGCCAGCTCTGTACGACATCACAGAGAAAAGGTACTCGAACCGAGTAGTGAAAACCGGACTCTAGCGAGAGATTCAAACGCAACTTGGTTTCTCGGGTAAGATTATATTTTTCATCAATTGAGCTCTTTAGCAGATATTGTTGGCTTTTTATTGTTTGCCAGCGTACAGTGACGTTAACGTGAAATGTAATTTGTTATTTCAACCTTGTATTTTGTTGTTATCTTGTTGCTAGCTGTTGCTAGCTGTGCAGTTTGGCACTGCATATAGATATGAATTGGACATGCTAACTAGCCACAATGGTTACATCGTTTATTTGTGTGCTTCAGAGAAAGAGCTGAGGAAGAAGTGGGATTCTATGCGAACCCAGTACACCCGGTACAGGAGACTTGCCCCCTCGGGTAGTTGTGGAGCACCAAAGACGGGCAGACAGCAGTGGATCATAACCAGGCTGCAGTTTGCACACGCTATTTGTTGTTGTTTATATCACGCAGTCTGTTCTTCTTCTCTGTCTTCCGGTTGTTGCCTATTTTTAATGACGAATACACACTACCGCCGCCTGCTGGTAAGGAGAGTTATTGCCACTCACGCACTGAAGTCTTTGCGGTGTGTTCCCGTGCGACACATGGCCAAGACGCAGGAGAACACCGCGACGCAACAGCCGACGTCGGCGTCGGCGAGTCCTCTGGAGACTGCTTGGTGTGTCAGGGCCTTTAGTAGGCGGAGTCGGCCACTAACGGCTCGACTGTGACGTCAGAGTCTAATCCCGCCTGCTCCAAATAAGGGCAAAGAGGCGGAGCCGAGGCGGGACCTGCTGCCTCCGAACTGGAAGTAAACAGAACTATCTCAGGCTAAGAAGCTAACATGAAATACATGCATACCAAGTTACTGCTAACAGTGTAGTTCCCCTATAAACGTTACATTCATAATCAAATGAGACAATCTGCAAGATAATTAGCTATATTTTGTTATTCTTAATGCTTGTCATTCACACGTTGAGAAAAGACGGACTCCACCGCCCGGACCTAACGGAGCCGCAGTGGGCTAGCTCCGGGATGCCGGCTGGAGCTAGCGCTCTGCGGCTCCGTTAGCTCCGGCGGCCACCACTGGGATAATTGGGTCCCCTATTAACATTTGCTCCCGTTTAGCATTATGGGCGTCATGGTCATAGACTATAAAAGTCTTACCCAAGGCTGAATCATAAACTAAAATGTATATGTATGCATAAAGGGTTACGTCCTATAGCCGGCTAATAAGTAACAAGCTAAGCTACCAAGCACACAAACACCTGCGAACGGGGTTAACCAGTGGCGAGCCGTCAGGGCCCTCTAGGCCCTCTGTGAGGGCCTAAAATATTCTAAAAAATAATATTTGAAAACATTAAAAAAAACATTTTTTTAAAAACATTTTTTTAAATATTTTTTTTGTTGTTACATTTTTCATTAGTTTGACCAAAATAACTTGATTTGATTGTATTTAAAATAACATTTCCAAATAAATAAATCCTTCGAATCTGCCTGTTCAGTTTCTGTTGGAATGTGAAGGGTTAAATGCCGTCTCTGCGAGTTACTGTGAAGACGGGAGAGCTTGTTGATCCCTCTGTACATTCACAGAGGGCCCGCTATAGTAACTCAACGAGAGAGTATGTCAAATGACAGAACAATTGACCAATCATATCTGCCCTTTAAATGGGCGGGCTTTATTTTCGCGGACCTTATGACAAGTTCCGCCCGCTGTGAAGTCAAGTGGTGCAGTGACGAGTCCTAAAACCCGGAAGTAAGCTTCGCTCGGATTCCCTCGACAGAAAGCAACGGGATTTCTCCATAGGGTTTTGGAAAATAGCTCGAAATAAGGTCTGTGGAAAACGAACCTGTTAGATGAATGCACGTTTTGTTCAGCCGGATAATATCCACATGTCTACCCTACTTTTATTATTTTCGAATCATAAATCTAATCGATAGATTTATGATCGATAGATTTATGATTAGCATCAGTTCGTTCATGATGGCTCACTTCAGTGATAGTGATGACATCGTTTGCAAAATTATTAACCGAGTCATTTTCAAGATTGAGTTACAATGATAAACTGGAGTGGCAAAGGATCAGCTGCATGAACCCGCCATCAAGTGCTTCATCCAGAAGCACAGGAGGATGGACTTTGTGTTTCAGTGATTTGATCATCAAAGGTAGGCCTAAGTCATTTTCAATGTGGGCTGCCGTGCCGACTTAATTCATTTGTAATTGTTACTTGGCTGTGCCCTGTCATGATAGGTGTTTATATAAATGGTGTTGTTTTGTGTGGTCGAGGGTCGCTGTCATTGATGCGTTTTGCACCCCGGGTCACTGTTTTGATATTCCGCTGAAGTATACGCTGTGACGTAATAACTCTTTTTTTTTTTTCGAGGGAAGGGGGGGGGGGGGGTCAGAGGGCCTATAAAAGTCACGGCTCGCCACTGGGGTTAACATGTATAATATTATCATTTTAGACTTCTTGGAAGTTCTGTTAGTACATTCAAGCGCACAGCACGACATTTTAATTGTCTGGTATTTGTAACAATATTCCCTAAAAGGCACAATCACCACGAACACGGCTAAAGCTAAAGGGTCAAGTACAGTACTATGACTAACTAACGTTGTAGCCTCTATGGTTGTAGCCTAGCAGAGTGGACAAGTTGCTGTTAGCTGACAGTGAGGCATGTACGTGTCCATCAACGTGACCACGCCCTAATTTATGCAAAAACTTTAAGACCTAATATAAATAAAAGGGTCGTGTTAGAAAACAATTCACTCACAGATTCATAATCATGAAGGTGGAATCTAACTATATCGATAATAATATTTATTGCATCCATGGGTAGAAACATGTTTTTTTCTGCTGTAAAGTTGGGCATTTTAACATGGGGGTCTATGGAAATTGCTCCTTTCTGCAGCCAGTCCCTAGCGGCCCATGTATGAACTGCAGTGTGTGGCACTTCCGTATTGGCTTCCCGGCTGTTCCCCAGAGTTTGCCGCTTGGTTGGGACCATAGGTTGGGACATATTTCGCTGTCGGGTGTTGACAAATCACGAAGCGTCATTTCTTGACTGGCAGCAAAAACAACCAATCACAGCAGTGCTTCTCTGGCTGGCTCTGTCCAATCACAAACAAGAAGTGTTCTCCCTAAAGGAATACCCTTTCCGTCCAATGTGAAATGCTGTGGCGTTTTCTGAAATGCTGTTGTGTTTTCTGAAATGCTGTGGCGTTTTGTGAAATGCTGTGGCGTTTTCTGAAATACTGCGGCGTTTTCTGAAATGCTGTAGTGTTTTGTGAAATGCTGTGGTGTTTTCTGAAATGCTGTAGTGTTTTCTGAAATGCTGTGGTGTCTTGCACTTCAGGGCCACCGTAGTAAATATACACATTATGGAAATTGAGACACCATAGAAAGAACGCAACCAAATGGGAATGTCCATTTTTTGAAAAATGCAGGCAATTAAACATGTGACTTTATTATATTTAAAAACAGGCAAGCTTGTTGATTTGCAACTTTGGGCTGCAACCAGGGAGGCTAAAGGCATCAGCGGTAGGGATGGGTATCGTTTGAAATGTATCGATTCCGATTTCGATTCCGGTTCTGCTTATCGATTCCGGTTCTTATCGATTCCCCGTTTCGATTCCAAAATTGTAAAATAAAGAGGTCAAACGTTTAGATAACAAAAATATATTTATTCTTAAAAGCTTTAACTGAAATTGTTACTAACAAATATACAAGCTGTGGCAAGCTATTAACAGGCATTACACTTTGCCTTTTATTTTTATTTTTTAGTGTAGTGGAGCCTCACTTCAGAGTGTTTACCGCGACCTATCTTTGGTGTTATGAAGTGACTGAGCTCGTGAAATGTCTACGGGAGGGCGGGGGAGCATCGCTGCGGGGCAACTGTGGACCTCTGTCGCCTGTCAGCGCAATTTATATGATGCCGTTTAAAAAAATGAAGGGCGGTGCCGGCCGTCAGCGTACCGAGCCGGCCGTCAGCGGCCCGCTGACGACCGGCCGTTCTGTGATTCTCCAGGTCCGCCCTGTATTCCACCGGGTCACCGCAGCACCGCGGTGCAGACGGACCCGCTGGAATACAGGGTCTACCGTGTTTAGGAACCGTTAAGCAGAACCGAAATTGTGTATTTTGTATGGCATTTTCTTATCGGTTCTCATCTGGAACCGAGTTTCGGTTCCCAACCCTAATCAGTGGGGATACAAGCAATCTAATTTTACAAAAATAATTCCCAGTGTTCATTCTATTTTCTCTACCCCCTGCTTTCCTAATGCTCCTGTCCAAAACAATACTCTTATTTTACAAATATGATTGATTTCTGCTAAACTATACACTTTACAATAGAACACTAATTAAAAGCCTTCCTCACACAGAGGAAAATACGTGTGTGAATCTGCCACCCATTCATTTCCCTGTGAATTCAAAGAAACCCATTAGAAGGCTCTTGTCTAAGTCAACATGTCAAGGTATACCTGTTATGACAGTATTGAAATAACCCTTGAACCCAGGTGAATACTCTCCAAGGTTAGGAATGCTCGATGTAAACACAAAATCACACCATTCAAAAGTGACACGATTACATAAAAGCTTCGCTGAACGTGCTCAACAAAGCACTGACACCACCAATCATAGAGGCTAAATGTAAATGATGATAGACAAAAGGCCTGCCAGTGCTTGATGTTCAGTGAGGGTGCATAATGGGAATAAATTAGGGTGTTTTCTTAGTCAAATGGCCTGGGGAGTGCTGGTGATTTGAATGGCTGGTGTTCTTCAGGTATTGATGAATAGAAGGTGAGGACAAGGGTGAACAGGCTGTGGAGGTATTACAGGGAGGGAGGATCCAGGCGGTGGGGTTTAAAGGGTGTGGGCACCTTTAGATTCATCCTGCCTCTTCTCCACCCTCTCTGTCTTTCTATCTTTCCATTGCTGACTGACTGAGTGGGGGCGTGGGGGGGCTGTGGTGAGACATGGGTTCATCATGCTTTGTGTGGCCTCAGGGCTTTTTTCCCTTCACATAAGACGGCTGATTGTGTTGCAATCTTAAGCTGTTGTTTTACAACCCTGCCATTTTTCTCTTTTATGACTGTGACCTACTGGAGAGCAACAGCTAAACGCTTCCACTTTCATTTATCTTTTTATTTGGTATGTTTTTATTCTAACCAATTATTTAAAGTAGATAAGGGGAGTGATGACTAACGACAGGGCAGCATCATATGACTGGCTTGAGGTTGTATGTTATTTGACTGCACTATACTTCTAGATCGTGTCCAGAGCTTGTTCTATCGATTATTATTGTTCTCCCCCTCAAAAAAGACTAATGAGCACAGAGAATTCCACTAGAAAGGTTAATACAATATTGAAATGTCAGGAGATTAATGATATTGTTCTTTCTTCCTATGGTCATGTAGGAGAGGGTGACAAATGTCTTGCCCTTTTCACTCTGGCCCTCCCTATTTGTGATCTTTCTTCCTCTCATTCTCTTTGTCTCTGTGTCTGTTTCACTTTTATTTCACCATCTCTCTTTTTCCTCTCCCTCCCTTTGGCTCTCCCTCGTTCTCCTCCACTGACCATGATCTCCAGATGCCAAGGACTTATCCTTACCATGCTCGTTAATGCCATAGCTATGTTCAGTGACACATCACAGGATATGGGCTGTGCTGTACACTGTGTGTGGTTGTCAGTAAATGAATAGCATTGATCCATCTTCATTAGGAAACTGTGAGGAGTTTACCTTCTGTCAAGAGCAGACACTCTTCCTTATGCACTAGATCAGTGGTTCCCAAACTTTTTCTGTCAGGCCCCCCCTTTGGAGAAAAAAAAAAGTCAGGCCCCCCCAACACAAGTCAGGCTCAGTGGCGGCGCCAGAGATTTATTTTGGGGGTGCTGTGGGGTAGCTTGACGTTTCATAGAGGGTGCTGAAACATTTAGGGTTTCCCATTAATGTACCGGTCGCTACAGAGGAATGTTCTACTGCAACAATCCCCACGCAAATACACAATGTGACAGTTACAATGAAGGCTCGATAATCAGCTCACGGCATATACTGTAGGTGTAAGCAGGGGTAAAGTGCTATTTTTATAGGTGGTGTGTGGACCTCACATAGGGGGGTCCGGGGACAAGCTCCCCCGGGAAGATTTATTTTTAAATATTGAAGTTAAAAGCATCAATCTGGTGCACTTTGAGAGCAAAATTAAGAGATCTATGGATACATCTCTCAACACAGATATGAAACAGAACTGTTAACAGATTTACTTTTTCTTTATGGATATTTTACAAATCACCCTTTTAAACTTTATTCTTTTTTTACTGTCATATAGTATTTCATACCTGTTTTTCATTTATTCTCTTATTTTTTTATAACTATAATGATCATATAAACGTGTGCCTCGGAAATAATTGTTTATATTAATGGTGATCAAAACGTTTGAGACCCACTGAGATAACATTGGAGTTCACTGAGTCTCTCAGTCTGACAGGAGAGGACTCTCCTCCACTTTGTTGTTGAAAAAACTCCTTATATCCGTTAGCGCAGCTCGCTAGCACCAGAAGCTAACAACAACGATCTCCGGTACCGGTGCGCTCTCTCTCGCTCGCGCACGCACACAAAATGGCTCGTTTCACACACAGAGCCGAGCTTTAATGAAACACAGAGACCCAGACGTAATAGTACTGTACTGCATCATATTATTTTCGAATCAATAATATTTCAAATTATGATTTTTTTATTTTTTTATTTTAATAACCATTTTTCCTCCTGGTCTCTCGCGCCCCCCCTGTCATGCCTCTGCGCCCCCCAGTAGGGGCGCGCCCCCCACTTAGGGAACCACTGCACTAGACCATAAAACTGTTTGTTACTTTTCAGCCTAGTTGTAGAGAGTGCAACACTTCTGTTTTGCAAGAGATACAAGAATCCTTTCTGTGGTTTGGGCCTGTTGCGTGGTGCAGATGTTCACCAGCCTCCTGTGCTCACTGCTTCTATGGTGCACATCTTGACTCCTCCCATTCTCCTGCAGCACCCTGGCATGGGGTCCAAGTTTTAATCAACTCTGCATAATTGGAGTGATTCCCTGTCTTGCTGTATATTTTAATCCATCTGTATAATTACGGTGAATTAAAGTCTTTGTCAGAAGGATTGTGGAGAGAGTAGCACAGATATACCCCCCCCCCCCCCCCCAACTCCCAACCCCCTTCCACTGTAGCTCACACAATTACACACCATCTTGAGAGAAAAAGAAAATTACCTCTTTTGCATCTCATTTCTCACTGGTGGGGGCAAAACGCACATCAGCGTCAACAATAATGAATGCATCACGCCAACCTGTGCACACAACATCTCCTATATCCATTTCTAGAATACAGATGAACCAATTAGGTTTACACTTCTACAGAAATGCAGCGTTGTTCTTAGAGGTATTTTCGGCTTTAGGACTGCTGGTAAGAGGAGCAGCTGGGAATTGTGATCTTCCTCCTTGCTATGGGGGCTTTTGGCCAGCAATACTTCAGTGCAGTAATTGCATCGATGAGAAGAAAAGCAGTTGCTTGCAGGCGAGCACGGGTCACCATTACTCTGTGTGAAGCTACCTGCCCGAAGGTAGGCCATTACTGCAGTGTGTCAATAACTGATGCTGTCCTATGATAGAGGCCAACCTTTACACCTCCCAGAATAAAGTGATCACTTCCTGCCTCCAGGTTAAAGGTTCAGGCAATTACAGGGATGCCAATGTATCTTCTGTCTATACAAGGTGGTCTTCTGAATTGGTCAAATAAGTTCTTGCACTGGAAAAAAAAAATGGAGATGCAACTCCTCTAGACACCATTTTTGGCATTGGTCCTTTGATACCGTCATTGGCATCCGATTCATAGGCTGATCCTGGGTCTATCTCTCTCATTTCCTCATCTCATCCATCCTGCAGCAGACAGCTCCTATCTCTCCCTCTGCATGGCAGACATCTGCAGAGTATGGCCAAATCTCTTTACTATCCCGCAGGGGGAACAGTCCTCCAATAACTTTCACCTCCGTCCAGGAAGTCCTGCATTAACCATGAAGCCAGTTTGCCAAGTCATATGGTTTCATTCATTTTATCAGACCTGCCAGATCCATTGCATAATTGCTATTCTACAGTGAGTGGCTATCTCCTTTCTTGTTGTGAATCAAAGCCGGTCATTGTTCAGCACAGAGGTTACTATAGCGTGCATTATGTAGTTCACAGGAGATATACGGTACAAATGAAGCATTTAAGACACTGAAAACAATAAGTCATTATGAGATTGATCACAGTTGTCGCTTTAATAACCATTTGCTGTTGACTGTGCAGTAGATTCATTCAATAATAGACATCTGATAACTATGCCATGTGTGGCTTCATTTGGTCATAATGGAATCCAAGCCATCTTTATCTTCATTTTATGTCCTGTCACTGAAGGTTTTTATCCTGAAACAGTCGTCTAACAATCTCCAGACCTTTATGAGACATTTAACACTGACCTTGTCCTTCTCCCAATTTTCGCCTCACTGCCTCTTCCCTTTTGACCCTCACCCCATTTTCCCCTCCTTTTTCATCTCTCCATCATTGTCACCCTGCCTTTAACTTCCCAGAAATGTCCGCTTTTCCTTGCACAATGTTTCCGACAGCCAATTTATAAAGTGGCAGGGCGCATCTATCTCCTGGATGGCTGATGAGGGCTGCTCTGTTTCCACCAGCTCACAGTCACTGTCGTACCTGCAGCCCTGGGCTCTCTGTGACTCCATCTGCACAGTGTCGTCTCATGAGAGCTTACTTTGAATTTGTTAGGTTTGAACTCAGTTGAGTGGAATGACGAGCCTGACAGAAATTCTTGAGTTTGGGAAAAATAGCTAATTTATGACTGTTGATCCAGAGCTAAAAAGGTTTCTATATGGTTTCAAGTAAAAAAACAACAGGCTTAATAATTAATGTATCAATAATATAAATAACTAGTTAATCTATCAAATAATAATTTCAGTCAGTACTCCCTACATTTTTGGGAGTTTTGGATAAAACAATCAATTTGAAGCCCGCCGGATAGCTCAGTGGTTAAAGCTGGCGGCCCATACAGTATGCAGTCACCACTGCCTCGTATGCCGTTTTGATTCTAGAGTCGGCCAGATATTTCAGGCAATGTCCTCATTTCTGTCTCCCACTCTCACTCTAACATCTCCAATAAAGGCCCTTTGGCCCATATACCTTTACAAAATTACAATTCATTTGAAAATGTCTCCTTGGCTCAGGAAATTGCAATCTGTATTGACACTATCTTTTGAAACACTAAATGATTAATAAATTGAGGAAAACATATATTTAGTATAATATTCCCCTACAAAATAATCACTTTTGGTGCACTAAAGGCCTTTGCATGATATAAAGCAGTACAAATACAACGAAACACTTTTTATGTTGTGACGACCCCTCCACACCACGTGGGGTGCCGTCTGTTTGTGTGTGTGTGGTTTGTGGGTGTTCGCAGGTTCAGGTGCTGATGAGCCGCACCTGTGGGCGGACGCCTACCCGATGAGCTACACCTGATGAAGCGGGATAAAGGAGGAGCCCACACTGTAAAAAAAGATTGTAATTTTACAGGAAATAACTGTAAATTTTTATTGTAATTATCATGTTTTTTAAATAACTTGCAAAATCCTGTAAAATGACAGATATTAACTATAAATTAACAACCCAACACATTATTTTAAGTATTTTGACAATAACAACAAACAACGTTTATTTCCTTTTTTTACAGTAAATGTACAATATAATATTTACAATATTTTTGCACTTTCAGAAAATACATGCAGATGTACGTAAAATAAAAAGCATTATCTGTAATTAAATATGTAACTCGTAATATAAAAGTGTATTACCATTATAAGACTTTAAGATTTTCTTTGTAATTTTAAGGTAACCATAAAACTGTAAAAAAAAGCCTCAAAGAAAAAAAAAGTAAAATGTAAGTAAAACATTTTTACATAAATCATTTTCTCTATATTCGATTGAATCCACCGCAAACACAAAATGTCCAATGTTGAAACAAAAGTAAATAAATATGTTTTCATGAAATTCCTAACTTACTATATTGTAAACATCTACAGTTGACAATATCATTACAAAAAAAAAAAATCATAGAAAGTGGAGAGATCTCTGCAGGGAGGACCAAGGTTTAAAACACACACTGTTATTTACTCAACAATAAGTCACAGTTATCCTTGTTTTATTTATGTTGCTGTGTTTTTTTCTCCCACTGGTCAATATACAGTAATAAACCTTAGTTTTACAGTATAATGTATGGTTTTCGGATTCTGGCCGACAGCCAAACAGACAGAGACAGACAGAGCCAAAACACGGCAGACAAGTCAGGCATATTTGGAATGAGTCCACAACACTCCTGATTGGTTAATATAAACGTAATCGAAGAAACCTGCCAATGAGAACTGTCCGCGCCTGTCGTTCACATTTGAAACTTCCACGTCAGTTTGAGCGGGTCTCCTCCTGCGAGCGACAGCTGTCTGTATGTCTGCTGCAGGAGTTTATGGATTAATATTGGGATCATTTTACATCTACACGTTAAATATGATCATCGGGACGTCAACAAAGAACAGAAGACTTGAGATCTGGTGAGTCCTGCAACTGTAATGGCGTTAAACATGTATTTAGATAATCCTTAGTTTGTGAATGTCTTATTTTTTATTTAAGGTTACGTTTCTTCTTCTAGTTAGCTGAGTTTCTTCCCGTTAAGTTGGTATGCATCATTAATAGGTTGTTAAATGTTAAGAAGCCCTGAGATGCTGATTCTTGCAAGATGTTGCGCCCGGGAAACCCGGTTTATCATGTGGCTGCTAACGTTAGTTTACAGCTTATTGCAGTGCTGCCCCCCCACCCTCTCGTCTGGAACACGGGAGAATTACACATAAACATGCAGCGGGGTGTCACAGTGTTGTCGCCAAGTTTAATGTAAAGTTTCACAGCTTTCGTACAGCGGAATCCAGTTTGTTAATGTTCAGTAGCCAACAGCTAGCATAGCATAAACAGCTAACGTTCGGCTAACTTGCTAGTTAGCTCTATATATTACACGCTAACATGACTAGCTAATGTCACACTGTTGCCCCTTTCACACCAGCGCTTTTTCAGCCCCGGCTCGGAGCTGGAGCCTGAAAAGCGCCGGGTTTTCCTGTTCACACCGCAGCGGCGCCGGCTCTTAGCTCCGGAATCCGGTTCACTTCCAGCTCCAAAAAATTGTCGGTCTAGAGGCAAGAGCTTCGGAGCTAAGAGGTGGCGTCGCTTACGTCTCTCTTACGGCCCCTACACACGGCGGCGTGCGTTACCGCTTGGCGGTGGGCGTGTCTGAAGCTTGGGGATTTTTTACGAACAACGCGACCAACAACCAATCACATGAATGTCCCGCCGGACATACAAAGCAAAGCATTCATGCTACATCCATGCTGGCTAAATATACTGTCTAAGCTGTCCATTCAAACGAAGTACACTGGATATAAACTCCCCAAACAGGCGAACACCTACCAGTTTCACCCACTGTCTCTGCCACCTCCCCCCATGCCCGGCTCCTCCGGTTTGTATCCCTGTATGTAAAGAGGGACTGGTCATATAGTACCGCCACGATCATTTTCTCCTCCATTTTTTGACATGGGAAATAACTGCGGTCTGGCTCTCCCAACATACACGCGGTTTGATTGGCTAGCGCTTGTAATGTCAGATTTGCATACGCGGGATTTGATTGGCTGACGCCTCCGTCGAGGCGGCAAAAGTAGAACATTGCTCTACTTTTGCAGCGAGCACCGCGAGAGAAGCTACGCTTTGCTCCCACAATGCAGTTCGGCGAATCGTGACGTCACCCCATTCAAAGTGAATGGGCAGAAGCGTTGAAGCGGCAACGCACGCCGCCGTGTGTAGGCTCCGTTACGGCCCGTCCACACAGCGGCGTGCGTTGAAGCTTCCAACGCTTCTGCCCATTCACTTTGAATGGGGTGACGTCACTTTTAGCCGAACTGCATTTTGGGAAGCGACGTGGAGCGTTGCTGGCGTAGCTGGCGTCAAAAGTTGAGCAATGTTCAACTTTTGACGCCTCGGCGGTTTCAAAAAAAATCCCCAGCCAATGAAATCCCGTTTATGCAAATCTGCCAGTACAAGCACTAGCCAATCAAACCGCGTGTATACTGGGAGAGACTACGCAGGTCATTTCCTCATATTAAAAAAAATTGAGGGAAAATTCATTATAGCGGTAGTGAATCACCCGGTGCTGTATGATCAGTCTCTGTTGATCTACCGGGATACAAACCGGAGGAGCGAGGCATGGAGGGAGGTGGCAGAGACAGTGGGTGGAACTGGTAGGTTTTCGCCTGTTTGGGGATTTTATATCCAGTTTACTTCGTTTTAACATTGCTATTGCTTTGTATGTCGGGGGCAGGAGATTCATGTGATTGGTTGTTGGTTGCGTTGCTCGCAAAAAATCCCCAAGCTTCAGATACGCCCACCTCCAAGCGTCAACGCACGCTGCTGTGTGGACGCTCCGTTACGTCGAGGCGTGCAGGAAACTAAACCCACCTCCCCTGAACATGGGTCGACTGACATGCCTGCCTACAAGCAGTAGTGCTTATAAACACACTTTATAAAGTCAGGCAACACTAACCAGGCTTCGTGTGATTCTGTTTATTTGTACCTTACTTTGACCATCCGTTCACTGTTATTGATCATTGTGGAGAGAGGCAGACGTTTTGTTTTGTATTATAGCAGCTATCGGATGGAATCAATACATGGGCTGCACAGGTTGTCGTGTCCGACTATCACAAGTAGAATCATAATAAAAATACGCCGGTAAAATGTGCCTGTAGAAAACGGTTTATGCCACAATAGGATAGCAATAGCAAGTAGTCAGTTTAGCTTCGGTTGCTATGCTAACATCACCCATTTTATACCAGAGAAACTTTCATAACAGCGTTGTGATACCAAACAGTGTCAATTCAGACTGACACACATTCACTTAAGGGGAACTGGGGATATGTATCAGCTGCTTGTGTGAGTCGGACAGTGAATACTTTAGAGCGGCCGCAGCAGTGTGAGCTAACCGGGAGCTAACGGGGGAGAATAAACTCCCGTAGAAGAGCAGCCAACACTGCAGCGGTCGGTAAATGCTGCAGAAACACATTAATAAACAATGAACCACGGCACTCTGGAGCAAAGTATAAGGTTGGAGAAGTCGTTATTCAATTTATTCTGGCTTCGTGTGATTAAAAGCAACACGATCATCGACCCGACGCAGTTCTCCGTTGTTGTGAGCGCCGTAACGCCGTTGGGGAGCAAATCAGCAATGTAAACGGTGACGTCATGACGCAGCAGCGGCAGCACCAGTCGGGTGCTGGGCGGTGTGAACAGAGCGGGAGCAGAAAAGGGAAACCGGAGCTGAACCAGAAAAGCTCTAGCTCGGAGCTAGAAAGGGAAAAGCGCTGGTGTGAAAGCCGCATGTGTGAACTAAAATACTTTTTGTATTACTACATCATACATGCTTGGTCCAAATCACTGCTCAAATTAATTATTTTTGAAAATGTATAGTAAAGAAACACCCAGCCATGCATGAAATAACATAGCAAAAGAATATGGGTAATGTTTGACCCATGTTGTGCCTTAGAAGTGTAGTGATACAAACATGATTTGTATTCAAAAAGTAAGAAAGGGAAAAATAAAAATTAGAATTGGTGTTGATTCAAAACAGGTTAATTGAGGAATACCTGGAATCCTGAATGGTTAAAGTAATTTATTGCAAAGATATTTACAATTAAAACTAATTCGGGTCACTTTTGACACATGTTGGTTGTATGTTGTGTAACAAAGGGTTAACATGACAGCTGTGATGTTCATTCTTTTGACAGAGCACCAGTGGACAGTGAGGACTATGGAAGAGAAGATGTGATGGCTTTGTGTGGAAAGCTGCTGATGCCAGCCTGTGTCCCTCATCAGTCTCTCCAGGCAGCACCCAGCTATTCTTCCATCTTGCAGATGAAAATACTTTGATATGTGAGTAATAACTAACTTGTGTCTAACATAATATTGAATGTGGTTTAGTAAAGTATTTAAAAAATACCCCACATTGTACATGTACAGGACAATCAGACCTTGTTCAACAGACAATTATTTTGTCTATGAGGTACAGCCGCAGCAGAGAGTCTGAGTTTGAAGAAAACACTAACATTTTATTTAGTGTTGTTTAATCAATCAATATTTACTGGTCTTGAATTTCCTCACTGGATTACAAAATGCTCGAATCTTATTGTACAGGGACATTATGCAGATTTAATCACCTGAAGATGAACATATAGATTCAGCGATATGTACCATTTTAAGGAAATAAACTGTTAGCGGTATTGACCGAAGCTCCGCAGCTGTAGCTAGGCGCTGCTAATGAAAACTCAAGTGCTCAATTTGTTGGTTTTTCTTTTTAATTAAGAATTGACCAAGCATATCTTCCTCTTCGAAATCCCAGTTGTACTTCGCTAACACGCAGTGCCTGGGAGGGTGCGTTTGATTGTTCCCACAATAATGCGAGCGTGCGTGCGTTCAAAGGTCTATCATACAAGATTTAGGGGATCTATTGGCAGCTGCTGATAATAACATCCATCATTATGGTTTACTAAAATAAAGTGACCGACTAGGCCTGTGCAGTTGGTATCAGCTTTTCCCAGCATGGGCTCCTTCATCAGCCCTGGTCCTCCTCGCAGAGGAAAGACCCTCAGTCCTCTCCAAACCAACAGACAGGACGTCCATCACACGGAGGTTTCTCCCTGAAGTCTCTGCTGCTCTCTGGACACCATGCTGTCTCAATCCGTCCACACTGAATATGAGATTGGGAAAATGAAAATAATAAATGCTTTAGACAATAAGAAACATAAAGTTGAATGTTGAGTTGCTCAGTTTTTTTAGATTGTCAATACTATTACTGTATAACTAATATCTCAGGTTAAGAGGCACATTCAAATAAAGATTGGTCTTTAAATACATTTTGTCTTTTGAATTGTTTGTCTAAAGTCAAGGATCTATAACTGATACTTAGTTTTAATGATACAGTCTGGTTATTATGCTGTTTGGAGGAGGCCTCACAGGTAAGAGCGCTAACTAGCTACCATCACATGTACCTTAGCTTGACTTAAATGTATTAAACGTATAGTTAAGTGATATCAAAATATAAATAACTAATGTCATGCAAACATATTAATATTTGCTTGATTCCAGTGTTGAATTTAGCACAATTGCATACACACGTTAAGGGGTTTTAAGATTCTGAAGTATTATGTTAAAACTCAATAACTTAGATTATTATTTATAGTTTTGCTGAATAGTTTCATGTCCGCTTACCTTAGAAACGTAAAATGCGACGGCAGCGTGCAGATGGGGAGCATGTTAGCTTTGAGCTTAGCTTGGTAGCTTCAGCTAGCTCTGGAACTTCCAGCTCGGTGGCAGCAGGTCCCGCCTCGGCTCTGCCTCTTTGCCCTTATTTGGAGAAGGTGGGAGTTGAACTCTGACCTCACTGTCGAGCCGTTAGTGGCCGACTCCGCCTACTAAGGGCTTCACGGCAACTCTGCAGAATCCTATGGGTGACGTCACGGATCCTACGTCCATTTATATATACAGTCTATGGTTTGATCATACAAATCTAATACAAAAAAATGTAAAAACAGTGCATGACATTAAGGATTTTGGGAGATGGCCCTGTGGGCCATCTAATGGCGCATTTCCACTGCAGCGGGGTAGCCCCGTTTAAGCGTCCCTAAGCGTCCTCGCTCAGGCCTCGGGCTGCCTCGCTGGCCGTCCGAGGCCGTGGCGCATTTCCATTACAGTTTAGGACCTGGGGTAGCAACGCAGTGTAGGCGGGGCGATCGGCTTTTTGGGCGGAGCGACGCTGGGTAAAACTGCAGTGGCGTCATCTTCAATGCGACACAACTCACAAAACTATCCCTTGCAAAGCTGGCTCTTAAAACCCTTCCCAGACACTGGACGGCTGACAGCAGAACATGTGGTATACAACAAGAACATTTGCAGCGCACGGGTAGCGGTTGAAAACGCATTTGGTAGACTGAAGGGAAGGTGGCGTTGCCTCATGAAACGAAATGACTGTGATGTGAAACTTGTGAAATCCATGGTGCTGACATGCTGTGCTCTGCATAACCTCTGCGAGAGTCATGGAGAGGACTATGATGATGGGTGGAATGCACCAGCAGCAGCAGCAGAGCCTGGGGTAGCAGTGGCTCAAGGTGCAGAGGAGGAGGGCACTGACATCAGAGAGGGTTTGATGCGCTACCTGAATACCTAAATATGCATTGTATTGTATTCATTGTATTGAACATAAATACATCTTTTTTTTTTCATATACATGTGTTTGTCAAATGTTATCTGAATTAAATATTTAGTAAATATTTGAATTTCAAGCACCAGTAAGTACTGCCCCATAATAAGAACATTTGAGGAAATATCAGATCATGAAAAGAAAATCTTTCTAATAAATTAAGCGAATATCAAAGCTAACTATAAACATAAATACTAAAGTGTAAAACACAGCAAAACTATATTCATAAATGCAAGTGTAAAATAGTGTGGACAATTGTAAAGACGGATGGAGGCTAAAGTATCCACAACATAAAATAATATATTAAAATATAATCTCAATCTTTCTTCTAGACATGTTAAAAGCTTGCTTGAATGGGTTATAGGCAGGGCTGCACATAACTGGTGAAAGTTAAAAAAAGAGCACCGGGTCATTTGAAAAAAGGCGCATTTGCGTACCAACATTGAGAGAGAGAGGAGAGAGAGAGAGAAGGGAGAAGAGAGAAGAGAGGAGAGAGAAGAGAGGAGGGAGAGAAAGATATTTGCGAGTTGCATATGAACTCAGGGCCGGCCCGTAGCACTGGCGTTATAGATGTTCGCCTAGGGCGCCAGATCTGTGGAGGCGCTGCGCTGGCAGCTCTGGGAGGGAAAAAAATTAGGGCTGTCAGTCGATTAAAATATTTAATCGCGATTAATCGCATGATTGTCCATAGTTAATCGCGATTAATCGCAAATTAATCGCACATTTTTGATCTGTTCTAAATGTACCGTAGAGGAATATTTTTCAAGTTTTTAATACTCTTATCAACATATGAGTGGACAAATATGCTTTATGCTAATGTTTATTATCATTTGAACAATGACAAATATTCTCATGAATATTAAACACAACAACTTCTGAACATTAAAATTTTTCGCCTCAATTCAACCTGGAACCTCTCATTCAATAATACAATACAACTGGTGTGTGTGTGTGTGTGTGTGTGTGTGTGTGTGTGTGTGTGTGTGTGTGTGTGGTGTGTGTGTGTGTGTGTGTGTGTGTGTGTGTGTGTGTGTGTGTGTGTGTGTGTGTGTGTGTGTGTGTGTGTGTGTGTGTGTGTGTGTGTGTGTGTGTGTGTGTGTGTGTGTGTGTTGTGTGTGTGTGTGTGTGTGTGTGTGTGTGTGTGTGTGTGTGTGTGTGTGTGTGTGTGTGTGTGTGTGGTGTGTGTGTGTGTGTGTGTGTGTGTGTGTGATGGATCGTTGGAGCTATGTGCAACTCAAGGCATATGCTCGAACGGGAGCTGCCTGGACGCTGCAATCAACAGCTCCATATCCGTTAGCGCAGCTAGCTAGCACCAGATGCTAACAACAACAATGCACGTAAGGACACCCTCTCTCGCTCGCTCGAGCCACACATACACACACCCTCCCGGTCCTCCCAATAGCCAGTCGGTGCCTGCCGGTGAGCGTGGAAGTGTGGTCTGCCACAAGCGGGCGGCAGGAGCGGGGCTGTCAGCATCAGCTTGTAGATGGTATTTTAAACTCGATGCACTCTGAAACTACGGGGCGGCCGAGGAAAAAAAATACACATGCGTTAATCGCGTTAAAATAATTAGTGGCGTTAATTTTTTTTTGCGTTAACGCGTTATTAACGCGTTAACTTGACAGCCCTAAAAAAAACATTTTTGACCATTGGGGCTCATCCTATTTTTCGGCCTTGATGTAACAATATTCATAATTAAGTAAATGTAACACCCTTTTCACCCCGGTTACACGTTTCATTTGCCCTGTACAATGGGCGCTGTAAGTGATGAAAATGGGGGATGTTGGCTTATCTGGCACCCACAGCTCGCAGCCAAAATGCGAGTGAGCGTGGGAGCGAGGGAGCGGTTCCGGCGCTGTTGTTATTAGAATCGGGTGCTAGCTGCTCTAACGGATATAAGAAGAAGATGTTTCTACAATGATGTGGAGGGAGAGTCCTCTCCAGTCAGACTGAGAGGCTGATGACTACAGCTCAGTGAGGTAAAGGACTCTGAGTGTTTAGATAGTTCACTTTAGTCTAAGTTATCTCAGTGGGTCTCAAACGTTTTAATCACAATTTACACATATTTTCAAGGCACTCCTTTATAATTATTGGGATAAACAGGTTTGAAATCATTCCAATGTATACTATAGGACAGTAAACCAAAAATATCCTTTAAAACTGGAAAGATTAAAAAAATGCATAAATAAATAAATGTTAAGGTAAAATAAGATATGAATGAACAACAAAAATAAAATAAGTTACATTAATTTGTTATTGGCTATGGTAGGTTATTGGTTATGTTCACATACTTATTTGATTACATCCACTTGTCTAAGATGACAACAGAGACTTTCGACCCAAACCCAGCTGTTGACTTGTGGATGCAAGCAGCTAATCGCAGACTCAACCAGAGAGAAAGTAGTAGGCCTACATCATCAGCTACCATGTCTGACAGAGAGGAAGACAGTGAGGAGAACAGTCAGGAGGGTAGTGATGACAGCTTGTAGGATTACTGGTCGTGCTAATGTTGTCTTGTGTTCACCTCTGCATGTGTGTTCTGTGTTCACCTCACGTGTGTTCAGTGCCGTGTGTCTGTCAAATAAAGTCAAGACCCCCTCAAAAGTTACGGTTTATTTCATTTTAAGGATGAGCACCAAGCAACATCTCCAGGTGCTCCTTTGAGAACCAGGGCAAAAAAGTTATGTGCCCTCCTGGTTATAGGTTTCTTTTGTTCTCTCGTCTTTGAAATATATAAGGAATGTGTTGTTTGAGTCTAGTACAGGGGTCTTCAACTCAAATTCAACGAGGTCCAGTTAGAGAAAATCTCCCCATGCAAAGGTCCGGAACATCAAAATGTCTAACTTGCTTTATGAATTAGTGTGATATATATTGAAGTGACCTGTAGCTTTATCAACGTCTGCATGTAATCAACAACTGACTGCCAATCAAATAAAGAAAGTACAATTCAAAAACAACAATATTTATTGTCAATTAACATTGAACTATACAGATATACAGTAAATACTGTGGATATGTGTAATGTTCCTCTCGGGCTGCATTTACAAATAAAATAGAGAAAATAAATAAAATAGCTTTTGAAAATATGTGCATCTTAAAAGTGCTTAATTTTAGATAAATAAAATAAAGTGCAGCAGCAGCTTGAGTTTCCCTTTTTCTTTGTTAAAGGGATAGTGGAAATCCGCGAATTTTGGGTTTAACTTATGTATTTTTATTAAAAATAAGCATAATAAACAATTTTTTTTAATTTCATGCGCCTAGTTTCATTTTATTTTCAATTTTACTGCGCCCTCTCAATGAAACGAAATACTTCGGGAATCGTCGGGAATCTTAGGGTGATGACGAGAGCATAGGAAGACGGGCACAAACAATGGCGGACATTCAATAGCATTTGCATGTGAATAGCCGAGTATATTGCCATAAATATGATGATTGATTATCAGTAAAAAATTATACGTGACACAACGACATTGGATTAACCTTGAGATGCGTTTTTATTCCGTTGAACACAACTTTTGATCACAAATCAAAAAAGGTAAGACGTAATTATTGTAATATTTTTGGAACCGGATGTTGTTTACTTTCTCTTTTCTGGCTGATAGCTATAGGAATTCGAGGTCTTACAGTGATGACATTACATGTGTGGAATCTGTGGAGTCTCAGCTTTAAATCGTATATCTTGTTTGTGCAGTTAAGATAGTAATAAGGGCATTTCTACCGTGTGTTGTGTGTAAAAAAGCGTTAGCATTAGTTAGCATTGTTTCGCTCAATGCTAATTCAAAGGCTTGGTATTACGCTTGTGTTTTTTCTAGCTAACAATTGTTCTTATTGTCAGTTAGCGGAGTTTCTTACCTTTAAAAGTGTATGAAACATTAATAGTTTCATAAATGTTAAGAAGCCCTGAGACATGTGAGAGAAAAAAAACTGTGGGAGGGGTCCACTGGGGGGACCTTCGGGATTAACTGGTTAACAATGATTAATATTTGTAAAGGCTACAGGTGATCTTAAGATGCGTGAGCTATGCTTAGGGACCTACCAGTAAAGATTATTTGTGCGTAGGGGTGCATCATCTGGCTCCTGGTCATCCTCGCCATTGCCCATGCCGTGAACCATCACCTCGGGCTCGGGCTCGAACAAATAAGGACGTAATGGTCCATCGTCTGGCTCAATATTGTCACCATCGTCGCTTACTGAACCGGATTCAGATTCCGTTCCTAAAACGACATTTTCGTAGGAAAGCCGAGAGGATGTTTCTGACTCGCTATCATCACTGGATACCTCGTACAATCCTTCTTCTTTGTCTGGTATATTTGCCCTTCCATGTTCATTCTGCATAGACGCCATGGTTTGTTATCGTATCGTCTTCCTAAGTTTTCGTCACTTCCGGTTTGGCTTAGTCGAACATTTCGTTTCTAAAAAACTTCGGGGAAGCTGCAATAAAGTGCTTCTAACGTAAGGCATTTATTATATTTTTTTAATCAGGTGTGATTGTTTTGGTACGTAATTATGCTTGTATATAAGTTAAAACGAAACTATTTGAGGTTCCATTTCCACTATCCCTTTAACCATTTCACATCATGACTTAACTGTTTCAGATGATTATAGAACAATATCAGTCTTTACACATCATAACAATTGAACAGTTTCAAAGTTTCTCTTTCTTTCCCTCTTATATTGCAGTCCCTCACTCACTTTTTTTTAATTCAGTGTGAGAATTGAGCTCGAGCTTGTCCTGCCAGGAGTTTGTAAATCTGGGCTGACATGGAGTCAGGGCTATTCTCATACACATGCAGGTGCTCATTGGTTACAGTGATGCAAACACAGGTATGGTGGAAAAAAGAGAGAACTATTCGAAGCAGGAAAAAAACAGCGTAATATACCATCTGACAAAGGCCTGCGCTATAATGCTTCAATTAACTGGCTATTCTTTATAATATACTCAGATCAATAGGAGACAGAGATGTTAAGTTAAAAATCAAGGGTTTTTATTATTATTTACAGCAGGGGGGGGGGAAACCTTTTTCCTTTTAATTTTTACAACATCCTCCGAGGGTCGTACAAATTATTGAACTCAACCTCTGCTTAAAAAAACTAAAATCACAGCCCATTCATTTCACCTTTCTTTCATGCTGTGCAAAGAAAAAGCAACCTCTTAATCCAGATATCTCACCATGACTCGCGCATGCATGCATGTGCACGGTGTGGCATGACCACCAAAACAGAAAGATATGGACACAAGATGTGTGCAAATGTATTTAGTATCCTATCCATGTGAACATGATTTAAGTGGGGGGGGACCTAACCTCCTCTAGGGGGGTCCGGGGGCATGCTCCCCCGGGAAGATTTTTTTTTAAATATTAAAAGCATCAATCTGGTACACTTTGAGAGCAACATTAAGAGATCTATGGATACATCTCTCAACACCCATATGAAACAGAACTGTAAGCATATTTTTCTTTTTAGATATTTTTACAAATCACTCCCCTTTTAAACTCTATTCTTGTTATTTTTAACAACTTTTTTGTTACTGGCATATAGTATTTTATACCTGTTTTTCATTTAGTCTCATTAATAACTATAATGATCATATCAAGGTGTGCCTTAACCTCACTGAGCTGAGGTTATTTGAGCCTCTCAGGAGAGAGCTCTCTTCCACCTGGTTGTAGAAAAGCTCTTTAAATTCGTTAGCATAGCTAGCTAACCAGATGCTAATAACAACAGATCGCCACTGTGCTTACAACTAAAGACACAGCCAAGCAAACACTGCGGCATGTGTACGGCTCCTTATGGGTATTGCAATATTTGAAGAGCTGGAGCGGCGTTCCGGTGCTCTCTGTCAGCGCTCCTTTCAGACGAGACATATACCACGTGAAGACACGTTACGCTCGTGTTGTGTTCAAGGAACCTGTCCTTGGCCAGGAAAACCAGGTACTCGCTTGTTTAATTATTTTTGCGGTCTAGATTTCTTATTTTTTGAAGTGAGAAGTTGTCCGTCAGTCGGACTGACGGACTGACGGACGGACGGACCCCCACCCCCCCCCCCCCCCCCACCCCCAAAACGAAAATTCTTCGGTTCTCCACGTATTACACAAGTCAACCAAATCAGCGTTAAAAAAGCGGGAGGAGCCGAAAAAACCCCTATTAATGTATTGAATATAGCTCCGGGTCCGTATAGGTCGGCGTCTGGGTCCGGATCCGGACCGCGGTCCGCCTGTTGCCGACCCCTGGTAGTAGAACGAGGGTATTACAATTGAGCAATTTCTACATGTATTATATATTTATCATGTATTCTTAATACTATTACAAAATAAACATGTAATAATGTTTTAGAGGAGGACCTCAAGCTAGCAAACTCAATTTCTTGCTTTAAATCTCTTAAAACTAAGGGTTTTTTTCCTAACTGATGGTATTTGTTATTGCTTTATAAATTCATGTATGTTTATATCTTCTCTAAATCAAGATTATGTGAATCTGATTTTTTTCTGTTGGGTGCAATTCATTATCAACAAGAGATAAGATAAGTAAAATAAGTACTTTATTGATGGCAGTATAAAAATACAAAAAAAATGTTGTATCAAAAAGGCATGCCATTAAACAATACAAATACAAAATGTAAAACTGTATTGCAGCCAGCATAAATATACATGGCATTGTAAAAATAAAATGAACATTTTAAAGAAAATAAATAAACAAGAAAGTACAAATGTTGCATTTAAAAATTAACTAGATTAAAAATATATAATCTGTACAATAACTATTAAGGTCATTTTAAGTATCACGGAGGAGACGGGCCACGTCGGCTGCCCAGTCCCCCTAGCACCTCGCCAAGAGTGCGCAGGAAGGCTAGGTTGAAGGTCTCTGCTTGAGCGGCCTCCTCCCTTCTCAAGGCCGCATCCAACTCCCATCTCCGCTCAGCAGACACTTTGGCCCAGTCCAAGTGCCGTTCCTGCTGGGCCATGTGCTGTTCATGGTGCCGTTCCTGCTGGGCCCGATCCTCTCCTCCTCGTTTCCTCTTGCCTGGGTGACAATAAGATCATAATTAGCAATAAGGAAAAAACACAGGACAGGTACAGGTCACACAAGGATATAAGAATAACATGTATAAACAGAACAACAGTAAGGTGAACTAAAGAAAGTTCTGGCCCTAGATGTTTACAATGATTGTGAAAGTGAATTACATTATGTCCAGCCTGTTGATAATGAATATATCACCCAGTTGCATAGCGACACTTCTTGTGTAGGTGTCTTTTAATAAGCAGGTAGTCCTATCATTAGCTGGATCTGATCGATATGGACATAAACGCGAGTGAAGTCTAATCTGACGGGAGAGAGAGATCAGCTGCTGCTGACGAGTCGACACGCAGCTCTGCATGATCACATGCAGCGGTGAGCGGACAAAACATACACTTCAGGTTAGAATATCACACGTAGCTATTTTAATTACCTCTCAAACTACCTAAACTAGTTATAGATATGTTTAGTTTTACTGTCGGGTCACTCATTACTGGATCCGTGAGCTGCATGATACTGGCATACATAGATTGCCCAATCGGGCAACCAGCAGGTGAGGCTTCATTGCCCGAGCTAAATACAGGGTTCGTACGGGTGCTTGAAATCCTTGAAAATGCTTGAAATTTGACGTGGTGTTTTCAAGGTTGGGAAAGTGCTTGAATTTTGGGAATGGTGCTTGAAATTGAGATAAAGTGCTTGAAAATGTAAATGCTTTACTTTTACAATAAATTGCTGTCTGACTGAATAGTTCGCTTTTTAGATTAAAAGAAAATAATTGCTTCGCTTCTACATAAAACAGCTCCGCTGCACCTTCCCGCGCTATGCGCGCGACCTGCAAGTGTTTTTTTTACGTGTGACCTGGGCATTCTGATGAGAGTGATAGATGACTGTGTGCCAGGAGGTTGCCGTTTCAACGAGCGTTAGCTAGCAGAAGACAAATACGAGCCATGGCTAAGACGAGGGTCAAGCCCACGAGTAGCCTCCTGCAAAGTGTGCAACATAACGATGGGAGAGTCTGCGCTGACGAGCCATGAAAGGTACGCCGGAGTGAAGCATTTTAGATTAGGCTAACGTTGCATGTTACGTTTGTTTAAGCTAACGTTAGCTAGCTGAATAGCGAACTCGATTGAAGGATAATAGTAATAATTGCAGGGGACAATCATTTCAGAGGAGCGTAACCTATGTTATGTGCGTTACAGTCGCCATCCTGTGGTGTTCAGAGGATGAAGCTCTCACGGCATTTCGTGTTATAGTCACGAAATATAATCTATTGATTCGACACAGAGCGATTTTGAAAGCAATGTATTTCTACTGGTAGTATGTTTCGTGCCTAAACCAAATGTAACTTGCTCTATCGAAATCAGTCACATTGACCCGAAGACACATTTTCGTTTGTATTACTGGTCTGGGGGAAGCTCGCAAGTGTGTGTGTGTATTTTTGTGTTTGTGTACCGGGGAAACACTCCAAGAAACACCAGCTGTTGTTATGCTTGCTGTGATGTTACATTACTCCGTTCTCTGCTTGTAATTATGCAGAAGCTTCAAAGTTGTATTTATCATCTGAATTTGCCGAAACAAGTTTAATATTCTGAAAGCCAAGACTTTGTTTATTTGAAAACATGAAAACAAACTGTCTTTTATATAAAATTGAAGTATTATACAAGTAAAACTACATTTTGCTTTAATCCCATGTAATTGTAGAATGAACACAGTCTTCCTTTGAAGATGTATAAGTCAGGTGTCTTGAGTAGTCAGCATTACCTACAAATCATTGTACACATTTGTAAATATTATTTTCCACTTGTTACCATTGTGAGTCTATTTGTATGCAGCTCTGCGTGATTGTGGCTACAATTCAGACTAATACGCTACCAGAGGTGGAATAAGTACTCAGATATTGTATTTGAGTAAAAGTAGAAGTACTCAGATCTTATAGTGAAATTATAAGTACTCAGATCTTGTACTTGAGTAAAAGTAGAAGTACTCAGATCTTATAGTGAAATTATAAGTAGTCAGATCTTGTACTTGAGTAAAAGTAGAAGTACTCAGATCTTGTACTTGAGTAAAAGTAGAAGTACTCAGATCTTGTACTTGAGTAAAAGTAGAAGTACTTAGATCTTGTACTTGAGTAAAAGTAGAAGTACTTAGATCTTGTACTTGAGTAAAAGTAGAAGTACTCAGATCTTGTACTTGAGTAAAAGTAGAAGTACTCAGATCTTGTACTTGAGTAAAAGTAGAAGTACTCAGATCTTGTACTTGAGTAAAAGTAGAAGTACTCAGATCTTGTACTTGAGTCAAAGTAGAAGTACTCAGATCTTGTACTTGAGTAAAAGTAGAAGTACTCAGATCTTGTACTTGAGTTAAAGCAGAAGTACTCAGATCTTGTACTTGAGTAAAAGTAGAAAAGTATTCTCATCAAAATATCGTGAAAGTAGCGACAGTAAAAGTAGTCATTGTGCAGATTGGTCCATTTCAGAATAATATATATGATATGTTTTATAATGATTGATCATGAAAGTGTTCTCAAAGCTGGTGAAGGTGCAGCTAGTTTGAATGACTTTGTATTCTGCAGGGTAGCTGGTGGATTTACTCCAGGTGGAACTAAAGTCTGATTTAACACTTGATTATATTTCACATCATTCATCCAGATCTGTAAAGTAACTAAAGGTATTAAATACATGTAGTGAAGGAAAAGTACACCATTTACCTCTGACTTATGTTCACTTCCAACCTAAAAGTACCTCAACAATAGTAATCAATAATGTATTGAAAAGTTATTTGGCTGATTGTTTTATATTGGCTCAGACAGGTTATATGGGAGGCCCAGTCTACGACAGATCACTCATTTTGAAATATTAAACTTAGTTTTATTTTCTTTAATTTTTCATCCTCGTGTAGAATTCTATCACGAAACACACATTTGGTTGTTTATAGCATAAAGAACATCTGATTTAATGTGAGGTAGGGAAATAATCATTTGAGTATGTGTATATAAATATGTAATTTACAACAGCTGTAAGCTGCTTGAAAAGCTGGAAAATGCACCTTGAAAATGCTTGAAAAGTGCTTGAATTTGACTTTGGAAAAGGTGTAAGAACCCTGTAAATACTGGCCCCGGGCCATCGGGCAGTCCTTAATGTCGAGCCCTGAAAAAACTGTTTTTCTCATCAGAACTTTATTTAAGGTATTTTAATGTAACATTTTAAGACAATGGATTTTGAAAAGAAAGGAAAGTTTCCTCTAAAATCTTTAAGGACAATTTCTGTATACTAATTGCTTTTGCACTTTATTTCAGTTAAAGTATTTTTACTTTAATTTTATGGTCATTTGACCGTTTTTTTACGGGTTTTTGCCCGTAGAAGTTTTAGTGCTGTACTTTTATTAAAGGTTATTGACTGTAAAAAGAGAGGATACATCTGTAAAATTACAGTGTTTTCCTGTAAAAATCTTTAAGGACAATTCCCGTAAATTAATGGCTTATTCACTTTATTTCAGTTAAAGTATTTGTTTGGCAGCCGCTGCTGCCAGTACTTTGACAGTTTTTTAGGGACTTGTTGCTGGTGTCCATTTAGTTGTTGTGTTTAAACAAATAAACTATATATTCTTACCTCTCGCCTCCCTGCTTTATGTTACAGCCCACGAGCCGGGTTGTAACATATGGGGGCTCGTTGCTTTGGACCTGAGAGCGTTTGATGTTGGATGTCTGTTGTGGGGACGGATTGCGCGCAGCTGTTGTCACTGAGTGCAGCTGATTGTTTGGGAGTAGCCTGACGAGGGTAAGTGTTTCGTTGTGAACGACAGTACGGGTGGCACACAGATTATTTTATTCACGGCAGTCACGTACCGTTGGTATTGTCCCCGTTAGGTTTTAGTACGGTCTCCCTTGGAGGTCGTAGGGGGGGCTATTAGTGTGTGAAAGTGGTTGGAGCTATTAGCTCGGGAGCACGCCGAGGCTGCGGGTGGGGTTGCCGGTTTTTTCGGTCGCTTCGCCGAGCTTACGGTATTTAGTGCGTAAGTACCCGCCATGACTAACACCTGAAGACTTGCGGGGAGTTTAGCTAGTTTTTGTGAGGCAGTTAGAGGGACGGGCCGCGGTAGCGTGACTGTAGTAGCGTGAGCGTGCACTCAGTGTTGTCATGATGGAGAGTGTGGAGGAGTTTATGAGAGCGCCTACAGAGGAGCTACTGGAGGGCTTCTCACGTGAGCAGCTGATCGGTGTTGCTGAACATTTCCGTTTGGATGTTGGGGATAAAAGGATGAAGGAAAACATAAGAGGGATTGTTAGAGCAAATGTGTTTGAGTTAGGTGTTTTTAAAGGGGGAAAACATACTGTTGATCCTAGCAGAGACAGTGGCAGTACGTCTGGCTGCAGTGATACAGACCTGACGTTTGAACAAAGAGAGAGACTGTTAATGTTGCAGGTAGAAATTAAAAGGCTTGAGTTAGAGGAGCGGAGGTTGGGTTTTCCTGCTGGTGGTGCAAGTCAGGCCTCTAATTTCCCTGGTAGAGCTACTCCATTTGACGTTGCCGGTAATCTGCGGGTTGTGCCTCAGTTTAATGAACGAGATCCAGATATGTTTTTCTCCTTATTTGAGCGTGTGGCTGAGAGCAGAGAGTGGTCAGATGCTAATAGCACCTTATTGCTGCAGTGTGTGCTAACAGGTAGGGCCCAGGAAGCCTACTCTGCTCTGACGGTGGCAGAGAGCAAGGTTTATCTGACTGTTAAGACTGCTGTGTTGAAGGCATACGAGTTGGTCCCTGAGGCATATCGACAGAGGTTCAGGTCCTGGGAGAAGTCTAGCAGACAGACCCATGTTGAGTTTGCCAGGGATCTGGTGACTTTTTTCAGTAGGTGGTGTAAATCCCTGAATGTTGAAACGTATACTGCATTATGTGAGTTGATGGTGTTGGAGCAATTTAAAAATTCTGTACCCAGCCACATTGCGGTTTACATCAGCGAGCGCAAAGGGAAGACTGCTGCAGAGGCTGCTGCACTGGCAGATTATTATGTGCTAATGCACAGGGGCGGTCGCGACTTCAGGGTCCAGGATGAAGGGGGTATGTATCGTGCAGGGAGATGGGAAGAGATAGCTAATCCGCACTGGGGTGAGCGAGGCCAGCCACAGGGTGATTCGGAAATCTGTCATTTCTGCAGGGAGAGAGGGCACTGGAAGGCTGACTGTCCAAAAGCTAAGGCTAAAAGGGGGAACTGTGTAGGCCAGTTTAACTGCTGCTTGTGCTGTGTCTGTGGTGCCGTTACCTGTCATCTCTCCCTGTCAGCGGATTAATGAGCCATGCGGGTTGAAGGAACCACTGTTTTCTGCATTTTTGTCAACCGGATACGTGTCATTGGTGGGAAGTGATATCAGCGTGCCGGTAAAGATTTTGAGAGACACTGCATCGTATGATTCATACATTCTGAGCTCTGTGTTACCGTTTTCGGACAAATCTAGAACTGGGGATTTTGTCCGGATGCGAGGTATGGGAATGAATGTTGTGCCTGTTCCTCTGCATTCTGTTGTGCTTAACTCTGGTCTGGCGCAGGGTGAGGTCGCCATGGGGGTCCGGCCTGTAATGCCGATTGGTGGTGTGGATGTTATCCTGGGTAACGGCCTGGCTGGCAGCCGTGTGTGGGCTGAGGGTCCACCACCTACCATGCAGTCATCTTCACCCACTGTGACTGTTAACGCAGAGGAGAATGTTAAAGGGAGGGAATGCTCATGACACGCATTTTTAAATAATTATCATCCGATAAAACAGACCAGTCTCTGCCAGTCTTTTTTTTAATTTTTTTTATCCGATGACGTTATCAGTGATTTGAAACTGATTAATTACCGAAATAACATCCACCCTGTGGGCGGCGCCATTTTGACGAGTCACATGACTTATTTTACCGGAAGTGACGGGAACTATGCGTTTGGTGTCGAGGACAAATTGACGGATGTGCTTTGTTCATGTTGTTTACTCTAGTTACTCTCACAATTCTATAGAAATATGCCTCATTGTATCGTGAAACATTGCCACAATTCGGATAGGAACAATCCACGGAATGCTCGGTTCCATCTATTGCCAACGGGTAAGCGTAGGAAGTACGTTCGGAGGCAGTGGCTTGCGAAATGTGCTCGGCCCGAACCGAAAGATCCACAGGCGCATGTATGCAGCGAACATTTCAAGTTTCCGGACGACTACTCTGAGAGTATGATGAAACATAAAATGGGATTTATTAATCAACCATTACTTAATGGGGATGCAGTGCACTGCCAATGCCAGCCAGCGTAAGCACATTACTCAGCAGACTTTACTTATTGTTTACTACGTAAGGAAGCAAGAATTGCAGGACCCAGAGCGCACGGAGCACAGAGCGGACAGCAGATAACGGAATTGCAGTTTTATTGCTTATAGATTATCAGAACATATCAAAGGGGACACAGTCACATTGGATATTAATCTATGGATTAACTACATCATCGTTTTTATCGTTGTAATGCCATTGAAGACCAGTTTAGACCAGATAAAGACCAAGGTAAGCCATGTTAGCCTAGCGCATGTTAGTACCTATCGCCACTTGTTTTGATGTACGTTTTTGTTGATAACGTCGCGAGTTTGTATCTTTCAGTGTTGAGGTGGGCACCGTTAGATTCTGTGTCTTTACGATCATAAACGATGTGTTGGATGTGCAGCTAGGATAACGGCCCGTCTACACTACAGGCGTCAAAAAATGCTTTCAACGCTTCGCCCATTCATTTGAATGGGGTGACGTAGGATATTTTCAAACTTCGCCGAACTGCATTGTGGGTAGCATGGCAAGGCGTTGCAAGCATCGCGAGCGTCTATCGGCGTCAAAAGTTGAACAATGTTCAACTTTTGAGGCTCGATGCTTGCTCGAAGCTGGCGTCAGCCAATGAAATCCCATTTATGCAAATCTGCCAGTACAAGCTAGCCAATCAAACCGCGTGTATGCTGGGAGAGACTACGCAGGTCATTTCCTCATATTAAAAAAAAATTGAGGGAAAATTCATTATAGCGGTAGTGAATCACCCGGTGCTGTATGATCAGTCTCTGTTCATCTACCGGGATACAAACCGGAGGAGCGAGGCATGGAGGGAGGTGGCAGAGACAGTGGATGAAACTGGTAGGTTTTCGCCTGTTTGGGGATTTTATATCCAGTTTACTTCGTTTTAACATTGCTATTGCTTTGTATGTCGGGGGCGGGAGATTCATGTGATTGGTTGTTGGTCGCGTTGCTCGCAAAAAATCGCCAAGCCTCAGACACGCCCAGCTTCAAGCTTTTTTGACGCCTGTAGTGTAGACGGGCCGTAAGTAATAAGGGAGCTAGGAGTGATTTTCGGTGCAGTAATAGGTTAGCATTTTTCGATCGGGGCTAATTCAGAGGCTCACTGTTAGCATTGTGTGGGTTTTTTTTTAAGAAAAAAATGAAAAAGATCAGTTAAATTAGTTTTTTTCCCGTTATATAGAATAAAATATTCATAGTTTATTAAATAGTAAGGTTCCTTAGACGTTGTTTCCTGCAAATGACATTATTTCGGCCCTGGAACCGGGTCCGTGGGGCCTAAGAGGATAACAGAGTATGTTTTTTATTTTTTTTACAGTTGTATTTGGATGGAATGAATACCTATGGTGATAATTCAAAGTAAGTCCGCCTGGACTTTATTTTTCTAAACTTCTTCCTCGGCTGACGAGCAGGCGCGCCGGATTCATTTTAGAAGTGGGGGGGCCAAAAAAAGTGCGTGTGTATGGCCCAACCCCAAACCACGCCCTACACCCTACCCCTACACACTCCCCCTCCGTGACGGAGTGAACTCCGTGGAGTGACACAGGCTCCCTCCTGTCAGATGGAGGGAGTAAACACAGCAGCAAGCTTTGGGACGGCCGCCTCTCTCTCCGGCAGAAACAGGAAATGCCATAACTGTATGTAACAACGGTTTCAAATCAGCATCTCTTTGACAAAAAATGTAAATTAATAACTCAAATAAAACTCCAAACATCTTTAATTGTGTTAGCCTACTTTTTCATAAAGCTCTTTTAGTTTTAAACCTGATGTTTATAAGGGTGCGTTCACACCTGCCTTGTATAGTCTGGTTGAATCGAACCCTGGTGCGTTTAGCCGCTTGGTGCGGTTCATTTGGGTCGGTGTGAACGCAGCCCGAGACCTCTGAAGTGAACTAAACAACCGGACTCTGGTGCGCTAAAATAGGTGGTCTCGGAGCGCTTGCTTGCGAACTCTGGAGCGGTTCATTGCTGGTGTGAACGCAGTCCGCACCAAAACATAGGAAGCGTAGTATTTACGTGTCACAATAACGCGGATATCTTCAAAAATCTTTAGCGAAAGAGTCTTTCAAGACATCCGCGGTTTCTTAGTTAAAGAGTGAAGCAGAATGAAGTGTTGAACAGTGTCGTGTAAAGTAAAAATTCTCCGTCAGCTACATAAAAGTAAGAACACCTGTCGTCGGTGAAACGCCCCTCCTTACTGCAGAACGTCTCATTATATGTGTTATAATGTTTTTTAACGGACGTTGTCTGATTATATAATCATATGCGCGGGCCGCTAGTGTCTGTTGATCTCCAGATTAACAGCAGCATGATAATAACCTGCCGAAAGTCCCGATGCTCCATGGCGGAGGCTCCGGTAGAAATTGCCGGGATTTGCGTTTTTACCCCCTTAATGTCTGACCAATGGTTGAACAGCATTTCCGTGCACATGACTTGTGTTTAAAGTTTATAGTCCGTTTGAGTTTTGCCCGTGTGAACGCAAACCGAACCTTCTGAAAAATCAAACAATGTAACGAACTGTCGTCTGGTGCGCACCAGAAAACGGACTATTAGGTGTGAATCTGGTGTGAATGCACCCAAGCTTCTTAGGTTTTGCAACAGTCTGTAAATATACACAACTTTATAATAAAATGCACACATTTACCTTTTTCTAGACTAAACACAGGTGATCCTAAGTTAAAAAAATATGAGGTTATCATGAGGTTGTTCACATCGCAATTTATCAGTGGATGTTTGCTGGAAGCCTGGAACTAGGCTACTTGTAAACAGCGTGTTTCCTGACGGACACACACAGCGTTGAGACCATAGACTGTATATATAAATGGACGTAGGGTCCGTGACGTCACCCATAGGATTCTGCAGTTGCCGTGAAGCCCTTAGTAGGCGGAGTCGGCCACTAACGGCTCGACAGTGAGGTCAGAGTTCAACTCCCGCCTTCTCCAGCCTGCTCCAAATAAGGGCAAAGAGGCGGAGCCGAGGCGGAACCTCCTGCCACCGAGCTGGAAGTGCCAGAGCTAGCTGAAGCTACCAAGCTAAGCTAACATGCTCCCGATCTGCACGCTGCCGTCGCATTTTACGTTTCTAAGGTAAGCGGACATGAAACTATTCAGCAAAACTATAAATAATAATCTAAGTTATCGAGTTTTAACATAATACTTCAGAATCTTAAAACCCCTTAACGTTTGTATGCAATTGTGCTAAATTCAACACTGGAATCAAGCAAATATTAATATGTTTGCATGACATTAGTTATTTATATTTTGATATCACTTAACTATACGTTTAATACATTTAAGTCAAGCTAAGGTACATGTGATGGAAGCTAGTTAGCGCTCTTACCTGTGAGGCCTCCTCCAAACAGCATAATAACCAGACTGTATCATTAAAACTAAGTACCAGTTATAGATCCTTGACTTTAGACAAACAATTCAAAAGACAAAATGTATTTAAAGGCCAATCTTTATTTGAATGTGCCTCTTAACCTGAGATATTAGTTATACAGTAATAGTATTGACAATCTAAAAAAACTGAGCAACTCAACAGTCAACTTTATGTTTCTTATTGTCTAAAGCATTTATTATTTTCATTTTCCCAATCTCATATTCAGTGTGGACGGATTGAGACAGCATGGTGTCCAGAGAGCAGCAGAGACTTCAGGGAGAAACCTCCGTGTGATGGACGTCCTGTCTGTTGGTTTGGAGAGGACTGAGGGTCTTCCCTCTGCGAGGAGGACTGAGGGTCTTTTCTCTGCGAGGAGGACCAGGCCCGATGGAGGAGCCCATGCTGGGCAAAGCTGATACCAACCGCACAGGCCTAGTCGGTCACTTTATTTGACTAAATGTGTTTACTTATACATTTAATAGGTTTACACCTTTTGTCCATATGTGCTTTTTATTTAAAACATTTGATTAACTTTTGGTTCACATTTCAATAAATTGTATTTGTATTTGCACTCCTTTTGTCCATTATTCTTACTGAAAATGTTAGATTACACATTCACATCTGACTGAAGATTGGCCCCATTTATTTGTGACGTTGCAAAACAAGGTACATGTTGTGAAGCTCATAAAGTGAGGCAAATAGAAATAATCAGCGGATGGAGTGTAGATGTAGAAATAGCTGCATTCGATCAGCTGACTGTGTTTTTACAATAAAAGTAGTTTCTTAGTGAATGTCCTGTACTGGTCTTAAAATCTCATAACATCAGCTTTTAATGTTCCTCTTGGATGTTCTTCTTGACCCTCAGAGCAGGAGAAAATATTGTGTCTTTCAGTCATGTCCTTTCCTAACAAAAATGACAGGAAACATAAAACATATTATTGCAGAACAAGTGTGTTATTTATGAAAGCGGTGTGTTTGTGTGTTTAGGGGCTGTAGATATAATTATTTTGTAATTGTAATGTTTTTATTTTATTTTAACAGTGAGCTACAAAGACAATCAGATTATGAATGAACAGTATGAAGTTCATCAACATTGAAATATTTGTTATTATCAAAATAATATTTAACTGTTATCAAAACGTAGTGCAACTGAAGAAGCTTGCTCTGTTGTCTCACTGAAATAATAACTTTTACCACGTTTTTTACAGACAATATTGAGAGATAAATAGTAGCAGTTCTCACTACGTGTTAAATATCTTTGCCTTCAATACATTAAATTAGAAAGCTGACAAAGTCATATTGCTAAATATCTAAATGTAACTTTTTGCATGGAAAAACCCCTCAACTTAACTGATGTGTAGGTGATCTAGTATTTAGTATTGTTTAATGGAATGTATATCAGTGTATTCAAGTCAATACTTCATTCATTTAAACCAATATCTTTCTTGATTCTTAGTACAGTATGAAAAAAGAGTCTTTGTACCTGAGCTGAAGTTCTGTCTCTCACTCTCTGGTCCAGCCTGTCTGCATCACCTGGACACCTTAAACAAACATATATATATATATGTAAAGTACCATGTGTACAAACAATATAACTGATTCTCTTCTGTTGAACATGTTGGATTGTGTATTGTCCGAGTCAGGGTCCTTTTTATTTTACTGCAACTTTGGAAGTTGTGTTACCAATGCTTACTATTTATTTGATACCCATTTGGTAATGCAATTAATAAAAACAACAAGGTTTGGGTTCGTTCTTCAGATGACTGTGACGTTAACGTGTAAGCTCAATAATGAACTCCAGCTCAACCAACCATATTGTAATATCTAAGTAATCATCTTGAAATATGACATTAATAATTGTAATATACACACATCTTATTGTGAGGTTGATTTCACATACACTACTTCGACATTAGCTTGTCTACATACTTGAGCGTAGCCAATTTAAATTAACCTTAGATGCATACAGTTCTACCTACATAATAAAATATCTCTAAGTTACAAGGATGTAACCTTATTTTATCAACCTCAAACAGAAGCCGTTTGTTCAACAGTATTATCCCACTTAACACTTGTCTATTTCGTTTTAACCTTTATATACAGTCTATGATTTTAACTTGGAGGCTACGATTACAATCGTTAGCACCGATGTAGCTGCCACTAGCTTACATGCTAACCCAAGCCTTACCATTCATTACGTGGCTGATTAAAATCATTAACACATAAATAAAGCACTAGAATTTCACTTACCGCAAAACCGCATTCATGCACCGTCTGTTTTAACCGCAGAGCGAGTCACAATAGTCCGATATATAAGCATGAAGAACAAACAACCACGGCCAGCTACAAGTTGTGTTTCCTGGATGAGCTGAGCAGGCAGAGTCCCTGTAGCTAGCTTCACGGAGCAGCTAGCAGAGAGACAAGAAGCTAACAGCGGCAGGCACTTGACAGAACCGTCACTCAATGTGACCACGCCCTAATTTATGCACAAACTTTAAGACCTAATATAAATAAAAGGGTTGCGTTAGAAAACAATTCACTCACAGATCCATAATCATGAAGGTGGAATCTAACTATATCGATAATAACATGTATGGAGCCAGGGGTAGAAACATGTTTTTTTCTGCTGTAAAGTTGGGCATTTTAACATGGGGGTCTATGGAAATTGCTCCTTTCTGCAGCCATCGCCTATCGGCCAATATATGAACTGCAGTGTGTGGCACTTCCGTATTGGCTTCCCGGCTCTACCCCACAGTTTGCCGCTTGGTTGAGACCGGTCAGGTAGCCTACCTCTGGCTACAGGTAATGAAATTCATGACACTTATTTCAAGAAATTCAAGAAATGGACATAAATTATTTATTTAACCGAACCAAACAACAATTCTTGTGAAAAGAACGTAGGCCTATAACAAGCTTGTTAACAGTAACACAAGCTGTGATGTCGTGTAATTAAAATCACATGACTAAAATGTCCAATAACAGGTGAGGGTGGAGCAACCTTCAAACAAATGCCCCACAATACTAGGGTAAAGCAAAACAAAAATCCCCACGTGGCTAAATCTACTTAATCTTTCTACATTTTGCCAAAGTAAACCTCCCTTTGCTCACTGGTAATGCAGAAACTCCAGACCACTTTTTTGAGGTCCAGGCCGTCGGTCAAATCTTTGTGGATGTGGAGGAAGAGAAGGTGATTTAAGCGGCGCTCGGACTAGTTGAACGAAGGAAGGTTTTCAACCGACGGAGGCTGGAGAAGCTCCGTGGACATCGGCACAGTCAAACAGCCATAGAAGCTTGTCCACTTCACTGAAGAGGGATTGCGTGCCTCGTCCCTGTGCCGCCAGCATGTCCGCGATTGTGGCCACCCCTTAACAAATAAAGTAAACAACGTAACAAATAAACAAATCTAAGCTTTGTTATTGGTTGTAATTTACATGGATACATTTGAATGGTGTGACAATGTCCTATTTGATTGGGTTAAAATGTACATATTCTTCCTGTTATGTCTGCGTGCTTTATTTTACCTAATGCAAAGTGATCTGCTCTATCGAAATCAGTCGCATTGACCAGAAGACACATTTTGAATTGTATACACTGTTGGAAAGAGGAGATTCCTAGCTTTCTAATGATATCAGGATAGTTTTTGTACTCCAAACATTAAGCAAAATATGTCACATTAGCCTATATAATGACTAGTCATCATTTTGAGAAAAAGGCCTTCAAAGTGTCCTCTTCTCTGGATCGATCTGATTGATTATTAGCGGAGCAAATGATCAAAATACTACGCAGGGAAGATATTTTCGTTTGGATTACTGGTCTGGGGGAAACTCGCGAGTGTGTGTGTTTGTGTATTTTGTGTACACTGGCTGTTGTTATGCCTGTTGTGACGTTAAGTTACTCCGTTCTCCGCTTGTAATTATGCCGTTACAAGCTTCAAAGTTGGATTTATCATCTGAATTTGCCGAAACAAGTATAATATTCTGAAAGCCAAGACTTTGTTTATTTGAAATCAGATAAAAACAAACTGTAACGGACCCTGCCGTGTTATCTATGATTACTATGCCTTACATTCATAATTTCAGTGGGAGGGAGGGGGAGCGGCGCTGTGGAAGAGCAAAGTGGCGAGTGAAAACTGTCATCTTCCCTTTACAAGCTTAAAAAATGCCTGTAACTAATGAGATTGAATATAACAAAATATAGCCTACACAGCTAGATCAGATGGCGTTCTTTTTAGATGCGACTTTAGAGTAGAGGGGAATTATTGAAACGGGATTTGTACAGTGTTCCGCGCCGTGTACGTGTGTGTTTGTGTATGTTGTGTTTGTTTCCCGGGAAAACACTCACGAGAAACACCGGCTGTTGTTATGCCTGCAGTGACGTAAAGTTACTCCGTTCTCCGCTTGTAATTATGCCGTTACAAGCTTCAAAGTTGTCATCTGAATTTGCCGAAACAATTTTAATATTCTGAAAGCCAAGACTTTGTTTATTTGAAATCAGATAAAAAAAACTGTAACGGACCCTGCCGTATTATCTGATTACTATACGCCTTACATTCATAATTTAAGCTGAGGGAGGGGGAGCGGCGCTGTGGGAGAGCAGAGTGGCACGTGAGAGGCGAGCTGTCATCTTCCCTTTACAAGCTTCAAAAATGCCTGTAGCTAATGAGATATAATATAACAATAAAAAATAACAAAATATACACAGCTAGATCAGATCGCGTTTTAGATGTGACTTTAGAGTAGAGGGGAATTATTGAAACGGGATTTGTACACGGCATCCGCCGCTGCGAAAATGTGGGGCAGGGCTGAAAAGTGGGGGGGCCAATGGCCCCCCCGCTTCCGGCGCCCTTGCTGACTAGTCCGAACTCAAATACTCCGCCATGTTTTCGTCGTGTGTTTACAAAGTGAACGCATAGATGACGTCACAACCTAGTTTTTCGGATCATGTGACTACTGAAAATGGCCAAAATGGCTCTGCCTGACGGAATATACAGGTTTTGATAAAAAAGAGCTATAAAATCATTATTTACCGGGTAATATCGCTAGGGTTGGGTACCGAGAACCGGTTCGGAACCGGTTCCAACATTTCGATTCCAACGGCATCATTTAGAAATGTGAATTTCGGTTCCGCTTTTCGATGCCTGAGGAAATGTTTCTCGCCGCTCTCCGTAGCCTACTATATGACTGCGGCGGGGCGGGAAATGTAGCGTTGTACCTACACTTCCTACAGCGTAACCTGATACCAGGGCCGGCCCGTCGCATGTTCGCCTAGGGCGCCAGATCTGTGGAGGCGCTGCGCTGACAGCTCTGGGAGGGAAAAAAAACGTTTTGACCGTTGGTGCTCATCCTAATTTTCGGCCTTGATGTAACAACATTCATAATTAAGTAAATGTAACACCCTTTTCATACCGGTTACACTTTTCATTTGCCCTGTACGATGGGCGCTGTAAGTGATGAAAATGGGGGATGTTGGCTTATCTGGCACCCGCAGCTCACAGCCAAAGTGCGAATGAGCAGGGAGAAAGGGAGGGCGCTGTTGTTATTAGCATCTGGTGCTAGCTGCTCTAACGGAAGAAGAAGATGTTTCTACAATGATGTGGAGGGAGAGTCATCTCCAGTCAGACTGAGGCTGATGACTACAGCTCAGTGAGGTAAAGGACTCTTGAGTGTTTAGATAGTTCACTTTAGTCTAAGTTATCTCAGTGGGTCTCAAACGTTTTGATCACAATTTATGTAAACACATATTTCCAAGGCACTCCTTTATAATTATTGGGATAAAACAGGTTTGAAATCATTCCAATGTATACTATAGGACAGTAAACCAGACATATCGTTTTAAACTGGAGAGATACAAAAATATGCATAAATAAAATAGTAAAATAAGATATGAATGAACAACAAAAATAAAATACGTTACATGTATTTGTTATTGGCTATGGTAGGTTATTGGTTATGTTCACATACTTATTTAATTATTAAAATGTAAACCGATCTTTTTCATATGGGTGTTTAAAGTTGTACTAGTCTCTAGTAATTCTGCTTAAAGTGCACCAGATTGAAGCATTTTACTTCAAAATGTTCAAACATTTCTTCCTGGTATGCCTGAGAAGGCAGATATGCTTGTTTTTCTCAACAAGAACTGTTCTTTAAAAGTTGGACTATTGCACTGTTGTAGCTTCAGTGGTTCTCAGGTTACAGTTACATAGCAGTGAATATAAACAAACTGATTAATGTGAATATTACTGTAAACTAACCTGTGTAAAAGTTTCGCGAATAAATGTAATTTTTTTGGTGGAAGAAGCATGTATCATTTTTTTACCCTGCCCCTCAAAGAATCGGAATTGAGAACCGTTAAGAACTGGAATAGAAAAGTAGAATCGGAATCGTGGAAATTTAAACGATACCCAACCCTAAATATCACTGATTTCTTCAGGGTATGGTTTAAACATAATGTTTCACTAAATACTGAAGTTTTGATTAACTATCTAATGACTGGAGCCTTCCTTTAAGTGCTCTCCTGGAGTGTTTGTGGCTTGCTCTGTGACCCGGGCTGTGAGCCGTGTACAGGGGGAGTCTGGGCAGGGGGAAGAGGTCAGTGAGATAGATTCTGTGGTTATTCCTGACTGGTTGTTGTCTGTATCCCGTAGTGAGTTGGTGGTAGAGCAGAAAGCGGATGTTTCCCTCAATCCCTTTTTTGAGGCGGTTCTCTCCACCGAGGTTGGTAATGGTGTCACCAGGGGTTGTCAGCTGCAAGGGGGATTGCTGGTCAGGAAGTGGTGGTCACGTGGGAAAGGCTTCATTGGTGAGGCAGTGTATCAGATTGTGGTTCCTGTCAGATTTCGGGAGGAGGTCCTCAGGAAAGCGCATGGGCAGTCGGGACATCGGGGGGTGCGTAAAACATGTGGTTACATGTTGCGGTATGTCTTTTGGCCTGGTCTGAAGAGAGATGTGTCTCGGCACGTTAAAGCATGTCAGACAGGTAAGCCAATTCGGCAGCGACCTGGGGGGCAAGTCTTTGGTTTGTTGCCAAGGGCTAGTTTGTGGTTTATGGAAGGACATTCCGGGTTCTTCCAGGTGCTGGGTCAAGGGACTGACCAGAGTGGTTTTCTGTCCACGGGAAAATATCGGAGAAGAGCTCCTAGCTATTTAGATGGTTAACGGTGTTCTTAGGAGAACTCCTTTCTTTTGGGTGGGAGTGTGACGACCCCTCCACACCACGTGGGGTGCCGTGTGTGTGTGGTTTGTGGGTGTTCGCAGGTTCAGGCGCTGATGAGCCGCACCTGTGGGCGGACGCCTACCTGATGAGCTACACCTGATGAAGCGGGATAAAGGAGGAGCCCAGCCGGTTGCGTCGCTCTCACTCCTCTGGACACTCTCTCTGCGCCAGCTTCAGGGACTGGTTGCTGGTGTCCATTTAGTTGTTGTGTTTAAACAAATAAACTATATATTCTTACCTCTCATCTCGCCTCCCTGCTTTATGTTACAGCCCACGAGCCGGGTTGTAACAACGTGCTCATAATAACAACATTTAGTTACAAACGATGTTTGATAGAAGCACGGTCTTGAGAACTGATAAAGATCCCATCAATTCCCCTGTGTCAAACATGGGGATTCTATAAGTTGGTCCTTTTCATAAGCAGGACTCAGCTTTGACCAACAAAACATCCATTGGATGTGCCTGCAAGTTCACAATGGATTAATGTTGTACTCAATACAACTGGTTTACTTTTCAGTTATACCACAATCGGCCAGAGTTCCTCTCTACCCCTGTCCTCCGTGAGTCCAGCGGGAGATTTGTGCATAAAAGGTGAAACTACAGTGAGCCTGTGCGGCAGCAATAAAGAACAAGACAAGCTGTAAGTGAAGTATGAGGGGTTATGGTTTCTTTCAAATCTGCTCAAACTAGTTCCAAGTCTTTGCAGATTCGCACAGCTCTTTAAAGCACCACACTTTATTTGATAACCTAATGTTCCGTCTTCTCCTCTGTAAATCTCCTAATCAGTCATGTAATGAACTACGCTGGTACTACTGTTAAGATTGATTAATTATACATCAACTCAATTAGACACAGTACATCCATGCTAGAGCTTTATCTGATTTCAAAAGCAATGGAAAGATAAAAAACACTTCAAATCGTACATAAGAAGGCTTTCCGTTCAGAAACCAGTTATCTCCTTGAGGACACAGACTCGAAGTAAATTAGTGCAAATATTTTTCTTGGAAAGGGGACAAATCTCATGCTACATTTTTTGTCACAAGTTGCATTTTTCCAATTTGTGTTTGTAATTAGGGTGTGCAGCACCCAGACATCCAGCGGATAATCTGGCCTTTCTGTATTAGACGGGAAGTGGACCGTGAAAGTAATTGGTGAGTGTAGCACAAATTGGATCTAAGCATGATGTGATCTGTATTCCTCTGAGGCAATATTTGCAAAGCGATTAGAACAAAGCTTTATTACATACGTGCAACGTTTATGATCAAATGTTAACAGGTCCAGTAATCCACCCCAAGGTGGGAGGTATGTGAAGCCTTCAGCCAACTAGGGAGGACGCAAAACACCTATGGTTTACAACTGTGGCTCTGGCTGCTTCAAATGGGGAATAAATAAATAAATAGTGAAATATAAAATGCAAATGGTTTTGATCAGTCTACTGTTTCAAAAATGTTCCAATTAGGATTTATATTAGATGCCTCTGAATTAAACTGCCAAATCAACCACAACAAATATGGATAGCAGAACTGATTTCTGTTCCAGTTGGGAGAACAGTTTCAACCAAAGTTGTGTGAGAGACTTACAAATAACATGATTAGACAAATTCATTAGCAAGTAACAACACTTTGTAATCTCATACGGTTGTGAAACTGGCATCAAAAAGCCACACGATTGCATATATGTTCAGGGCCGCCCCTCCCTACAGGCCAATCACGAGGCTGCATGGGGCCCCGCCTTGCACCCCCCCGCTGACACGCAAGAGTGAGAGGTGACAAGGGGAGCATGTCTGTAACCAGACACTGTTGCAATTAATCGACATCTGACCAATCACGGCTTTGATACGGCCACTAGTGCAGGTGAAGAGATGTCGGTGAAAAGACAGTTTCAGTCCGGCGCAAGCAAGAGGGGAAAAAAACAAAACATGAAGAAACTAGAGCATAGGTTATTGTATGAGTAGAATGTACAATTTGCGAATGTTGTAAGTTAAATTGCCAATTGCCATATTAAAACATCAGCTGCAATTCACGACATGAAGAAGGCAGTCTCTGCATAGCATATAGGCTAATGGAGATGCAGTTATTTCCAGCATTCTTTATTTAACATTCATTCAAGTATGTTATGCCTTTTATCTGCTATGTACAGGAGGAAGAGTGATAAACTGTCCATCTAGTTGGCTTACATAACAGTTAAGGTTTATAGCCTAAAAAACATGGAGCATTTTTTCCCCTTTTATTCATTTTTATGTCAATTTGCACATTTCATGGTGATGCTCAGCCTCTCCCCTTAACTCCTAACAGTCATCATCATGTCAACCACAACACAGAGAAATACTGATAGAAATGTGTGTGTAGTTGTTGATGCATTGCTGACAGAGGGAACTACATTTGAATACAGATTTAAGAAATATCAGTTTTTGAACATGTCATAAGCATGTTTTGTCTTGACTATATTACAACTATATTATAATAAAATAATATAGTATTTATATTATTTAATTGATTATGATTATTATAGAAGTAGTTTATTTCCATTAATTATATTTTAATCTTTTTGAGGCTAGTATTTGGCAGGAAATGCAGACGTATTCACCTGTAAACGCATACTGAATTACATACATGCACATTTACCATTTACCTCACTGTATAAAAAAGTAACTGTGTTGATAATAATAAGAAACAGGAATTATATTTGCAAAGTAGCCTACTTTGTTTAAAAAATAATAATAATTCACTCCTGTTGGTTGGGGGGGGGGGGGGGGGGGGGGCCTCATCTCATCTCATCTCATCTCATCTCAAAATGTCGCTTTGGGCCCCAAGTTGGCCAAGGGCGGCCCTGTGCAATTCCAGCTGATAAATGGTGTTTTATCACTTAGGCTGAACAGGACTACTGAGGATAAGGAGGTGTGGGGGAACTGATGTTATAAGAAGCATATAGGTTAGATATGTATGAGCTCCTTCATATAGAGCCAAATAGTCTTCAGAAATATTCAGGTCCAAGATCAACAAGTTTGACATATCATTTAGTGGGAGTGCTGATACAGCATTCCAACTACTTGTTCTACGGACAAAATTCTTTATTATTCCACCGTGTTATTTTGTCCCTCTTCTGCTCCCACATTCCACATCGCAGAAACTCCGTTCGAACATCAAAACTTTCAGCTCGGTCGGGAATCGATTGCTATTACTTTTCTCATTCATAACTTTCATAATTCCCGAGATATATCCCATAATTCATCACATTTTTAACATGGAAGTCAATGGAGACTAGTATCTTTGTATCAAGCTATGTTGTTATTGCTGATGTTTTGGTATAGGGCTGAATAGTTAAGAGTTGAAATTATCACCACTTTGCTGAGATCATCTCTCTGTTTCCAACAATTTACATATCTAATTGACGAGTGAGAATCTGACAGGGTTTCCTCCGGTTTGTGCTGGATGCCCATGGCAGTAAACCCACAGCAATTACCTACTACATTGTGTTTCATGCTGAACACGGAGGAATGTGTCGACAACCAAAGATACTGCTTTGCACACACATAAAATCCTGGCCATCCAAACAGAGAGAAAAACCCTGACAGCATAAATTACTGGTTGGAAAAAAGGTGAAGGCATTGTTCATGTATCAAGCCTTGTTTGCTGTCAGAGATGGGAGACATGAGGCGCGTTCACACCGCAGTACTTTTCCCACTTTAGTTCCGATATAGTTCCGAAAAGTCGCGTTCACACCAAAAAGAGCCGGAACTAAAATGAGTTCATGAGAACCTTTTTACCCCCTTTTCCGTCCCTGCTAGAGAGCAGGGACTTTCGTGGGAGAAAAAGGTTCCTATGTCTGATTGGCTGGGCGGATTGCAAACCACGCCCCGTAAAACTCCCAAAAAGTTCTGTGAAGCCGCCATTTTATTATCCTCGCATTGCATTATCGTCGCATTGCATTATTAGCATTATCATTAGCCCAGCGCAGAAACGCAGAGAGACTAATTTATGGCAACACAAAATAAAACATGGGAGCGGTGGAGATGAGGAGGTGTCGGTGTTCTGGCGATTTACTCGGAAGGCTTCAGTAGAAGCTGCTGGGAGTCCCAGCAGCTTCTACTGAAGCCAGTCCCCAACTCCGGGGACTTCCGGCCGGGGATTTTGGGCGGCAGTATACGCCGTGAAGTTGTTTGCAGCCTGCCAGTAAACCCAAATCAGAAGAAGAAGAAGTGACGTCAGCGGCTTCATTTGCCTAGTCCACACAGTCTATGGTCCACCCCCAGGGATTTTTTCCGATGTGAACCTGTAACGTGATCTGTACTTAGTTCATGAGAACGAAAGAGTTCTGATGAACTAAAGTGGGAAAAGTACTGCGGTGTGAACGCGCCTATTGAAACAAAGGAACGCACAGGCGTTTAGCGAAGAGCGGGAATCAGGAAGCAGGATGTGAGCAGCAGAGAGGAAGAACCGGAAATGTAGTTAGAGATGGGCAAAGGACAATAATCTGGCCAATAAACAGCCAGGGGGAAAGAAATCCCCCAGTAGTGTCTTTCAGGGGACTCAGTCATATAGAGTGGTGAAGTCCCACCCCTTCCGGGGGACCTCCATGGGACCTTATTTCGGAAAAATCATGTATTGAAGTCAATGGAGAGAGAAAGATTATCTTTTGATTCCGTTTGAATTGTGCCACGAATTACACATATGATGTTTGTCAATTGAAAAGATAATTTTGCAAGTCAAAAAAAAAAAAAGGTGTCGTAAAACTGTGAAGTAACACATTTTGTTGTGTGAAGCGCTCAATGAACTACAACTCTGGTCTTGCATACGTCACCAACACCAAGATGGCCGTCACGTTAGCACATTTCACCACTTTCTTTCAGAATGAAGTGAAAAGTATTAAAAGAGTTGAAAATCACTACAAGTCTGGCCATGTTGAGAACTGTACATACACAAAAGGGGAGTTAGTCGGTTCCGTAAGATCGAGCCAGCATGCGGGATCGGCTTTACAAGGTGTTACAAGAGTGTAATGTGTAACGTTAATGTACGCAACTCTGGGATTTGTAGTCTTTCTAGTATTTTTCATAGTCTTATATTTCAACAGTTTTAAGACAAACTGTGACTTTTTTTACATGGAAATTATTTTTTAAGATTGACAAACATCATATGTGTAATTCATGGCACAATTCAAACGGGATCGAAAGATACGTTTTCTCTCTTCATTGACTTCAATACATAAGTTTTCAGAAATAAGGTCCCATGGGGCGGAAGTAGATGGGCGTGACTTCGCCACTCTATAGGAGTTACATGGTGAACGGGAAACAAAAATAGCCCTAAATCTTGTGCTGTGGCAAGACAACAAAAAAAAAGCCTGCACACTCCAATGTGCTCGTTTGTGGAAGAGGCGCTCATCGTATTTGATGAGGGATATGTCTGGGTGCTTCTGCGATTGTTCGGCACATTTGAGAATCATTTATCACAATAGGAGCACCTGGTGTTCAGAAAAAGCTTGCACAGAGCAGGAGCAGGAACACCATAACCAGAGCATCTCAGCTAACAAAGAGAGTGAAAATAGCAACATCTTTCCCCGTTCCCCTTCACAACTCCCCCTCGCCCCCCCATCTCAGCCTTTCCCTCCCTTTCTTGCCGCTTTTAACATGCCTCCATCTCCTCATGTTAATTTGCTGCTTCAGTGACATGGATCATTGGGGGAGTCGTTTCTAATAACCCCGCCAGCCCCCATACAAGTGCCTTTGAGTCATGCACTGATATGTCATTCAAATTATTAGGCATAATGGTAACAATGATGCATTTCTAAAGCCTTACTTCCTTCCTGACATGACTTCAGTTAGCTCAACACAGCCAACCAATCCTCTAACGTCCTCCCTCCCCCTTCCCCTAAACAGATGAACCCCATGTCCCCATCTAATCTTTTTGAGGAAGAGCACGTACTGAGCTGCTGGGGTGAACCATTTCATTTCCCTCAACGTTTTGCCACAAGAACAATCTTTTTATTTCTGAAGGATCTCGGCATGTCACAGCCTCCTCAGCATTGCCGTCTTATCCCATGTCATAATGCAGGGCTTCCCGTTTTAAAGGGTTTCAAAGTAAGGTTAGAGGTTTCTTTACCTTCTTTTCCCTGTCCAGAGTCAAAGTAGAGTAATTATTCATTCAAGCGGGGACGTCAGGGATGATGTGCAGATGACATTTTCCCTCAGCTGCTTTGTTGTTGCAGATCCAAGGTAAAAAGGATTGTCAGAGTCTAACATCTGCTGCTTTCTCCCTGAGCCTCAGCACGGTACAACACATCTCAGTAGCTAAGAAAAAATAACTGAACAGAGCCAGGATTCTAATTTACAGACATAAGGTGTAAGAAACACATGTGAGGCAGATGGCAACATGAAAATATTCCAACACAATGTGAATTATGTTATATTGTTGTTTAATTGTTGTTATAGTGTTTTTGTTACTACATCAACAACACCGAGGTGTAAGCTGGTAGGTTACTCTGGCGCTTTATCTAATTCAGCTATCTCCTATCTGATATTTGAAAGAGTGGCATCACTGCATTCTGCAGAAAAACTGTTTGTGTTTGATTGTTCATGTTTACTTTCTAATTTCACAAACATGGCCTTGACTGCCTGCTTGATGCCCAGGTTCTGGATTGAAAAAGCAGAAAGCAGATGCCTCGGTAATAAAGACAATTAAACTGGCAGCTGCACAATCTGCTATTGTCCGTGACCGAAGTAATGAGTGGGAAAAAAGAGTCAAAGAGGAATTTTAAGAAGCTACCGGTTTGCAGGTACAGCTTTAGCTTTATAAAAAACACAAGACCTGCGGATCAGAATGTAAACTGCAACAATATATAAATGTATGTAAGATAGAGCTTTTTGCTTGAGCAAAGTTGACATTTTACTCGAGGGACCCAAAACAGATTATACAATGCATGATAAGCATCCATTTAAAAATAATCTCCTGCATTATCTTTCCCCCCAGCACCTCTCCTACCTCCTGTGTGGCCTGAGCTGAAGAAGATAAGTGTTGGGCTGCAGCGTGTGCTGACAGTGACCTTGCCCGCCTTGGGGTGATTAACCGATTATGCCTCAAAGAGTGGTGACATTCATGCTTGGAGGCCAACAATTGTCCTCCTCGCTGGACACATGCAGCAAAGGAAGAAGAGAGAGTGTTATAAGCAATACCAAATACCATCACGCGTGTTAAAGTGCTACTGTGTGGAAACACGTGAGCAGGCTTGCATAAAAGTTAAGCTTTTAAAGTATCTCCATCTTTCATCATGTGAATGTGTATCTCTGATTGTGTGAACAGGCAGAAAGGGATAGTTTTGCATATTCTCACCCCATTTCATACAAGCGGAGATAAAAGCTGGCCTTGGCAAAGCTGCTTCTTTTTTCTTCGGTGTGGTTTTCAAGCAGAAGGCAGAGCGTGGGTTTAGAAATGCTTTAGAAAAGATTTGAAGGACATGCAGTGGGACACGTGTAGTTTGGGATCACAGTCAGAAAACATTTCTGAATTTATATTTTTTCTGTGTACTCTGGTTCGCTTGGCAATAAAGACAGAACACAATATAAAACAACATGTCTTCCTAGCGATTTACAGAATATCATAAAACACAAAGGAACAAAAAATCAACTGAAGATAATGCAAGGTAAAGAAGATCTGAGATAACAGTAAGTTCACACAGCTACAATACAAACATTAGTGAACTGGAGGCTCTCTGTATTTCCAAACTGCATAATCAAGTCACACATACTGGTGGACCCAGCCTTTAATTAACGAGAGCCAGACAAGGTTTTGGGGTGTCTCCCACTGTGTTCGTTCACACACATCATTAATCAAGGGGGGGTTTCCATTAAGCAGGTCGCACAGGATCATGCTAAACAATTACACTTTGATTAAGAGATTGTTCATCAAGCCATCCTACTAGAAGCCAATAGCACGTTAAAAGCCCGCAGGAAAATGGAGCTCTGTAGTCAGAAACACTGGTACACTGTCAGTGGGCTTGGATGTGTTGTGTTTAACAAGAAAATATCTAGTGGCAATGTATAGTGCTCACAAACACACACATAATCATACAAACTATTCAATTCAGCAGCATTTACCTTCCCAGGAAGCCGTTGCAATACATGACAGACAATTTCTCTTGATTTCTGCAAACAGAGTTTTTTTCTCTTGAATAGAATCTCTCTGCTTTCAAGAACATCCCTACTCTCAGCTCGTATGAATAGGCCCTTTTGAAAAGACTGCAAGGTGAAATATAATGCTCCCCCATCTACCTATCCATCCATCCAAGTAGACTGAAACAGCTCATGCAAAATGACTTCAACTCAATTGCGAACACACACAAAAATGACAATCTTCAACAGAATTAAAAACACCCCAGCTAAAGTTTCCATTATGTTGATTGCCAATTTGCAGCACTTACAAAAGGGTGCAGTAATCAGCACTCTGATATGCCAGCTAGGAACAACAGGAAAAACACAGAGCACTGAGGATAAAAAGCATCCATTACCGAGTCAAAAGCAACAGCAGACACAATGTTCATCTGTGTCTACACACAAGGCGTTCATGCACAGTCAGAGTCAGAAATAGTATTCTCAAAGCAGCAATCAAATAGAATTAGCATATGGTGAGTAAACTTTGGAAACTAAATGTTTGTAAATTGTGTAATTAAAAACTATGCTTGGATTGAATGACACCTTAGAGATAATTGACTGCCTGTATCTGTTGTACATCACTGTAACATTACATTCATATTTGGGCTGTTGACCAGACTAAACAGTTAAATATGTCTTCTTGAGCTCTTTAATAAACCCTAGGATTAAGAAAATAACTGTATAATTAATCAACAAAGAAAATAATTTCAGTTTGAGACCCTAATAAAAAGTGTGCCCACCTTGGCCAATATATTTTTCTACATTAGGCAATTATATTGCCCGACACTGCACATTTTTGGACTCTGAATCATAGTCTTTATTAAAAAAGGAACCACCCAAACTGGTCTGTATTATGACACAAAGCTTGATATATGGAAAGGGTTGGTCAATAATGCACAATTTTCTTTCAAGGCTGGGAAAGTCTTTGGCTTCTGAAGATTTGTCCAAATGTGGAGCAATGGCGGAAACATATGGAGAAATAAAGAGAGAGAGACACAGAGAGAGAGGACATGCTAATGTTTGCCACTTGTCCCCAGCAGCTGGTCTAGCTGTTTGACATGTGTGATGAATGGTGTTGCATTGGTACTGCTGCCCTCTCACCTCCACTCACTGTCACCAGTCCAAAGACAAAGGGGTGGAGGAGCACGAGGGGAAAAATCCTGCAGCACGAGCAGTAGGTGCTTCCTTTCATCAAGACACACGCACATACACAGATATAATAGCATACACACCCTCGCTCCCTTCTTCCAGCACAAACACTGGTGCAGACATCAAAGCACTCACACACATGCACACTCACTCCCACTCTGATATATTGTATCATACTGCAGCGTGTATCTGCTGAGCAAAGCTGATTTTGTTCTGCGTGGCTAACCAGTTTTCGCTCACTCCACACAGACCATGTCCACCAACTGTCTGATGCAACAATTACACAGCTGGAGGAAAGCACAGGCTGGAGTATTCAGAGAAACACAGACAACTGCATATTTGCTGCCCATTCTGGCAGAGGTGAGAAATGAGGAGGGGTGGAAGAGTGCACACTGTTAAACAGTTGGAAATAAAAGATGGGACTGGAAAGGGGAAGTTGCTTTGTTGGCAAGGAGCAGAGCAGTCATTACTCGTCCTGCCCCCCAGGCACAGGTGGAGGAAGAGGTGTGAAATGGGAGCAGTTCCTGCCTCGTCTGCACTGATGGGTTTGTTTAAAGGGTGAGGATAGTTTGCCGAACCTTTGCTATACATATGAATGTAAAAACCTCCCAACCATCCCAAACATACAATGAATTTGAGTTATGTACAATACATTACTCTCTCTGACAGTATGGGCTTGCTTAAATGTTATGCATGAATGGCCCTAATTCACAAAAAAGAGGTTCCACCTTCAGTCGCAGCATTTAAAAAATTGCGTGTAAGGAAATATTGTGATATGTGTGATGGTATTAAGAGAAACAAGCTTTAAACAGCCTGACCATGTGAATGAACCCGTTCCTACAGGGCTTTAGCATGCACAAAAGTGCGACAGAGGAAACGAATATACAAGAAATGTTTTTTGGAAGTAGCCGAGCTACCAAAAGGAAATCCAACTAAAATGAAAACTGACAGTAAAGTAAACAAGTGTAAATAAGCTGATTTGCTTACAGCTGAACAGGAAGCTATTTTTTAAATTCAGACATGAGCACAAAGTAAGGAAAAACTGAGCACTCGCTGACTAGAGTATGCCCTCCCACTGCACCATCAGTTCAAAAGCGCTGATAGATAAACACGAACATAAATAAACCCTTTAATGTTGCCAAAAAACAACCTGAAATGCCAGCCTTGGTTTAAAAAAGAAAGAAAAAAGGACTGTATAAATGTATAAAGTGTCGTTGGGAAAAACAAGCTTTTCAGATGGTGGACAGGAAAGGCTAACACAAGCTAGCGGAGAAAGGACTGGTGTCAAGATACTAAACAGTGAAATGACTAATTGCTGTAATGTATGAAAAACTGACTATTAAACCTTGAAACTGGGCTTAATTGGTCAGTTCTATGCACGTCATTATTTATTAATGCTAACAGACTGTCTTGTTTGAAAGATTTAAGAGGGAGCGGTAACCTTTACATCATGATCAATCATGGAGAGAAATGACACTTAATACCACTCACAAGAAATCCCATATCACGCTTCACAGGCCCTGTATATGACATTCGTCATTTGCCAGTATGGAACATTTAAAAATGTAATCGCGGATGAGGATTCAAAACTAGTTAAATTGATCCTGGTCAAATTACATTGTTGGGATAATCAGGAATATCCTAACATGAGTGACTTGAAAAAAAGCTCTCAAGCTCACTATCATGTTAGATGTTCTCATTGTCCCATGGCCATGCATATTTGCAAGTGTCCAAAACACAAATGCTTGACATTTAAAGAAACAACCATGTTTACGCAATAATCATTCAGAAATGAAGGCACAGTACATCTCCACGAGATATGTACATAAGCAACCAAAGTAGTTGATCTCATTGTTGAGCCACTAACACGATTGGACCTGGGAGCAGTTGACATGAAACTCTTTAAAGACACACCGCTGTATTTGGTACTGTACTATTGACTCATAAGACAATGCATGGTTACATGTAACCATTTAATGTGACACATGCATTTCCTAACATTCGGTCTATATGCTGTAAAATGTATTATCTCTTCGATTTACACACGGCATCTATTGCACGTCTGTCCGTCCTGGGAGAGGGATCCCTCCTCTGTTGCTCTCCCTGAGGTTTCTCCCATTCTTTCCCCTTAAACTGTGGGTTTTCTCTGGAAGTTTTTCCTTGTACGATGTGAGGGTCTAAGGATAGAGGGTGTCGTTTTTCTCATACTGATATTCTGAACAATCTGTGCTGTTGTATTTGCTGTAAAGTGTCTCTACTGTAGGCTATTTTTATTATATGTACAGCACTTTGGCTCGACCATAAATCGTTTATAAATGTGCTATATAAATAAAACTTGATTTGATTTCATACTCCATTGTACATGGGAGGGATCCAACCTTCTGCAGGAAGCACATCTAGCTTATCTTGTTAAATAACTATAAAGAAGTAGTGATTGAAATCAGTTCTCAACATTACCAAACAATGAATTAAAAGCTTAATGCTTACATTTTTCTTTTTATACATGTTTTCACACTGATGGTTTATGGTTCTTTCACAACTAATATTTCCAGTATGAAATGAAACTTGAACTACAGCAATAAGTGGCCCATGTTCCTCCAACATTTGAGAACATATTAATTTCCCCTGTAGACCATGAAAGAGCAGCACAGATTAAACAAACAGAGATTTTTGGAATTTCTTATTTGTTAGGGAAGTATGACCGACCCTCACCATATGTCATGTATTGTAATTTGTTCAAATAGTCAGAATAATAGACTGGCATAGCCTACTGACCAACATTTCACTCAACCTACCAAACTCTGTCCATACCGGATATAATAACTTGTGGGGAAAGAGCATGGATGTATGGAGAGGCGAAGTCCCTCCCCTTCCGAAAGCCTCCATGGGACCCCGGAAGCGGAAAATTATACATTGAAGTCAATGGAGAGAGAAAGGTTATCTTTTGATCCCGTTTGAATTGTGCCACGAATGACACATATGATGTTTGTCAATTTAAAAGAACATTTTGCAAGTCAAAAAAATAAAAATGTGTCGTAAAACTGTGAAGTTACACTTTTTTTTTTGTGTGAAACCGCTCAGTGAACTACAGGTCTCTGGTCTCGCACAATACGCGTCACCAACATAAAGATGGCCGTCACGTTAGCACATTTCACCACATTCTTTCAGAATGAGAATACAATTATTTTACGAGGTGAAAATCACTACAAGTCTGGGCACGTTGAGAGCTGTACCTATATGAAAGGGGAGTTAGTCGGTTCTGTAAGAGCCAGCATGCGGGACCGGCTTTACAAGGTTTCGGTGAGTAATATGAGTGCAATGTTTAACGTTAATGTCAGCTAGCTAACATTAGCTAACAAGGTACACTAACTTGTTTTGTTTTAGCAACTAGTTTTCTCCTTAAGAACTTTGTGGTCTCTGTGTATGCTGTGGATAACATTAGTGTTCACAAGAACAAGGTACACTCCCGTGTTTTGTTTGAGTTGCTCTTCAGATTGAAGCGGCCAGTTTTATATCGATTATACTGTATGTGTGATCTCCTTTTTCTCGTTGTGTCATTTGACTTTATTTGCTGTGTGTAGATTCAAGGATTTTGGTTATCTAGGCACAGCTGTGTGTGACTCCCTCTGGTACACTGGTATGTGTTTTCCTAATGTAGAGAGCATTGATTAATTAATAAACTACACACTGAGTCTAGATCCTGACCAAATCCTTTTTTATTGTTGATCAAATGTTTTTCAAAAATGTATTGATACACATTTAGAAAAATACAATGTACAATCACAACCAATACAGCACAAATTACAAAAAATACAGAAAAAACAAACAATAACAACAGACAAGAGGACAAAACTATGGAAAAATAAACCCTCCCACCCCCAGATCCGGACCATCCTTGTATTATTGCTCATTCAATCTATTATAGCATGCTAACAAATGGTATTTACTTTATTTTTACAGATCTGCATGGAGACGATGGCGCGATGCAATGCGCTGTCTGTGATTGTGCACAGGAGATGTACAAATGCAGCCACGCTGCAGCATTGGCAATATTTGCCATGTGGCAGATCAGCTCCACAGATGTTGAGTGCCAGTGGAGGAAGCCTGGCACTTCCAAAGTAGTCCAGCCGGTGTCTCAACTTTACCAACAGCGAGAGGAGACATACAACCCACTGGCCAGAGACATCGCCAACTGTCAACTGGGGGGTTGTAAACGAAGCCGAAGGGGTGAAGGCTTTTGTGCAGGCTTTTGTGGAGGCCTATCAAGTGACAGTGTTCGAATCAAGTCTGGTCTCTTTGTGAGTGAGTCGGGTGTTTTGGGAGCATCACCCGATGGACTTGTGCAGCCATCTGCCCTGCTGGAGGTGAAGTGTCCACACAGCCAGAGGAACATGACCATCGCGGAGGCAGTCCAGTTACCATCCTTCTGTCTCCGTGAGGAGGGTGGGTCATATATTCTCAAGGAGAATCACCCATACTGGCACCAGGTCCAAGGGCAGCTGCATATCACAGACCGGAGTCTCTGCTACTTTGTTGTGTGGACCACGAAGGAGGCGATCATCATCCCCATCCCCAAAGACCCTGCATGGCATGGAAATCTCCTCCTCCTGGAACAATTATACACCCAGCATATGCTCCCTGTGTTGGCCAGTAGAGAGGAGGACATTTCAATAAACATACTCTTAACACCCTCGGACTCTGCGTTGTGTTTCGTATGTGTGATGGGGTGTTATGCAGAGGGGAGGAAAACAGGACACAGCAGATTGGGATTGTGGTGGAGATGCTGAGCAGTTATTGAATTGTTGCATGTAATTATTATTATACTGCGTGCTTCTGAGTTATTCCATCTTTTGCTGTAACATGGATCTGTATGTAACTCTATATTTACTTGTTATCTAACACACTTCCTTCTACATCATACACCATCATTATACATGATGGTGTATATAGGATATATATATTTGTATACATATCTGTAAATTGTATAATTTTATTTAAACGTCTTTTTGATCTCTCAAACTGAGTAAGATTGACAATAAAGTTGACTTTGAAAAATATATATATTCTTTATGAAAATAGTTGACTGTTGTCAAATGAATCCAAATGAAACGTTGGACTGAACTACAACTATGCCTTTAAATCTCTACGGACTGTTTTTCAGTGGGATGGCAAGTTCCTATCTTTAAACATGTATTTGTTTTTTCTCAGAACAGATTTGATTTTCTGAAGTTAATTTAACTTTGCCGACCATGTAAGGTCATCATTAAAAGGTACAATCAATTTGTTTATGGTTGACTAAAATAATGAAAAACATTCATTTGGATAATTTACTGACAGAATAAGAAACTCAATGATGCTCTACTCACCTGTTCCCTTTTTATAAAGTGAAACAGTTGAAACGATAGATTTTAGTAAACTTAAAAACAACCTTCTCCAAAAGCTATCAAGGAATATACCGAATACTTGTTTTAGAACTTTATTACATATTTCTATATAAATAGTTTGAATGATCCATAATTGACAGAAGCTTGTGTTTACACTGACCTGTTACTCATATATTAATGTCTTTGTAACTTCAGTAAACCACTACCTCACTCATTTCACTTTCATTCATCACGGTTCAGTAAACTAAGTGATACATGAACCAGTTTAATCATTATAATAACGTAGGATTGCAACTCTTTGAAAATGTAGGTGGCTCTTAAAAGAGCTGTTGTGTTTGGGTGTGCTGGTCTCAGGTCAGTCTAAGCCCTCTCTCCGCGGATGCGGCGGGCCAGCTGGATGTCCTTGGGCATGATGGTGACCCTCTTTGCTTGGTTCATCTTACTGCTACATGTCGGTGCAGTCCACAATCATTGTGCAGTTGAAGGCAGAATGAATTTATTATTGACTCCGAATGAAGCACAACTTCATGTCATACAATACAATGACTTTATTTGTAATTGTGTAAAAAAATATGAGCATTGATTAGCAAGCAGGACCTGCAGGAACAGAGAATGGTGATGGATGGAGCTGGGAAGAGAGAAGAATAAAGAAAACAGATCAACTTTATTATCGGATATTAAAAATTCAATTTCAAAACAAGTTGCCGCTCCTACAGTTTTCTAGTATGTAAAGATGATTTCACATGACCTATACAAAATATCACACTCAATACATGTGTGTCTCTGGGGGGTGCATTGTGCCTTTGATGTATATAAATAATATACCATAACCAAATACTATTACGTACAGTGGAAATCAGGTTGCCAGAGCAGGTCAGTGTGCATGTTCCTCAACATCTCAGCAGTTACAGGTGAGGTAAAGAAAATAAAAGAGAAAAAGGTCAGTAACAACACTTTAAAGTAACAACACTTTGAATAATTATCTCTTCTAACAATTTTCTCTCAATAAGCACACAACGACTGTCTTTCCAACAAACAGATTGACTCACCCTCACTGTCATCACAATGAAACACGTCCAGAAGAATGTCATGCAAAGCTCCCTGCCTGCCTTCGACTCTCCCTGAACTGCTTCCTTAGCACCCGGTGGAGGGCGCAGTAGGCTACTCTTCAAATGTTTCACGAAATACTTACCATCATGTTTGGTTACTGTTTAACATTTTGGTTTACTTCATGTAATAAAATAATAACTTAATGGTAAGGCTACTAAAAATGACAAGGCTAAGTAATGTAATGCTAACTAACGTGCTCGCTACTCGTCGCTACTAGCTAGGTAGCTAACTTGACTATGCACATGAACATGCACAACATGTATATTACCTATGATATTACCTGATATGTCTGATCCAGCGACTCCTGGTCCTTTCATCAGACGGGAATCGATAGAAGGAGCAAGTGGTATGATCACTTTTATGACTACAACCTGGTACAAAGCACACAGGCATCTTGTAAAAGTGAATGTATTTTTAGCGATCTATAATTTATTGGAGGGAATAAATCAGTTATGAGATCTTCTTCTTCTTCGCTTTAATTACGAGTCTTATTGTAAATCACCGAGCATGCCTGTGACATCACTTACGCGACCCAGAATGGGATTTGGGATTTGTAGTCTTTGTAGTATCGTATTTTTCATAGTCTTATATTTCAACAGTTTTACGACAAAATGTGACTTTTTTGACATGGAAATGATTGTTTAATATTGACAAACATCATATGTGTAGTTCGTGGCACAATTCAAACGGGATCAAAAGATACGTGTTCTCTCTCCATTGAATTCAATGTACATTTTTCGCTTCCGGGGTCCCATGGTCCGGAAGTAGATGGGCGTGACTTCGCCTCTCCATAAGAGTGGCGAAGTCACGCCCATCTACTTCCGGTCCATGGGACCTTATTTCAGAAAAATTATGTATTGAAGTCAATGAAGAGAGAAAACTGATCTTTCGATCCCGTTTGAATTGTGCCACAAATTACACATATGATGTTTGTCAATTTTAACAAATAATTTCCTAGTAAAGTCACAGTTTGTCATAAAACTGTTGAAATATAAGACTATGAAAAATACGCAACTAGAAAGACTACAAATCCCAGAGTCGCGTAAGTGATGTCATAACTGATGTCACAATTATTTTCCTCCACCAAATAAGAGATAGCTAAGATAAGATAACTTTAACAAGATGCCTGTGTGCTTAGTACCAGGTTGTTATCATACCAGCAATGGGTCTTGCTCGTTCTTTCGCTTCCCGTCTGATGAAAGGACCAGGAGTGGCTGGATCAAGTTAGCTACCTAGCTAGTAGCAAGCATGTTAGTTAGCATTACAGTCTTAGCCTTGACATTTTTATTATCCTTAACATGAAGTAACATCAAGTCACCCAAAATGTTAAACAGTAAGAGTAGTAGTCATATTTCGTGAACCCTTTGAAGAGTACTGTCACACCGGTGTGATCATTCTATAATAAACCATTTAAGCCCGGGGGAGAAATGCTAACGCTAACGCTAACGCTACATTAGCATCGGCGATCTTTTCTACTTCATGCTATCTGCACAAATGGTTGACATTAAACATTAAAAATATCAGGCAGTTCAGAGAGAATCAAAGGAAGGCAGGCAGCTTTGCATGACATTCTTCTGGACGTGTTTCATTGTGGTGATAGTGAGGGTAGTCAATCGCTTTTTTGACAAGACAGTGGTGACGGCCATCTTGGTGACGTGTGTTGTTGTGCTAGTCTGCGAGACCAGAGATGTAGTTCATTGAGCGTTTCACACAAAAAAATGTGTTACTTCACAGTTTTACGACACATTTGTATTTTTTTGACTTGTAAAATTATCTTTTAAATTGACAAACATCATATGTGTAATTTGTGGCACAATTCAAAAGGGATCGAAAGATAATCTTTCTCTCTCCATTGACTTCAATACATAATTTTTACGAAATAAGGTCCCATGGAGCTCCGCCGGAAGGGGAGGGACTTCGCCACTTTATAAGAACTGGATACAGCGTCCGAGAGCTGCTCATTGGCGCATGAGGACAAAATGGCCCAACTTTTGAGAGAGCGAAACATAAACATCACAGATTACCCGTCATGCCTGGCTGTCAGAGCAGAAGAACCCGTTTGTGCCAAGCCCCCAGGAAGTGCGCCGGAGTCTGATGAGAATATTCGTGCTGGTCAAACGGCGGTACTACACTTCCTTTAGGTTGCTGGGCCCGGAAACACTTTTTCCCATTGACTTACATGGGGAAAGAGTGGTCTGTAACTCGTTGGATAATTTTTTTTTAACTAAATAAACTACCCAGTATGAACGTTTGTATAGCCCTTATTAAAAACATTCGTTCCTCAAGTTGTAAAAATGTGCTAATAACGTTATTCTGAGAGTTATTTCCCTTGGCATTATGAACGCGCATCTAACCCACGGGACCGCGCTGCCCGGCACGTTCATGTTACGTGTTCAGTTCTACATGAGTTTCTCTTTACCCATGGATGCACAATAACAACGGACCATATCGCCTTACTGCCAGCCCACGGAGCTGTAATAATGGATATATTGCACATGTTTGCTGTAATTCATCATTTGTAAAATAATGGATATATTGCACATGTTTGCTGTAATTCATCATTTGTAAAATATGCTACTACATGGGCTGTATGATGTACATCTTGTACCGTAAATGTTGTATTAAATAAAGTTAATATTACCGACGTAGATTAACGTTCCTGTAGCTTCTTATTGCACTTGCAATTGTTTTAGTTACTTGTGGGCTACTTAACATGAATAATCACAGTTACTATCCTTTTACTCCATCACATTTCAAAAAGAAATAGGCTTTTGTTATTTTAACTCCACCACAGTAATCCATCATCAGCTTTACTTTTTCGATAAAGTTTTAACTCACAATTGATCATAACAGGCTTCAACATATACAATTTTATATATTACCAAGTGGTTTCATGTACAACCCACACAAGCATCATGCTAAATGAAGCTCTGTTGCTTGGATATCACTAGATCCTGATGTCAGCGTAATATAAAAGTACATAACGATTGATGTGTAACTTAGCATAATTTACTAGCTAGCCGCTAGCTGCTAACTGCCGCCTCGTTAATATAAATCGAGTACCATGCTGTCATGAACGCGCGGTGCTGTTACGTGTACGCAAATTCACGTGCTTAATGTGAACGAGCCTTTTAGGCGGCGTGGTTAAAGTTGCGCATGCTCTATGCCATTGAGCAACTCTCATAAGAGGCTTCTCAATACTCAAATTTCCCCTCCTCGACTCCCCTCCTCGGTTCCCGTCCTCGAGACTTAGACCGAGGAGGGGAACCGAGGAGAGAGGAGGGGAAGCAGCAGACGTTTAAAGAAATGAGAACTCCTCTCCTCTGAGCGGTCATTTTAAAGAGACGTCCGTTCATTATTACGTGACAACAGCTGCATCAGCTGTCGAGTGTTTTGTCATAGCGCTGTATCTCTGTTAGATCAGCTGAACATTGTTCCCCCACATATTTACTTTGAATTCATTGAGAGTGCGGTATAATGAGACAATACCAGGCTAGATGCGGACACACACACACAAATATATTTATATAAATATATACAATTTAAAGTATGAGAGCACTCTCATAATAACGTAACACAATCAGAGACTGGATATATCCCCCCCTCTCTCTGGTCGCTGAAATCGGGAATTGAAATTACGGGCCAAAAGTTGTATTTACAAGTAGGCCTATTAAAAGTAAGCAGAGGACACCAAACCAACTGAGACCCGTCTGTCCGCCGCATTTACGCACTGTACAACACACACCTACACACTGTACCACACACACCTACAGCTCCTAAAGCATAAGCCGTTGTGTATTTTATTATGTGAAGCAATGGTCTTAGAAAAATATCGACTCTTTGTTTGTAGATATCTACTAAATGCATCCGTGGAGGAGCCGTGGAGGAACCATCAGTGTATCCTCGGTTAGATCTCCTCCAGAGAGCCTCCTCGACGCTCGATCCTCGGTGTGCATTTAGAGAAATGAGATGTCCTTCAAAATGGCGCGCTGAAATTCATTTCCGGGTCACTACCGGAGGACCGAGGAGTCGAGGAGGGGCAATTTGAGTATTGAGAAGCCTCTATAGCAGGCATCCTCAAACTACGGACTCCGGTCCGGATCCGGACCGAACCACCACTGTCTCCGGACTCTGAGCAAATTATACTTTTCATATGTATTATCTTTCTGTATTATATGTGAGACATCGCCACAACGCATTCGCAACAAGTCAAAATTATCCGCTATGTCCACTGCAAACAGCGCTCTGCATGTCTGACTGTTCCACTGTGTTCCACCTGTGTGTGTCAACGCTTTGGTCCAATCACATTCAGCATCCAGTCAGCGTTTTTTCCCCCAAACAATCTGCGAATCAGAGGCACAGTAGGGCGGGTCTTCGCGGAATGCGGGTGGGAAAAATGTGTGTGTCTCTTTCAAACCTGTCTAAGTCAGAGCGAGAATTTAAAATAAATAAATTCAGAGCGAGAGTTAACAGCTCATCTAGTTCCATCTGTACTGTAGCTAGTAGCCTAGTTTCACCTACCGGGGTGGCAACTGACACCCTAAAAATAGGCCTTGCCACCCCAGCTGCCACCCCAGTTGGCAGCTTTGTTTTGAAAGAAAAGTTGTGGCTCATCGGACATTTATGAGAGAAAGTCTCTAATGTCCGAGTGCAAGTGAATGCAGCACAAGATGCACGTCATGTAACCCCTCCCCCGGTCCTGGCGCGAGCGTGGACATACGATTGGCGGCGATTTCATTTTGAACTGGACGGCGCAAAACGAGAAGCATTCGGACCCAAGCACTGAAGCAATGAGGTATTTGCGTTCTACAATGACAGAGAAGAGACTGTCAGTTTGGCTGTACTCAGCATTGAATCAAAACGCACTAAAGCTGTTGATCTTAATACGTTTGTGAGGCGTTTTGCTGAACAAAATGGTAATCCCCGCATTCAGCTGTAATAGACATGTCAACTTGATGCTCTGCTCACGGATGAGCATACACAACTATTAAGATGATGACCTTACGTGTGTAAATATATTTTTTTCTTTGAGGGGGTCTGCCCCCAAAAAACTGTTTTAAGTCCTGAGAAAGTCAAATAAGACGGTGTGTAAAACTACACTGCCCAGCCAAAAAAAAGTAACCACTTTGATTGAACTAGGCCAGTAGGTAAGGACTTTCCACTGGATAATAACTGCAGTATAAAAGAATGCATGTCTGAAGTGATGGAGACCATGTTGAAGGCAAACAAAAAGAGGAAATAACAGGTCAAATCAAGCAAATCCCCCTCTCAGATTCCACAGCAACCAGAAGAACATAAATACTGGCTGGTGATTTGATTCATCAGCTTTGTGATGGAATAAAAAATGCACAGTGCATTTCCTTAGCTGTGGGTGAGTCCACTGACACCACTGACAATGCTCAGTTGCTGGTGTTTGTGAGTTTTTATGATGAGGCAAAGGGGGAGTTTGTTGAAGATGTGTTGAGCCTGACGAACCTCAGTGGACACACAAGGGGGAATACATTTATAAAGCAATAATGGGAATGCTGAATGAAAGAGGGTGCAGCTGCCTTTATTCATAACTGTGCAGCTCTTACACTGCGACTCTGAGGGGTCAAGCACAGACACAATAACAATGAAAACTGCTGCATACAGATTATTTTTGTTTTTGCAACCTCGTGTTAAGAATCTTGTTGTAATTGTTTAAAAGTTTGAATGACCGTGATAAACGGACCTTTGTCTTATTGAAACATTTATTTTGGACCTTTAAGATTTGTATTTGAGTACCCCTGCTCTATAGGAATGAATGAGGCCCCGCCTCCCACGCTGTATCCAGTTGTTATTATACATCCATGGTTTGTGCGCTCACAGAGCATGCGCCACTTAAGCCCCGCCCCCGAGCTCCCACTCTCGGCTCAGTAGAATGAATGGACAGAAAATAAATCTAGATTCGGCTTTTAGTGCATTTTACAACTTTAAGGACCTGATGATTCTAATAAGGGCTATAAAATAGTTCATACTGGGTAGTTTAAAAAAAATTATCCGCTGATTTACAGACGTCTCTTTCCCCATGTTAGTCAATGGGAAAAGTATTTCTGGGCCCAGTGACGTCACGGACTGATACGGAAATTGTAGTACCGCCGTTTGGCCACTACGAATTTGTTCCATCCTGTGTCCGGCGCACTTCCTGGGGGCTTGGGAAAGAGGACACTACATCAAACCTGTGGTGACGAAAGCTAGCCATCTGTAGCTGCCACCTGCCACAGTCTTTCCGGGCCCAGCGACTGACACGGAAGTGTAGTACCGCCGTTTGGCCACAATGAATAATTTCAACAGAGTCCGGCGCACTTCCTGGGGGCTTGTGTAAACTAGCCAAAACACAAACAAAAACACTCACGTTGACCTGCACAATAATCATAATAAAGAGCTTACAAACACCAGCCATTAAAACACTTGCACTAGTCAAATATATTGAGTGCTCTTACCTTATTCAGGTGGTTAGATCTCGACATCTGTGTTGGAAGCAATGTCACACGTTTTCATTTTCTTCGACTTAGTTCTCGAGACGCATTTTCAGTTTTACGCGTTATGTCTTACTTTTTCGCGTTTGCAAACGTTTTCTCATTTGGACGGTAGCGTGACTATTTGCGTCAAATTCAAATCCCAGCAACGCGGTCTCATTTAGCTAGCAATTATCTCAGGTGTGAGTGATTAGCAGTGTGATTTGTGATGGAATAGTCCACTTATTTGTTGAAGGCGGGGGGAAAACTTTAAAGTTTAACGTTATGGGGATTTTCTGAATCGTTACTGCACGACGTAAATTACACATGACTTAACTAAGACATAATATGTATAGTATATAGTATATAAACATAATATTGTTAAAGGGAATAATGTAATGTTTGTTTTGTCTTGAACTATGTGAGTGCATCTCAGGTAACCCAGCGAAGCATGGTAAAGTCTGCAACGTTTGCAACTATGGTCTCTGACACTCAATGGTTAAACTATGGTCACATCAGCCGTTTTCCAAACTCAGCCCTAAAAATAATATTTAACCAATGTACCAATATATTTTTAACAGTAAGTTAAAAACCTTAGTGCATGGAAGCGATGCTGGCTGCTGATTCAAATAGAAAAGTTATACAAAAGTGAACTCTGACCTGCAACTCTGCTGAAGCCAGGCTAGGAGGTTTGACAGGACAAAATGTTTCAGCAGTGGAGGGGTTGTTATATACTACCTAACATTAGATCACAATCTAAGTTGATGAATGCTTCATGTATCTCTGACAAGAGGGACACCTTGCCACAAGGCCCATTAGGTAGCACCATGTGTAATGCATATGACCACAGACTGAGGCTGGTCATAACTTGACATGAAGTGGCAGCGCTTCTTATGCAATGAATTGGTGTTCTTCCCCTTATGGACAATGAGAAAACAACCTTGTGAGACAGCACACACCACTTAATTCAAGATGCTTAAGGCTCATGCTGCATAGCCTATCAATATTCCAATTACTTGTATATCTATACTATTCTGCAGTATTTATACTATATTTTATTTTATTTACTTGCACTATTTTATCGGTTTTATCTGTTGGAGGAGCCTGTGACCTAAGATTTTCATCGTCATAATTACACTGTAGCTATGTACAAATGACAATAAAAGTTTTTACAAATGCAAATCCGTCAAACAACTGACCTTCTATAATCCCTTTTTTGGATGTTTATCTTTTCAGTATTTTTCTTTGGTTTATTGGACATTTGATCGTGAAGTGGGAGATAAGAGAATGGGAGACCAAAGCAAATACGAAAAAAAGCTTTCTTTCTATACTGTAACATGGGCATTTCTGTTATCTTCTTTGAACTCTTCCTCTGGCTACGTAACAGAGTAGTGGTAACAACGATGTCCTGCCATTCTTTTTATACGATCCATTGTCTATCAACACCTTCAGCATTTCCTGAAAAAACGGTTGCCTCAGAGTCTAATGCCCTGAGCTTTCACCAGTGAGTTCCAGAAAACATGTTTTTCTGAAAATGACCAAACACTGCTCAACAGACAACTTAGTCATAGAGTAGCAACCTTTTATAAACTTGCGGTAGAGGTATGCACTGTTCTATGAATTAATCCCAGTTAATTTGGAGACTGATTCCATATGAATATGGAAAATGTGGGATAAAAACAATAGGAATACTGGCTAATTAATATTTGAACATAAAGCAAATACGGAACCTGTTCCTAGTTTTATAAATCTAGTTTTGCATTTCCCCCCCATTATTTTACTGTTCGCTCCAAATAGAGCTTGAAAGCAGGCTGCTTGTCTCAGTGATGTGGGAGATTTGGATCAAGGTAGGGATTTGTTTGACATAAAAATAACAGCTGATTCAGGACTCTTAAACACACACACACACACACACACACGGTTGCATATCTCTAGTGAACAGCTACACACACAAACCCTTGTGGTTGAGCACATTTTCACATATTGATATTTTTAACACCTAATTTTGAATTGTCAGTTCCCCTGTAAAAGTCTTTCTATCAAAGACAAACATAATTTAAGGCAATTTCATTTTTCAAAAATATTTTATTTGATATTGATCCAGGTACAAGGAAATAAAAGAACATGGATTTATCTTACAGGACATGGGAGACTTTAAAAGTTTATTTTCTTGATCCACTCTCTTCTTGGACATGCAAGTGAATACAGAAGGTGGTTACAGAAAAAAAGTACCGTAGGGTAGAAATGGCTTTGAATCGGAATGTCACCTCACTCCTTACTGTACAGAAAGACTTCAACCAACAACTTTCTCTTTTTAAGTCACTTTTTAATCCTCTTTTATAGCAAAAAGGCAACACACAGATAGGCTACAAAGAATCAAGAATATTGAGAAAATGAACACAAGAGAGGGAAAGTGAAAGTACTTTCATCCTTCCAAAAAGACATTTTCTCTATTGTCTTGACAAGCAAATTGTGAGCATTTTTGCTCCTTGTGTTCAAAAGGGTTTTAAGTTGCCTTAGTTTGGACATGAGAGGAGCAGTGTGGTGAACATGCAGGACGAAGAGTGACTCAGCAACTACTGACAAGGCATTGCACCGCGCCGTGAGCACAGTGTGCCATCATCTCTTTATGGCCTCGCTGCTCGGCTCGGACAGCAAACTTTACAAGGAACAAAAAAACACATTTTATATTCCACCAATCTTTATGCATATTTCACAATATACTTTTATTATCATTTTAATAAATACAAAACGACACTGTGATTTAAAAGAAAACAATGAGTATTAAAGAGACACTAAAACGCATTAGACATTAGAAATATCAATCTTAATTTGGTATGTTCTTTTACTGACATCTTGTCTTAAGTTGGATGAACCAGCACATTATACTCAGAATCAAAATCCACAGCAGAAAAGAAAAAGAGGGGACGACAGAATTGGACATGAGAGGGATATTTTTGTCAATGAAAATGGAATGGCATAATCAAGTGGAGATGCGTATGGATATATACACATATATACACATACATAAACACCACCAGAATGTAAAATAACCTGAGATACTCTTTGCACCTCATTTCCAGAACACTGGCCACTGGGTGGATGATATAAAATGACAATGGCATGACGACAACAGTACAACAGCTTCTGACGGCCTTTCGTTTCCACCCCCCTTTTATCAACATTAGCAGTACAAAAAAGACAAAAACAAACAGTCATTGAACCACAAAAATCCTGAACAGTAATATTGAAAACATGTTTGTAAGCAGCGATTTGGAGTCCGTAAAAGGCATACAAAAGAAACAAGCTTTCACTAAAAAAGGACAACCAATAATAAACCTGTCTTGAAAGACACAAAATTGCAATTCAAAGGATGAGAAGTTGAAAGCGGCAGATGATAAGTGGGTGTTTTGTGACGGTCAGGCAGATAGAAAGTAGAAAGTTCGCTGCTCAACACTGTGGCTGTAGATATGGAGGCAGAGGCTATTAAAATACAAGGCTTTTCTCCATTATCACTTTATCGTTTGAATTCAAACATTGAATCAAAGCTACATTGTAAATCATACACACACTTTTTTTCTAAGGCTGTGCCGACCATAGTGTATTGGTAGTTGAGGCACCAACCTTTAGAGCAACAAATGCTTTAATAGAGAACTAATTTTAACAGCACTTATCTGGACGATACTGAACAAATAATATAAAAAACATAAAACAGTAAGTGCTCTGAAAAGCAAACAATATTAAAATGATGGAACTAAAGACATAAAATTCAAAACATAAAAGATGTAAACAAATGATGTTGCTCCGCTGATATTTAATGCAGGTTTGGGAGTATCATTGCTACTAATCCCAAGTGTGATGTCTGCTTACCTGTTAAGGCTATAGAAGAATCATAAATCTGCCTCTGTAAGTGCAATGACTAAAGTACAGCATGTGGACAGATTTCACTGACTCTGTTTTATGGTTAGTGTGCTGTTGTATACTAAAAGAGCAGCGTAAACTCAGTGTAGTTAAATTATTTACGCAGTAAATCATAAAAACAACTTGAAAAAGACCCATAGTCTGTATATGTTGTCCAAAGCATTTAACACTACATTTCTGTTATTAAACTATTGGTTTTTCTGGACAGTTAATTGGGAATTCAGTAATTAACAAGGTCAGCAACAGTAATACAGTATCCTCTGTGCACAGCTCTCCAGCCTCATATCTGCCCTCAGACCCTGGGGACCCTCGTGTGTCTGCTGCCCCATTTACTCTCAACTATGGAAATGGGTGCCTTATTTGTAGCTGTCTGTGAGCAAAGCCGTACTCTTTAATATCTCTCTGTACATTATATAATTTCTTCTCTTTACTTTACAGTACAGGAACTCCTCTTCACCTTCCGGTCCTTCCGGTTCTTCATGTCAGCAGGAGCTATGTTTTTTGTGCTTATCACCAAAAATTGCAGTGCAAAAACAATAATTATAATAATGATAATAATTAAAAAGGTAACTATTAACAAACAATGGATTATAAAACAATTATTTTATGGCACAGCAGCCACTCAATTCACATATAATACAAATAACCAGATAAAACCAACCGTTTCTGTATATGGAAATCAAAAGCTCAAACTGAATTAGGCCTGCATAGCAATGCAACAACATGGTAAAGAATATATTTACAGGAAACAAAATGCCCTTTCTCCCAAGGGCAGTTACCAGAAAATGTGTTCTTGTATAGATTGTTTCTTTTTTTTTTTACTTGCTTTTTTCTAACAAAACAAAAATTACAGTAAGGTAGGAGGTGGAAAATATTTTCTTGAGGACGAAAACATAGTGAGATGTACAGTATGTCTGTGTCTATACATCGCATTTACAGTTCTGTGACACCGCCCTCTGCTGCACTCCTTCTCTCCGAGGGCACACAAATAATGGCAAAGTTCGTAGCCCGACAACGAGGGCGTCATGCTCTCCAGGACAGAGCGGCTGCTCTCCAGGTCAAATCCAAGGCAGACCACTCTGTTGGAGGTAAGGGGAATAAAACAATAAAGTGTCAATATTGAGAAATAGCATATTCTTTTAAATAAATAATAGAAGCATTTTAATCAGAAATGACCTTGTCCTAATGTGCCGATACATACATATAGAATTTAATTTACATTAGCTATCATAATACTGAATAACAGATTAGGAAGCAAAGTAAAAGATAGACCTACAAAAATTGGACTACACCATGTGACTTTTTCACAATACATGTAGGTTTGTATATGTCTGTCTGTAATAAATGGAATTACTTACATAATTCTCCCGAGTACTGTCCCTGTCCATTGGTCCCCAGGAATTCAGCGTGCTCTGTGGCGGTCCACTGTTGAGGCTGTCGGGGCCCCTCGGCCTTGCGTGGCCCTGTGGAGCCCTTAGAGGAGGCGGTGCCGGAGGAGCTGTGGCCGCCAGGAGAGGGGAAGGAGGGTTTGTTGTATGGCAGGCACCCATCCTCTGAAAACAGAGGGAAGGAAAGGAATACTAACAGTTTAAAAAGTTGTCACGTGACTTTCTCTTGTTGCAGTGAAACACATCTAACATCTGATGCATGGAGACAAAGAGCAATTTGCAACCCCCCCCCCCCCCCCCCCGCTGACATCTGCACAGTGGCACCGCCAAGAGGCTATGCCAGGCCGTGCCACAGAGAAGAATCTCAGCCTCACACATGGCCTTGCAGCTAGCAGCTTTATGAGGGGGTAAATACAATAACAGAGGGTCCACTGGAGGCTGCGGGACCCCCCGCTGCAGGGCACCATAACATTGACCCTCAGCAGTCTCCGTCGTCGCGTGAAATCTCATCAAACTGCTCCCCACCACTCGGCTAATGACTGTAATGGAGCCTGCCCTGACCTCAGTGGATTCTGCTGTGAATCAGTCAGCACTCTGACACATATGGGAATCCACCTATGGGGTTTTTCGTAAAGATGCTGATTGCGGCACCTGTCTTTGTCTCACAGTCTCAGATTAACTGTCTGAGAAAGCCCTGGCACAAAGAGAGAAGGGCGCACAGCATGGAGAGCTCTAATGGTCACACACACACACACACACACACACACACACACACACACACACACACACACACACACACACACACACACACACACACACACACACACACACACACACACACACACACACACACACACACACACACACACACACACACACACACACACACACACACACACACACACAGATGGGGTGCAGAGTGGCTGCTGTTTGTGTGAGAGAGGAAAAAGCCAAAGCGATTAGAGTGCATTTCAGTTGCCGGGGCCTCCTGCCTTACTTGGAGCGGAGCAGGATGATATTGGCAACAGTTGCAGGGGCATTGGGGAGGCTGAGGGGGGCATTCTGGAAATCAGAGCAAGTGGCAGACTGTGCAATCTGTTCATAGGAGCCCAGTCTCCACACAGCATGAGGGCTAACTTCAACACAGAACTCAGAAATCCCTCACTGTCAAACCACAACAGCAGTTGTGTCTGTGTTGTTTTCTAGCTATAACGCAATGATTTATATCAAGCTATTCTCTATCTCTAGCGTACATGTTTCTTTTTCCGCAGTATTGAATAGTTGGAAGTAAGCAAACATGTTTTATGTATATTGTGTTGAAAAGTGGGGAGAAGTGGTTCAATTGAAACATTATTTTCCTAGCCCTTTATTTATTTTTAATATAAAATGGGAAGTGTCTTATGTTAAGGCAGGAGTGCACTAGGCTAATTACTATGGGAATGGTTTTATCATAACCTTTTAGTAACCATGCCAGAAACATGGCTCTAGTGATGGTCTGTCCATGCAGCTGTCAGTTCAATAGTTGGTACAGTCCATTCGTCAGTCCAATTGATTGCCAAGGAATACATCTGAATACGTGTTATGCTCATGAGTGTGAGGTGTGTAACAGCTTTACATCGTGTACACGTACCTGTTTTGTGTCCCCTGCGCCCCTCCTCGGCTCGCTCCATGGAGCCCAGCCTGTCCTGAGCCTGGCGATGATGTTCCAGAGTAGTGCGTGTCTGTCTGTCAATGTTGCTCTTTATTTCCTCCAGCTCAGACATAGGCGGGCACTCCAGAGATGAAGCCTTCCCATCTGGGGGCGGTGCCACACTGCGGGCCCCCTGGACCCGCCCCTGCCCCTGAGAGGGAGGAGGCTCAGGGGGAGGAGGTAGGTCTGTGAAAAGTAAAAAGGTTCAACAATGAAGACATGTCCAGACACATCCGATATTATGTTTCTATACAGTAACTTCTAGTCTGTAAAACAACAGATGTTTTGGGGAACTTTCTACATAAACTATTTAAAATGTGTTTTCAGTCGCTGCCTCACCGTCTCCACCAGCATCTCTGCGGGGAGGTGCTGTCCCCTGGCTTCGGGGTTTGCGTGTGGGCCTGGTGGCCCTCTGGTGGCCCAGGCTGTGTGAGCCCACTGTGCTGCCATCTGTTGAGAAGGGACTGCTGGGCCGGGGCCTGTGGGACAAGCCTTTACCTGCAAGAGGGATACAGGAACACAAGCCAGCTGATTAATAGAGACATTAAGGAGATGGTGCTTGGACTGTGGTGCTGACATCAGGAAAGGTTATCAATCAAGATTCAGAAACCTATCAGAAAAGAAAGGTGTTCATTAGAGGAGAAAGTCATCTGGTAGAAGCCTGTCAAAATCACCCGTTATTACTCTTTTACACCCAAGAAAGCCAAAGTGCAAAGTGTGCTTAGCCAGACGAGTCATAGAAGAACAAGTTGAAGATAGCAAGATATCCGTAGTCCAGCCATTAACAACAGGTGCCATGCAAAACACAGCGTCCACAAGCAGCAGAGAGGAAATCCAACATTATGGGGAAACATGTCAGCCAATGGATGACATGAGGAGGAATCAGAGCAGAAAGGAACAATTCATCTGCCACTGGGAGAAGCTCCAGTCCAGCAGTGTGTATCTGGACACACCAACCTCTCTTGCTGAGGCTAGTGCCCTCCAGCTGGTAGCCTGCCTTGTCTGCAGCGGCCACCAGGGCCTGGGCAAAGCTGCATTGGGTAAAGATGGAGCCGTCGGACGAACTGCCGTAACTGGACCTATGGCTGGAGAAATTACGGTCATCCTCCGAGGCTGAGCCCCACCCATTCACCATGGACCCTGTTGAACACCACAGGTTTTGAGCAAGTGCGTGGGTGTGTGAGTGTGTTAGACTGCGTGTGAAGTCGTTTTTTTCTTTTTAAAACACTTTAAACACAGCTTGTTCATACTTCTCAGCTCAGTGGCCATAACCTTTATGGATATTTGATCTGACATTTTGAACACCTGTACTGTGATTCCGCTCTTAGATTGATGTCTGATTGAGTGATCTTATAAAAAAAGAGGTAAAATTACCTCCTTCACTTTAATTATTTAATATTTGCTGCAGGGCACTTCTGCTGTTGCAGGTGAGTGCTTTTACAGTATATAGTCATTCTGTTCTGGCCTGTCGTCTTTCATCGGATACACACATGCAGAAGACATATTGCTTTCACACACAGGTGCATTCAAATACAATACCAGAATGTAGACAGTGAAACAGCAGGACTGACATCAACACATTTTGTGCTTCCTTTGATATAGAACAATGAGCGCACCTGTGCGGCGGAGCAGTTAGTTACAAAACTGCCTCAGGTGACACAGACGGAAAGCTTCTCATAGAACAGTGAGTCAAACACCTGGTGGTAAACACACATTTTTCTTCATTGTGAAAAATGCACAGCCATAACTATCTCAAATGTATTATCATTCTGAGAAAATAATTGTTTAAACATTTTAATTATAGCTACTACCATTTTGGATGCATTTGCTCTTGATATTACTTTACAGATGATTCAAAGATGGAAGATAAGTACAAATATTTTACTCAACAAACATTGGAAGAAGATGTGTACATATTGTTATGTAATCTGTGCTACTGTAAGTATTTCTTCAGGCTTTGTTTTATTTTCTTTGCACATAAAAAGCTAGTCCAGCACTTTATATATAAAAGTATCAGCCTGCCAATAAAAGAAAATGCCACTTTGGCAAGCGAAAACACAGAACAGTCGGCTAATGTGACAGCTTTCAGTGGGACTGGTTTGGCAGACTTTGCTCAAGTGGCACGAACCCAAGTGCTTTGCTCACACACTATCTCTCCCTCACACCGTCCGCAAGAGTGATGTGATTGAACAGACTGGTGTAACAGAGAACATGGGAGGTGTTAGGCTAAGGATGGAGGGGGAGCAAAGGGGACAAAAAGTTAGCAGCAGGATTTATTAAAAGGTCATTTTGAATCAAAGGGTGGCATAATCATGGCCGGTGTGGTTGGCAGAGTTCAGAGATTCAAATGAACACAATAAATAAATACTGTATAGTATGTGCAGTATTAAAAATGGAGTTTCACAGATTACAGTTTCAAACTAAACTTGGTAATATAATTGTTTTTGTTTTTTTTATGCACAAACCCCCCTCAAAGGGTTTTCCAACTTCTCCATCTCTGAGTTGCTGTATACCTAAAACCCTATGACTGAAAGAGGTGGTTACTCAGTCACTGGATGTGAAGGAATTGCACATTCAACGGCTAAAGTTGCAACAGATTTTCACTCCTATTGCAGTAAAAATGTGTCAGACTAATGGAAACTTTTATAAAATATAAGCTTGCATAAGGTAGAGAACCCCTTACACAACCCATTTTTACAGCGCCAACTCAAATCCAAAGCAGTAACTACTTCGAACCCTTCATCTTATCGAGCCATTTTCTTTGAAATTCTTTTCTAAGAGTTTTTCTCTAAGAAAGAAAGACAGCAATTCCACCGGGTCCAATCCTCCCACAAAGCATAGAGCAGATATTGAAGTATAGGCAGAGCCAGCCGAAGCACTGAAGCTTCCAACTCCTCCGGCTCAGCGAAGGAACACTGCCTCAGCAAATCACATCACAGAATGACTTTTCAGTTGCACTAACTGCCACTTTCTGCTGCTGAACCTCTGGAGCACTTCCATTCTCAGAAATAGCAGTCCAATCAAACTGTGATCATTGTCAGATAATTTGATAAAAATTCAATCAAGTTTCTCTTTTGCCATAGAAATGTGTTAGTTTTTTTCTTTTCGCACCAAACAAAGATTTGCACTACATGTCTGTCATTTTATCATGTGTTAAACCAGAGCAATAGGCCAAGCCATGCACTCTAAAAACCACTGGCTGCTACATCCCGTGCTCCCCGCTCTGTTAGAGGAAGGCCAGTAAACGCTGAGATGGTTGGGGGGGCAGTAAAACCCAGCCCAGGTCCCTCCTAACACTAAAACTGATTTACACTGACGGAAACCCTAATCTGCATGTCGTTAAGCAGGAAAATCATTCCCCCTGACGACAAGGCGTCTCTACCTGCCGTCAGGAGACGTGACCCTGCTCCTCACAAACCTGGCAAGGCTTTATGGGAGAGTAATCGCCCAGAACAGTAGGCGTAACAGCCTCACAGCTACCACATCTCAGCTTTATACGACATATAACGCCTACACACAAGTCAGGTGATACCTATGTGTTTTACTTCATCTCTTTTGCTCGAACAAGATTTAGCTCCGCAGCATTACCCACCACAATATAAGGATTTGCATTTATCTGCCCAAAACAGAATGTGCTGTTCTATCTCAGAGAATAGAATAACACTTTGGAAAGCCTGTGCAGGCAATCTGCTGGAGAAAAATGGCCCCAGAGGAGATGGCAGACTTTCTTTTCTGAGGCATCTGTGAAAACATTTGATTTACTGGCCTTTGGTTTAACATTATTAAAACAGACCTATTTCCATATTATTAAAGCAGTGACATGTCTATCAAGCAAGGCTCGACAGGAATCTCGCCCCTACCCTCCCCTATTTGTATAGCCTCAAAATGGTGGCCACAATAAATCTCATCAGTTTCCCCTTTCCTCCCTCTCTTTCCTCCCGCTATAACCATGGAGCTGCGACCGTGTCTGTGTTGTAAACCGATGGGGTGCGAGGCAGACTTGCAGAGAGATAAGAAGAAATAGTGCTGTCTTTAGAGTAATACGGTGGGGGAGAGATGCAGTAGATTAGGGCCCAGTTGCTGCTTTATATTCCTTTAAATACATCAGCAGCAGCATGTGTCAGCGTAACCAAAACCACTGTTCCATCATCCAGTGGAAATCTACTCTTTAGGGCTGCCACTGAGAGGGTATACCAACAAGCAGCGCTGTCAACCCTCTTACCTTCACACATACAGCTATAGCCATTTCTTTCCAACCTGACATTGACCAAAGATGGATTCTATTTTGTTGTATTCACAGACTTTATGGGAAGACGGATTAAATATACAGTGCCACGTAGTATCTCAACTTGCCCTAATAATGCATGATAGACAAAAAGCCACACATTATTTCAGAAATATCCCTCTAGTTTTACCCACTATTTTACAATTAGATAGTGGGGCCTGGTCAGTATAAGAGCAACAGTCCAGCACACAGCTCTGCCGCCGCAATGTCATGCCCTTCATATGTCGCCAGGACAGACGGCTGTTAAAGTTTCAGTGAGTTGTAAAAATGGAAATGGTGCCTCTAGCCAGCAAAGGAATATGCTGCACGTGAAATGTATTTCAAATCTCCGAGTGAAGATATGGGAAGCGCTGGCTCCTGTGCTATGTGCAAATTAAATCACACTCACTCGCTCCTGCTCGCCTTGCCTCTCCCTCCTCTTAATTTCCCTCTCACTATCCTGTTTAAAATTCATGGACTTTCTTATCTCTTTTTTGGAAATTATAATTATAATTCCCCGGAGTCTGCCAAAAGTGCTTACAACATTTGATTGAGGGACTCAGTAAGCATGTTCACATAACAATGTACCCATAGCAGACTGCTGAAGAACATGTCATGAACAACTATCCATTACAGGCAGACACGATGTTACAACAATGGGTATTCAATGTGTTCCCATTTCACACAGTAATAGCAACATAGTACAACATTTGCTTTGAGAAAAAAAAAAAAAAAAAAATATGATTTCATTGTACAAATGTACACAAGTAAATAGTGAATATACAAATACAGTATATTATCATATATGTACATCAACCAAGGAGCGCACAAGTAGCCACAGTTCAGACTCCAGCTTACCTGTTAAAGAGCTGTCCAGGTTGTCCATGCTAGACCCTGGTGTGTGCTCAATGCCGCGGGGATGCCTGGCTCCATAGCCTTCATCCTCCTCCTCTTCCTCTTCCTCCTCCTCATCTTCATCAGGTACGTCAGTCTCCAGGTCAGAAACCATTGTGCTCGACACGTAGCCCAATGGAGGAGCTGGAGCCTGGGGGGGGAGAGAGCCCACTTGCATGTGCCTGGGAAGAGAAAGAAAGAGTATATGACTCTGAAATCCACATGCAGTATAAAGGAATGTGGAGGAATACAGAGAGACTAAAAGGAATATTCAAATGATTGTATGCAACAGGATAGGGAGAAACTAAGACTGTATGTGGAAGTGTAGAGATCATTTTAGTGATTATTTTTTCATATGTGAAGTGCTGAATACATTTAGACAATTTCACTAATTTGAGGTTGCTGCTTGCATGCTAACACAATGACCCGCTAATTGCTGCTGTGGATGGTACAAAGGCATGCTCTCCAGGCCTGCCGACACATGGCTGTCACCTCAGTGGCAAGCCGCTCCGCTGTCAGCCGCGCTTGTTTGAGGAGCACAATGTATTTGACGCGGTTTGCAGTGGGAATTGGTTGTAATTACTGGCCCTCTGGTGTTGTCAAGGATGCTCTCTAACCAACATAGTCATTACTGGGTAACATGACATCTCCTTCCTGACAAGGCTTTCCTGTCACCCCCACCCACTTCACTGTTATGAATGAATGCCAGTCTCTCATTCTGCCCACGTTGCTGACAGAATGAGGCATGGCCTTTATCTGACTTGCATGAGCACAACAACAATGGAATGTGCCGCATGGGTGTGGGGGGAGTAAACAACCGTGGGTAAGAAATGGTGTCTCTTAGAGTGAGCAAAATACAGTAGTCGCCTAAGTGCTAGCACTGGCCCATTAAAATGAAATGATTAATGGGTTATCTCCACTGCACACACAGTTGACATGAAGAATGCAGCAGGACTGAAATAAAGTCTTGAAGCAATGCATACAGAACAGAACGTACAGTAAGCCTTTAAAAAACGGTAACAATGCATAAATTATCAACTAGGAAAATATATCTTCCAAGATTGATTGATGGATATATGTAAATTAGATAAAGACAAGTGGACTATTGAAGACTATATAGGTTCAACATGATGGGATTTATTGTCCTCATTGTAATTCATCGCCTGATAGAGAAATGATGCATCATGCTAGGTTGACTTTGAAATAGCAATGTGTTTCAAGAGGGATTGCAGCTAAATCACAGATTGGTATCATTTAGTTTTAATAATGCAGTGTTTACCATGACTGTTTTGCCATGTCCATTTGGTATGCTCTGGTCAGTTCATCCAAATGTGACTGGAGCATGGGCTGCATCTCCTCCCGAGGGGAAGGGGTGAGGGTGGCTGTGGACTGTTGTCCAAAGGACACAGCAGCCGGGGAGGATGCAACCCCCCGGATGGGCGGGGTGGGGACCCTCTCTTCCTCCTCCTCCAGCTCATCCTCCATGCCCTGGTGGAGATAGGTCTGCACCGGCATAGGCGGGCCCCAGCCGTCGCTCTCATACCTGATGAAAGAAAAGAAGATATAAATAAAAGTGTGGAATTGTATCCAATATTTATTCTAGAAATGTAATGAAAATGAAACAAAGAAAACAGCTAATCCTCATAATTAGGGAGCTAAAATCAGAGGATGTTTTTCATTTATTTTCACTTTTTTAATTAAATCTAAAATATTTAGATTATTTGTTTTATTTTGTATTAGATTTAAATTTTTGTATTGATGATTGACTAATTGTTGAGGCTCTTATCATCTACAACATCTATATTGAAGAATATAAGTCACCACAACAAAAAAAGCTAAATACATCAGACAAATTAAACGCAGCACATTTATTCAAAAGCTATGCTTGATAAAGGAAATAGGAAAATATGTGTGGACACACAGATCCACACAATGGTATGTGATATTGTCAATGTTAATGAAAAGGGAGGGAATAGCATACATATATATTTTAATGCACATTCCTATCTAACAGAGCTTTGTGACCTTGTCTAACTTTTGAAACAGCCTTGAGTGGAATTATGGAGGTAGTCAGGCCTCACTTTCTCCTAGCTGTGGTTATACATGCTGAAATAATACCAGTCATAAAGAAAATGTTCATTAAATAAATTTGTCAGTGCACACGCCATAGGACATAACTGTTTTAATCTGCAGCCATTAAGAGCAGCCTGAGATTTACAGCGCACAGGAGTCTTCATTTGCCAGAAAGCCTATTAAAGTAGATGACTTTCTCAGATTGGAGGTGGGAGTAAGAGGACATGGCACCTATTGGACCAAAGACAGACACACACTTAAATAAGCCTCTGTTACTTTGTTCCAACAGTATTGTATGTCTGAGCTTCTGTTTGATTCATCAAACTAAATTAAATGTTAGAAATGTGTCATGTGATTTTGAAGTAATGTGATTAAAGTAATGACATGATTATTATTGCATCAAACATCCATACAAAATATGGCAGCTTTTTTACATTTAATTCAGACTAAGAGGTGGATAGAGCTGTGATGGTAAAGCTACCTCCCTCTGTGTCTTGCTGCTCCCTTTATGAAACAATGCAATTATAATTGTTTCCCACTATGGAATTCAGAAAATAGATTAATCTCAAACCATCTGTGTGTCTACACGCTAGTAGCAGCAGGAGACTGCTCAAACATTGTTGTTTTTCTCCTCCATTTATTTTCCAGTCATGAAGTCTTCAGATTGAAGACAGGAACAGCAGATAGTTTGATCTGCAGCCATCTGTATATGAGTTTTTGTGTTAGAGCCTGTGTAAGTGAGAATGTGTGTATCTGGCTGCCTGTGGAGACCATACCCACATTGATCCTTCCTTTTTCTCCAGATGTACACTAGTACAGTAATTAGCTGCAGAGAAAACAGAGCTGAACCCTCTTATTGTACACAGCAATGTGTGGTGTACCTTACTTTGGCACCCACTGTCTAGTTTCTCTATTACCGATGTAGTACTCTTCAGAGGAGAAGACATACAATAATGGCAAAATACAAGCTGCATACAAGTATTGGATAGTATTGGATATATATAAACCTGTACTGTATAATACTCTAAGCATTTACCCAAATGTACCTACATTTACTCTAAATATAAAAACCTAATATACATCTAAATGAAGCTATGTAAGTAAAAAAAAGGATGTGATTTTAAGAAGAAACATATATGTCAGAATTGCATGATTATTCTTGGAAACTGAAAGTTGTGTACATAAAAATAAGATTAAACACGGCTTGAAATGTCTTAAAAAAATACATGAGATAGATACACAGATTAACAAACATCTGAACATATTTAGTCATATTGTGTGTGTGTGTGTGTGTGTGTGTGTGTGTTTCTGCTCCTTGCTTTTAGCCTTTTGGATTCCCTGTCTGCTCTTGCCCTATGTTCCAGGATTTAAGATGCCATCAAAAGGTAAAACTAAAACAGCAAAACCTGGCAAGTTTCATCATGTGCTAAACAGAATAACAGAACAGAATAATGTATTTGTGTGTGTAGTAGACATACCCTCCTCCTTCATGAAGCTCATTGGGATAAAGGTCCATTTCAGTGCCAGGGAGTGGGTGAATAGGGGGAGGGGGGAGGGGGACATTGGCCCAGTTGGATCCATTGGCTTTAGTTGGTTTGGAGCCACCCTTGGTCTTCTTCTTCTTCCCTCCCTTTCCACCTACAAAAGGAAATAATGCATTAAGAGACACAGTCATTGAAAATTAGATTGCAAAAGAAAATCAATTACAAACTAATAAACAAGGGGGATAGCATTGCAAATTACAGCAGCTGCTTTTGTCATGTAACAAATGTGTATGGAGAAGAAACTCAATTTAGTCCAAACATACTACTTAGATTACAGATCGATTTGGACTTCAACATATCCTCAGAAAATAGTCCACAAATTCAAAAACAAGATTTCAATGCCTGTCAGTGCTTACATAGAAAAGCTCAAGGTTGCTGGATGAAAAGCTTCCATTGATTAATTGGCTAAAAAGCCTCAAATCACCATAGAAACAGGAAAGAACGGCAGTAAACGAGGTTGAGACAGACCTTTGTGCCCCACCCATCCCTCAGTGTCCCCTTTCACACTAGGCTTTGGGTTCCACAATGAAATATCTCACTTCACAGCATCATCATAATGAATGGCTTGTGTAGTGTCAGTGTGTCCCTAATGGAATTCACTGAGAGTCTATTACTACTTTCATTTATTTTATTACACCGGAGAGCCGCTAACCCCATCCATTTCCACTCATATCCCTTCAACCCCAGATTCTCCTCTGTCCCATCCATCTTTATAAATCTGCCAGCCTGGTCAATACTGGGTTTTATACGATTTGGTCACAGTGGGAGAAACCTATATTTCTTTCAAACGCATTTGACTTCAAGCACAAATCTGTTTTTAAGTTGAAATATATACACCATACACATATTCCTGGAAATAGGAAAAGCGAATGAACATACACTGTAGTGTACATAATATGATATTTTCATGCAATTTAAAAGTGAAATCCTTTTTTGGTCTGATGTTTATAAACATTTGACAGCTGTTTTTGCAATTTAAGGATTAAAAAATATCAAGAAAAGAAACCTGTTTTTGGATGGTTGCTACATTTTTACCAGCTCATACTCGTTACACACTGGAGGAAACTCAGGAAATGTTCCGACTGTTAACAATTCAGACTACTACAGGCCTGTAGTACTGGTGTCATGTCCACATCACTTGGTAAAACATGATTGTTTTCCCCCTCATTTTAGAGCTATAATAATTATTTCCATTATCAATTCAATATTATGTTGTACCATTTATTTTGGAGCGTTTATGTGTAAAAAAATAATATTATTTCTATCATGACTCTTTTTTCAAATAAAAGAGGAGTACAGAGAAAGACTACACAGTATTTGCATGTGCAAATCCATTTGTGGCACTACCAGTAAACACTTAACATCTCAATCCTGGAAATGCCACTAACTGACGTCACCAGCCACAGACTAGTGAAAGCCGTCTTTGGAAACTCTGTTGAACACATTTGTATCTGTCAACTGTTGGTTAGCCTCCCTCTGCCAAAGGCCTGTAATCGCTTTTCCCGAGTGCCACAAAAAAGCTGCCCATACTGCATCTTGTGCATTGTAAAATAATGCTCTCTAATGTAATCTAATAAACTGACTTGAGTCAGGCTTGGTTAAAAGTAGATAACTGTCATCAAAATAAACTTACGGAGGCAATGAGGTACATTTGTATTGATTCTCATGGAAGCCAGATGGCAAATAAACTAAAAGACTCTGCCCAATGATGTTTTCAAGTCCAGAAAATGATGATTATGTTACTATTATGAGTCTTATACTAGGAGGAATACAAAAGCACTTCAAGGATGTTCATGCTAAAGATGCTAGGGCAGGGGAGGACATATCCGGGATGATGAGATAGAAGCTATGTCAAAATAAGATTAATAAAGAATAGAAGTAATAAAAGAAACAACTGTAAGCCAAGCAGCACCAGCGTATAGTCTGAAAGTAATTGGGTTTCCTAAGCATACCTCTGGGCTTGACTTTTACCAATAAATGGTGAGCTGACGTGATTCTTCAATCATCCTTAGCCCTTCCACACGAGACCAGTCATCAATATTGTAAATGAGCCTCTTCTAGGGAAAGATGGTCTGGCATTGAAATTACAACAGCTCACCCCAAATATGAAAAATACAGAGAGAGAGGCTGTGGCTAGGAGCTATACATGAGTTACACAAGAACCCATCTCCTCTGACAAAACTGGGCCTCTCTTCAAAGGGGAACTTAAACTAAATATAGATTCAGCATTGTGTATTTATACCCAAGGTTTGGGCGCTTCCAGCCTAAAACTGTAGGGCTGCATGGCCTTGAGCTTGCTCTGTTTTTATTGGGTGCGTCAATGCTGTGGAAGAAAGCCACAGAGCAGCGACTCTAGAAGGACTATGTAGCCATATATATCTTATGGGAATGGGAGAATCATTTCAAAAAAGGCATCAAAATAACTGAAAATCATGTTTTATCTTTTTTTTAATTCAGTGTAGAACAACAAGAACAACATGAGGTGAGATGCAACATATAAGGAGAGTGCAGGAGCACGACAGGTCGCACATAACATCGCCATCGGACTTGACATACTAAAGCAGTGCTTCTCAAAGTGTGGTCCGCGGACCACTGGTGGTCCGTAAGCGCCCCTAGTGGTCCGTGAGTATATTGCAAAAATTTCACATTTTTAATTAATTAATTAATTAAAGTTTTCCGCACTCTCGCAGGAATATCTCCGCAATGGAGCGAGCTTAAGTTTAACTTTCGATTGCATGATATAACCCAGATAAACACCTTCATCACACATTTTGCCACTTGTTTGTACAATTTTCAGGCGATTTGTAAAAAACGATGTGTTTTTGGATATTTGTGGAGTTAGGTGGTCCGCGAGTGTTTTTTTATTGGTTAAGTGGTCCTTGGTATGAAAAAGTTTGAGAAACACTGTACTAAAGGAATCATAGACAGTCTGAGTGTGAGGGAAGTGTCGAGTCTTCAGGGTCTCAATCTGCTGCAGGAAACACAGAAAACACCAGCTACCTCTTTTTCGCTACACTAAGAAAGGTTTTAATGAGCAGCTTCATGTCCCCAGTGGAGATCCATGCTGCCATGAAAGCTACTCTATTTCTGTTCCTTTTCATCCTGCTCTCCTCCCTCAGACCTGACATTCATTATTCCTTCCATCTCCTCAGAGGCAGAGCAAGGCACGGTAACTTCAACTCCCCCCCTTCAATTGCTGAGTTTACTTTGGATGAACCAAACCTGAGCTTGTGCTGATTCAAAATTCCATCCCACTTGTGATAAATAGTACACATTACACCACATGTCATATATCAGAAACTAATGTAAGTGCTTATCTCTTGTTTCAGGTGCCCACTGATTATTGTTTTTTGTGAACTTAATTTTCATATTAAAATTGCAAAGTTGTTTCACAAAACTCTCTGAAATAGATTAAAGCCTACAGTAGATCCAATACCATATATATTGCTCTTAAGAATATTGAGGAATATGCTTTTTTGCTATCTTGCTTAGAGTTAAAAGAATACTAGCAACGATGGACAATTGAGCATAGTTGTTTCTTGCTACTCCCAATCGTTATGCTAAGCTAAGCTAACAGTCTGCTGGCGAGTGGGCAGAGGAGACTGGAATAAATATTCTAATCTAAATCTCGGCAAAAAAATGAATGAGCATATTCCCCACAATGTCGACCAATTCTTTCAAAGCATTTGTGAATTATATTGTGCAGGGATCTTTCTTGTTAATTGTGTTTCTCTTCATCTCATGAAATTATAATAGAGCATGTGCTAAGCCCAGTCAGAGCCATCAGTACCAAGCGTGTCTATGGGAAGGTCTGTAAAGCATGGCCACTTCATATCCTTCTCTGCGGCCCACTGTGTGACGGAGTATTGAATTACAGACCAGTTAAGGCAGTGGCTTGTAACTGGATAAAAGAGGAGAGTGTAGGGGAGGAAGGCAGAGGGCTGCCTTGGTGTCCTATAAATGACATTGTAATTCTGTGAACATGGGTTTTAGTGTAGTCAGCCACCATTAGCGGAAGAAGGAAAAAGGGAGGTATTTTTGCCACTTTACCTAGCCAAGCATCTCTAATGGTGTGTGTGTGTGTGTGTGTGTGTATATATATAGTCCACTCTGTCTGAAAGACTCCCTCTACCTCTATTCCTGTCTGCGCACTCAAAAAGAGACAAAGCCTTTACAAGGACTGGCGCTGATGGCAGAAACCCCGCATTGGCACTTGCAGCTATATTCTTTCACAAGATCAGATTAGTAATATTTTTCTGTCTAACTTAAAAGTCCCTGTTTTGTTTATGCTCCAATAAACTATTGACTCCTACCCAATATCACAACATGGCTTCTTGTTCTACTGAACATATATATGCATAAAAGTCACCAATACAATACATGTATCCATAACAGCATCAATCATTCACATGTAATGATCTGTAAGCAGTGGGAGCTGAGTGTGCAATGTGTCTCGGGCGAGGGAGAGGGACTGTGCTTAAAATATTTTTCTTAGATGTCAGGTTAGTTCATGCAAATTGCAGATCAATAAAGCAATGAAGACACCAGTCAATCATTAAGTCAAGCTGCAGAGCCCTACAGAGTGACCTAGTTTGTTTTTTGAAATTCTCTGCTGTGTAAACCAACCTGAGAGACTGCCGCTTCGCTCTGAGCTGTTGTGAGAGCTGGTGGTGCTGAAATCTTGTGATTGGTTGTGTGGGATTCTATTAGACAATCCTTCGGCCAATCGGTAGTCAGGTATGAAAAGGAGGGCTACAGTGGGGGTTAAAGGGCAGAAATCACAGTGGCATCAGGTGATTGGCAGTTAGCACAAGCACATGCAAACATGCAGTTAGAGCATTTAGGCAAGCAGGATATATTCAGGATTGAAACATACACCAGGGAGCACATGTTCAACCTTTCACTCCCTTTCTGATTTGCATGCAACCGACTGTGCATTGGCAGGACACATTTGGATGTGTTGATGATTTAAAAAACATAGCGCTAATTTTTGAATCAATTTTCAGTTGAAAAAACGAGTCGATAGCGAAGCTCTTAATTAAATATTTGCACCCCTTCAGAGAGATTTCATCATACTTAATCATATGTGATATTACTTAGAATACAGCCGAGGAATACTCATTACACCTAAAGTATGAAACTCCACTAGGCTTTAAAAAATCCTGCATCAAATCCACGGTAATTCATTTGGATTATTTTATTAAACATTAGTCAAGCTAAAATGGATTGGCAATTACTCGGACACTGAAGGAGGAGTAGTACTATCATGAAAATACAGCAAGAAAAGGGATGGATGACTTAACTACTCCTTCATGAGATGTTTATTCAACCTTGGAAAGTAACCAAGATGATGGCTGATGGGAAAAATTACTATTTTTTAAGACAAACTCCCTGAGCCACAGTTTGTTTAGAAAGGTTACAGAGACTTTGATGGATAAGTTCAAACTCCAAATGGTCTTCTTGTTAAAATGTGTGGCTTTTAACCTGTTAAATCATGTTGTTTTTGATGTAATAGAATAAGAACCATCTCTAGGTAACAACATCCCCGAGATGGCTGTGAACACATGATTTCCGCAGTGTGGCTTACTGTTGTTGCAGGAGTTCTTGTCAGGCAGGGCGTACCCCAGGTTGGCCATCTCCTGCTTGGCCTGGAGGGAGGCCTTCCACTGGGCCTCGGGCAGGTCCACCGCCAGCTCGTGGATGCTGCTGGAGTGGAGAATCTGGCTGGTGGCATAGGGAGTGGCCTGGGATGTTTGGCCAGGGCTGTTGTAGTTGGCTTTGGTGGTGAAGTCTATGCTGCTGTAGATGGCTCCATCAGAGAGCATGGTGCCACTCTTATCTCCTTGCCCAGTGGGAAGATCTGAAAAAGAGAAAAAGTGTGTGTGTCAGGGGGGTTATGTGATAGCTCAGCTGTAACCCTGGAGTAATTCAATACATATTTATTTGCTGATAAATAGAAGAGGGTTAGCAATGTAGTGACATGAGATTCAAGTGCACATGGTCCCGGTGTGTTATGGAATTACAGTCTGATTACAGTCTGGGTGTTTGTGCTTTTAGGTCAGCTCACATGATACAAACCGCACGTAACAGGTTTGTTTCATCAAAACAAACAATAGAATCCCAGTTAGATTTCACGTGCTTCCTTTCTCTGTTCATAAACACGGGGGATTATGCTGCGGCTCTGCATGTGTGTGTGATGACAGAGGAAGGGAGGGAGGGAAAGCTAGGGAGAGCAGACTCTCCTCATGGCGCGTTTGCATGCCCAGTGAAGGGGAGATGATGTAGAGCCATGGCGGAAGTGTCCGCATCTGCGCCAGTCAAGCTGCGCCTGTCCTTCACGACTGGCTGCTCAAGACCATCCTTTCAAACACCCGCCCACCCCCTGCTCCTCTGCCGTCTCTCCCTGCACATTCCCTCGATCTGAGGTATGGGCTATGACACCAGGCTGGACTGTTTGCCATTACTCAGCCTGGTGACAGGGGAGGCCTGCTGTTAATGCTCTAGCTGTCCTCTGATGTGATATATAAATATATACCCAGGCACACGTGTGATATGCATATGTATACATCTTGGATACATGATGAAGAACAGGAGCTCACGTAGAACAGAATGGAAGGCAGGCCATCATCTTTCATCTCCTAAAGTCTTTTTATCAGAGCACCTTGGGAAGCACCGGGGCACTTACCTCCTCGGCCAAAGTTACTCAGGTCATTGGGTCCCCCGGAGCTGCTGTTGACTGGCAGGCTGGTGGCAGGCCAAGAGTCCGCTAACCAGGGGTAACCTGGGTCACTGGAATTTAGCAAGCCCGGCCGGCTAGGCAGAAACAGAGGGTAAAAGACTAGATTAAAATGAAGCTGTGAAATTACTATAATATGTACAAAATAACATCCCTCATTACTTATCGTGCATAGTTTATTTCTGCATTATGTTACAGGATTCCCAAATTAAACAACCAAAACATGACAGCAATCAGCAGCGAGGCAATATGCAGACAACAAAACAAAAACATATATAAACATGTTATTCTCTGCACGAGAATGTGTGTTTGTGTGAGATAAGCTTGCCATAAGCCTCTGAAGCTAATGAAACACTTCTGTGATATGAAGAAATACTGTACGGATACATTTCGTCTCACAAAGTTGGAATTCCTTCAGGCAAACACAGCCCTTTATTTCTCTGTTTCTCCTGCTGTGTCTTTGTCACATTCCCTGAGTTATCAACGGAAAAGCCCACTGTGGAGACACTAATGCATGCATTTGCTCTCAGCACACACGTGCAGCAGTGCACGCTGATACACACACGTACATTTCCTTATTCATTAATATCTTGTACGTTCTGCTGTGTTTTCCCATTAACCCCTCGTGGTGATGTCCAGACAGTCTAAATCTTATTTGATGAGACCTCAAAACTCGTCCCTATCCCCACCATGGTGCCCCCGACCCACTTGTGGGGTGCCTGCATATGGTAGAGGGCAGTGCCATTTAACAGGTGTTGTGTCCCTCCTGAGGGGGTGAGAACCATAAAAAGCAGCCATTAAGACTTTAACCTGTCATGGGTGACTGCTGAGAGGCCATTAGGACCACTTTACTGTACAATCACGTCTGAGGCTCGTTACCATGGATAACACAGATGGAGTTAAATGAGAATGAGAGATTAGGTTAAATGTCTTTGTCTCTGTGTCAATTCCTTGAAACATCATAACCTATTTTCTTTCATTTACTATCCATTGACATTATTGACATGTAACAGAAATGTAACAATGTATGATTGAATTTTACATTTTAAGCAGCCAAATACTTCCAACAAAAATATCAAAGGAGTTTTGCTGTCTCTTTTATTCATTTTCCCGTGAGAAATCACACAACGGTCAGAGCAGCACTGCATGTGTTGAAGCTGATGGCCTTGCCTCCACAGAATCACAGCACACCCCGCTGTCAGTGCCCGGCAGTGCTGTATGTAGCAGACTACAGATACACATGTGCACTCTGAGGAGCTGCAGAGCACAGTAGTTAGCAGCCTGGCTGCCTAATGGGGCTTTTTGTCTCAGCTCCAACAGGGTGACGTGTTGGCTCTGGGGGACTGGGAGAGAGTCAAGCCCTAAGGACAAGAGCAGGTAATGGGTGCGCTGCAGTCAGTTTTTCCCTCAGCCACAGGTTCTAATGAGAAGAAGGGGGAGTCCAAATGAACTGCAGCCCTGGCAAGCCCTCGCTGTGGTTCCTGAATGCCAAAACAGGCCCTCGGGGAGACAAGTCATTCAAATTGATGGCTGTGCATCAGACACATGCACTTTTATAGGGTAATACATCTCTTCCTGTCCTTCTACCTCTGTTTCTTGCTACCACGTTTCCCCACTGCCATCACTCTCTCTCGCCTTAACATCTTTCCCTAACCCTATTTCCCCCTTATACATCCAGCTCCTCTTTCTTCTATCCTCCACATTTTCAAAAGCTCAATATCTGTCATATTATAAATTCCAAAGAGCTGGAAAAAAAGGGATATACAAAAACACAAATGAAAACCTTCTAAAGTAGAAGACCATGTCTTTGTCTTGTCTCAACGCGAGTTATCCCCTTAACCCACCCCCGTATAACCATAGGATATTTAGAATGTGACTGATTACTACTGGGTATTTATATTTATAAAGGGTGTGTGTGAGTGTGTGTGTGTGTGCACGGATGTGTGTAATGGGGAGTGGATGGGGGATGTATGCTGTGTCATACATCTAATGAAAAGTCAACACCTAACTTTTAATCTCTGCCCAACCCAAGATGGATGGCAACCTTGGCAGATAAAATTTGATTTAGAGCGTTTCCTCTTCCTATTAGACATTCCAGTTACTTGCGATGGGTTGGAAACCATAAATACTGCTGAGGATGCCTGACACTGAGCTTTCCATAAATAAGCCAAGTGAGAGATATGAATTCCAAAGCAACTTCATAAATCAGGTGTTTATGGTCATACGGACTAGTGAATGGAATGTGGATTAAAAGTCTAGACATTAGCTAACACTTAGCCCAATGAGAAACACTGATTACTTTTTAGATGAACTCTCAGAGATCATGCTGTTACTTAGCATTCAGATCCTGAGATGTAAAGGAATCTCCATAGCAACAGTTTTAGTAAAACCTGTTCGCTGCGATGCTCAGCCCATTTTCCCTGCCTATAAAAGGGCTCTGCTTTGCTAAAACATTGATCAGTGCCGTGGTATGAAGTTATTTCTACCTCTCATTACCATCTCCCTATTGGCACGGGATAAGGAATGAGCCTTTATCGGCTTTTATCAATTTCAATTGAGCAGCCAAAGTCAAGCCGTCCAGGTCTACCAATCTGCAGCCTATTCATCTTCCATGAATCATTTATTTTGTGATCGATTAAATGTAATTGTTCAGTCAGGGCAATTTGGCAGGAGCCAATGAGAAACTGAAACCAGACGCGGCTTCATTTGCTATTGTCTAATTAATGCAATAAACATCTCATGTAACAAATGAACACATTTTCCTCTGATTCTGTGCTACACATTCTCACTCTCAGGGCAGATGGGCAACTGGCAACATCTGGGATTTGATGGCACTAGAGTGACTAATGGATCAGAGGCTCGTGTTATAGTTCCAGACTGAGTGTTATTCCAGTGCTGTGAAAGCTTTGGCAGTCGCTGCAACTGACTAAAGATATGACAAATACAGAGCGCCACAAATACAGACATTTCAAATTCTATTCAACGGAATGAGAACCAGAACCACTTCAGTGGAAAATTGAAGGAAAAACACTGCAGCAGAAAGTAGATGAGAAAAGGCATGGCAAGTGGCGTGGTTAATTGATTGAGAGCATGCAGGCAGCTCACAGAACAATATACGCAAAGTTGTTCATTGTGGACTCCAGTCATACACACAGTAAGAGAAAAAGCATAGACATACAATTCTGCAATCAGACTGCAGAACACTCTCAAAAAGCCAAGGCACGCGCAGGGTGAGACTCAGTTGGCAATCTATCCACGAGTGTTTGAGATCTGGAGGCTTTACCTAGTCAGGTGTGATAAGCAGTAGATAGACAGAAGCCTGGAAATCTCAAGGGAGTCTCTTGAATACTCAAAAAAGCTCAGTAACTGGTGTCATTGAGATGTGCCCAATTCTCTGTAGCCCGTCTCTCTCTCGCACTAACACACAGTGAAATGGAGCAGGCTGTAAGGGGGTGCAAGCGGGGTACCTCCACACACCTCTCCCCTGGGTAATTATTTTTACATTATTACATGTGCTCAGATCCCAGCCGCCCACGCAAGGTGACAGGCAAATTTATCACTCCAGAGAGCTTCTGGGATGCCGGTAGCTAGCAGCAGAAGATAAATTACAAAATAAAAGCACTCTCTGCTTAAATTGTTTCTGTTAATTCTGCTGAAGAGATTTATGAGTTCATCTATCGATGCATGAAAGGGAGATGTGGTAGAAATGTATATTTGCACGCAGGTTTGCATGGCAGGCATACAAACAGCTATTGGATATATATCAATGAATCAGTCATTTATCAGAGTAACATCAAATAAAGTATGCTTTGGACTAAACACATGATCCGTGAGGAAATGTTGTGTTGAGAGATGTAGAGCTCAGAAAAGAAATAATAATGGGAATTTGTATATATTGCATTCAAATGATTGTGGTTGTTAAGACTCTGAAGGGACACTCACCTTCCATTGCTCATCAGACCACCATCGACTCTCTGGAAAGTCACTACAATCAGAAAAGAAAGAAGAAAAGAGGGAAAAAAACAAAGCCAAACATTAATTATTTATTGTAAATACATAGCAATCAACCAGGATTCATTCCCATGATCAAGATGAGATGCAGTTTCTTTTCAGTGTGGTCCAGTTTGTCCTTCAACAGAAATGTATTAATTTGTTCTTTTTTAAATACAGCTAGATAGTTGATGGATTCACTAAGGGATCCTTCTGCGTCCGATGTCTTTCATGAACATTACAAAAAAAAGGTGCAATGATGAGAATTGCATATTGCTTTGCTCTGCATAAGTAGAGACGTCATGTGCTCCTCAAGGACAAGATGCCTGATGAGAAGCAAAACTCATTTCATCTTTCTTATTTTGCTGCTGAGTTATTATCAGATTTGTGATTAAATCTCAGCCAAAAAATGATTAGAACAGGCGGAGGGCTCATTAATCACGTTGGGTTTTCTATCTGCAAGCATGGAGGCTGAGTTACTGATCCTTGGGCTTGCAGGGCTCCCCACAAGCCATGCATGTGGCCTGTTCTATTACAGTGATCTATAGATAACAAGGCCCGCTCTCTGTCAGCGGCTAGTAAAACTCCATGGCTCAAAGTGAGAGACGGCTGTGAAGGATCCATTTCATCTCTGTTCAACCACCATGATGACAAAGCAGCATCGCGGGTTCTAAGCATGTAAGAACTTCAATGGATCACAGGCAAGCAGAAAGAGTTTTGGAAATCACCTCATGTGGGGGGGAAAGAGAGGAGGGAAAAAGAGAACTGGTTTACTGAACAGAGAGAGGGAGCGCTGTTAGTAATTTGGCTCATTTGTTCCACAGATGTAGATTAAAGAGAGAAGGGGGCTGAACATCCCGCCTCTCTTTCCTGTTTCATTCAGGTTGATTCCACAACAAGCCTAGGCATGGGCAAAAGAGGGGGCTTTTCTGTGGCTGACGTCACAAATGACAGGGAGAGGAAGCTATTACAATATTTTACAGTGGCTGCTAAATAAGTATTTTAATGCATCAACATGACCTTAAGCTTGTTTAATCCTACTTTCTCTCTCATGAACAAATGTTTTGGGTGTTAAACAAGAGACACCCATATTAAAAAATGTGTCTAGTATGCGTGCCATAACAGTTGATGTGGATTTACTGCATGAAGCTTTAAGCAGCTGAATACCAGCAAGTGGAATTACAAAAATGTACTGCTAACAAAGCTTTTACTCAGATAAAACCAACATTGCAAGAGTGCCTGAATAAAAATAGCTTTAACAGCTCGGGACAGAGTTTGCATCCATTATTCAGTCATAGCAAAAGCCATTTCTCTTTGTTCCAGCACCAACAAACTTGCATTAGAGAATTCTCTGTGGTTTCAGAGAGGACTGACAGGAGAAGGAGGTGGGGGCGAGGGGGGGCTGTGCAGCGGGGAGGCCTCTGAAGTCCATATCTGTGCTCAGGCACATTTCTGGGCTGCTGTGCAATACTTTTATGTTAGCCAGAGTGACACGGTGGCATAGCTGTGCTTCTCGCCTCCGTCTTCCAGATAAGCACTTTCTCCAATATGAATACAGATTAATCCCCTTTAATAAGCATTAGGGGGGGGGGGGGGTCATAATCAGCGTATAACAATTCCATCAAATCTCCTTCCTGCTGGACGTGCGCCTCAACAGTGTGTTGATTTACCTTTCCTGTACTGACAGCTTTAGGAGGCTGAGACAGGACACTCTAGATACATCAACTAATTGTCAATACAGAGAAGAGCAGCGCTGCAAGACTCTTCACCCGCACGCTGGCTCAGGTTCCAAATATCACCTCACTCTAACTCTATAATCTCTGCAATATTTGACCTTGTTTTGTGCCTGCCACTCTAAACTCTTTTAGTGTAATTACCTACTTCCTCTCTTGCTTCTCGGAGCTGTGCCTCCTTTTTTTTAACCAGACAAGTTTCACTAATGTATTAATGTAATATCTGTTATCACAGCTGCTGAGGAAAGGCCAGAGTGAATTGGGTTTTTTCGCCGTAGGCTCAACAGGGAACACGTATATGCTTTACCAAAAAACTATATTAGTTACGTTTGTCTGTTAATCCAGAAAACAGAGGGAAGGGCAATTTGCTGACCCCTGACTCATTGCACCACGCCTATCAGCAACACTGATACTATACATTAGAAAGGCCTCTAGGCAGAAACAACCTTTTATTTAGTTTAGTCTTACAGTAGATAGGCTGTCAGTCAACTCCATCCACAGACAGTCAATGGATGCTTTTAACACTGAAGGGTGCCACTCAAAACAAACAATTGGCACAAAAATAGACAAAAGGAAAGGGGGGAACAAATCAAATATACCACTCAGCTGCCTAACTGACACAAAAGGAGAAGAATAAATACAAGTTACAACACGATCCAAGTCTTAGAAAAAAAAGAAAGATGAATAGGTTATTGGAGGAAGAGAACAAATGGGCAGTGTCACCGTTTGACCACAAGACAAAAAAAGAAACACAAGAGACAGGATGATACTTCAGAGTCCACAACTGACAAAAACACAAATACAACACAATAGATAAATAAGGCTGTATGCCAGTTTGCAGGCCTCTGGTCATGGCTAATAGCAAATCTAGATTTATTTGACTTGTAAATGTGCTTGTCTGGTTGTATAAAACGCCTTCATGGTTATCGAGTTTAGATTTCCATTTAGCCATGACCACGAGTCTCACAATCCAAGCATATAGACTATAAGCGGGCAGGAGATGAATCTGCGTTGAGGGGAGGTGGGACAAATGAACAGTACCTGCAGGGGTGAAGGTGAAGGACTGAACTGCAAAACAAGAAGACAGAGAAGGTGTGTGTTAATAGCCTGCAGAAATAAGCGGTGCTTTAGGGGGTATAATCTGCCCACTGGGGACCGGGTCAAGCCAAGAGATGCTGAGGGTCACAGAATGTAAGACTACATTATCACCCAGTGTGCAGAACGACAGCCAGGAAAGCAGCCAGCTCAGAGGTGCAGAGACGGTGGCACAAACCAAAGACAACACACAAACACATAAATGCAACAAACAGAAATGAAGAACAAACAAAACAGCTTCTAGAGACTGCCAATCGGAATAGTCTTTATGGCTTGAAATGATAAGAGAAAGTGGCAAAACAAATATGTTTTTCTCTTGATTTCTGCTAGTTTTGAGGCAGGATGTTAACATATTCGGTTGCACTGCCTATAACATTATGTATCAGTTCATTACCATGTTCTGCTCTCTAATTAAATACTGTGCCCTTGGCGGTGCATGTGGACTAAGTGGTTGCTAGTATTGACTGGGGGTCAGTCAGTAAGACGTCGGGGTCTGTGTGTGGGAAGAGAGCTGGACAAACTCCAGCTCCAGTGACCAGCAGAGAGTCCAGTCAGCCCACTCAGCTCGACCACCCTGGGCTATGAACCAACACCGTGGGTGGATTTGTGGAAAAAACTATAGCCCTCTGGAAATGATTCACACCGACATCTGTCTCCTTGTTGAGCTTTTAAACCGTAGCAATTCCAACCATACTGCTAGCAACTGCTTTAATGTTTTAGCAAAACTGAACTCATTAAGACTGAGTGATGATCGAGTAGAAGTAAAATCATCTTAGAAAGAAAACCTAAATGAGATGAATGGTAGAAGAGTAGTCCATTGTTTGATGGGGATATAATAAGAGCGTAATGTCAGTCTCACCTGCGTAGTTGCTCAGACCCTTCCTCTTCTTTCTCCTCCAGTACAGCCAGATGCTGAATCCCATGAGGATGACCCAGCAGGCTCCTCCAATACCAGCAATAAAGGCAGGTTGTTTCACCACATCAGTGATCTGTTCTGTGATGCTGTTGTTCCGGTTTCCATGTATAATGACGTCCCGGAATTCTTTACCTGAGGGCACAAGGATAAGCAATGTTAATGGGATGCTAAGTGGATAGCTAGAGAGAACCAGAAAATAGCCATACTGATGTGCATGTTTTGCTGGTTTAGGTAGGTTCTAATTATCACATCCAACCCTGCATTAACGAAGGGCATAACACATGTTTAGATTTTTAACTGAGCAGAAATAACAGCCAAAGATACATCAAGGCAGGGTAAGGGCAAGAGTCAGCTCAAAGAAAGTAGGTTGGATGATTTTGGAGATATTGTTGAAGGGAGCAAGACACAGATCTAAAGGATGTGCAGTGAAATATAATGCTTTGACTGAAAAAGACAAAGCCTAAAAGCTTATAACAAACCCCAAGGTGAACAGGTTGCTTGCTTAGCTCAGCCCCTAATTCACTCCATTGTCGGTAAAACACACCGTGTGAAATAAGAGGATCCCGGTCTGTATTGATCTCCAATTGCAGCTCAACGTGACTGCTGCGCTTGACACTATTTCTCGGAGCGTGATAAGACTCAAGCAAAAACAAATGTTCCCACACACTGACAGGAAATGATAAACACTCATGAAATCTACATATCATGTGCGCATGCATGCAAAGCTGCACGAATGCTCGTCAACTTTATATAACTGTGCAACCACATGAACACACACCCATTCGCGCATCCACAGACACGCCAACACACAAGATAATATAAATCCAAGCTTGAGGCTCGGCTCTCGGAGATGGATTATGTGAGTGACACTGGGGAAATAAGAACATGCTACAGGCCAAGCCATCAGTTATGGGTCAAATCAGGCACAATCTGCCTCAGCTCCACATAAATCATTTGTGGTCAGGCCACATTTCAAAAAAGTGGTATTTTAACAATATTTTCCATATGGGAATTTCTAGAATTTCATGAAACCATTCACAATATTTTCTTTCGCTGAAATCGACCAATTTGATTTTTTTTGCGAACACTGATGTTGACGTAGGGGAAAAACTTGGATGTTGAAAAGTTGAAAATGCTTTTTATCAATCGTTCTTACCGATGCTGATAGACTGAGCTTCACTCTTCACTCCAACCCCAGCGCTTGTGCTTGCAGCCACCTCTACACGGTATACCACTCCAACTTGCATGCCGCCAACCACCACTGAGCGAATGGCTGCGTCCACGGTTTTATTTACATGGAAACGTGTCTCATTCCCTAGACACCAGATCTAAAGAAGAGAAGGGGGAAAAAGACAGACAGTTGATTCCATTTGTCCATATATCAGTTAAAGAGAATCCAAGCGGACTCGCTGAGACAAACCTTGTACTCTTGGATGATGCCATTCTGATGGTCTGATGGAGGGGGGTCCCACGAGATGCTAATGGAGGTGCTGTTCTGGCTTCCCACGGTCAGGACTGTAACCTGCTGAGGAGGGGCACTGGGAGCTGAAAAAGGGCAAACAAAATAAAGAGGTCAACAATCAAATGCACTATTATGGTGCCCAGGCAGAACACGAGTATGTAGGAAAAGTGGGATGCACAGCAGTATTGTACATTTGCATGGAACAGGACCTCATACATATATACGTAGAAAAGCACATACATAAAACCAGACTCACACACATACACACTTTTCCAAAGAATGTTTCTGTTCTGGGATTTCACAGGTGGCTGGAGGCTGTCAAGATGTCTCATTAGAGGGGGATTTACATTAAGACCAGGGCAGGTCTGACATGAATATAGCCTATCTTTAACGTTTCACTATGATTTAATATCTCATCCTCTGCTCCAGCCTGGTGGATTTTTTCAGACAATACCGGTATTGATTTGTGGAATGACGGACTGGCACAGTCAGGCAAGTGCTCTCAGTCAATGAATGAGCAGGGCAGCATGCGGGTCAATGAGCTTAAAGGATGAAGCTTGGACGAGAAGGAAATATGAAAAAAAATTACATTTTAGGGGAAGGAAACAAAGTCTCAGTAAACATATTGACTGGTTCCATCGATCAGCCAGATGAAACTAAAGCCAGTAGGTAAGGATCAGAGGGAAGCTTCAGAGCGAGGCACATCTAAATGAATCAGCTTTATCCACAGGCAGACACAAACAAGACAAGTCCATGCTTTCATAAACCTCACTCTGTTGTTATTCTGATGGCTACAATCTTTTGACCCCACAAGGTGTAACACAGGGAAAAATAAATAACAGTTGGCCCAGCTGGAAATAACGCTTTAAAAATAATGTTTTCTCATTTCCGCAGTGGCTGGCAGGGGAGCGGCACCACGGCAGAATACTGACAGGTCAATTACTCCTGGGCTGCCTCTCCCTCACCTCGCCTCCATCCAAATGGCACGTGTCACCCTGTAAATCTGTGCTCATCCCTCAGCACGATTGGCCACACCGGCCCCCAGAGAGACAGAAGGCCCTGGCATGGCTGAAGATGAATGGGTCCAATGATGAACCCAACACCTTGGCCAGATTAGAAACTATCTACCAAGGGAGCATCTGATCAACCATCATGCTTAGGGCTCTCCAACGCTGCATTACATCCAGGTGACAAAGTGCTGGATTGGTACGTGGCAGCAATCAGAGGCAATGTCGTTCAAAGTTAATGTTATGAATGATTTAACAGCTTATTATCATGCATATTTGTGCTAAACAATACACATTTTTCAATAGAGGCCCCAGAGGCTGTCCTAATAGAGCCATTAGCAGAGTGATGTATGGCAGGCAGGAATGTGACCCCCCGTCTCTCACACACGCAGAGTGCTGTGTTGAATTATGAAGTAATATAAACACATCATATTAAAAGCCAATAATGATATGGAAAACGGTAAGATGTGTGGGAGGACACCAGTGGACCTCCCGCAAAGATATTTGTCAAAAAATGTGTCATTTACAACAACATCACTGTATTCTTTCCCCATAAATAAGCATAGTTTTGCATAAAAGATGGGCCTCCTTTGTGAGAATCATTAACCAAGCGACCAGAGTACATTTATCAGCTATGAGATGACTGTCCAGATGGAGAGCGAGAGAATGTGTGAAAAAGGAGGAGGGAGTGTACAAAGATGGACAAAGAATTGAAGCGCTGAGCATACTGTAACCCTGCATCCGTCCGTACCTGCTCTGGGGATTATTTAATTGTATTAGCTAATGGACAACCTAAGTTTTAATCACCCTCTGACCAAGACTTCACTATCCATCTAGCTGCCCTTCTTAGTAGTCCCAGGGTCTCTGAGGAGCCTAGAGCTGTGTGTTTGACAGTATATCATCTATGACCAGGGAGGGCAGTGGGGTTGTGACAGAAATAGAAAGTGGTTGGGCTCTCTGAGGGACTGGGATGCAGATAGAGCAGAAGCAGGGAGCATTATCAGCATTGGTAATAGCCGGAACATGCAGGTTCTGGAGGGCTTCGGGAGAGTCGGTGTGCTGGCATGTATGCGTTTTCTGTTTGTGTGTGTCAGGGACAGCTGTAACGTGATGGCAGTTCCACTACAACAGTGCGTGCACTGGCTGGCCACAGGAGATACTGTCCCTCTGAGAAAGGGAAAATAAATGGGCCTGTCACATGGACAGGATGTGAACTGTTTCTTATACATGCAGGGCTAAATATGTTGTGGCAAGATGGGCTTTGTCTTCAGTATATGGAATCTGTATTTATCTCTTTGTGCTTTAGTGTGCATGTCCTGTGTTTATTTATTTCAGATCACATCATAGTTTAAATTCAGTTATTAGACTCGAAGGATGAAGCAGGGCGTGTGCAGTGCTGCTGGATGCATTTCTGCTTTGGCATCGGTCAAAATAGTGAATTCATTAAAACACAGACCTGTGTGTGTGTTTGTGTGTGATATTGTGCCACGCTGCTTTGTGGCCTTGTCAGAGCCTGTATGTATCATGCTTTGGGCGACAGATCATCTTCGCAGAAGGAAGTGTGTGTTGTCTCCAATCACAGCTCAGGCCTGTGGCTGCTGGGTGATGGATTAGAAGAAGTTTGGCAGTAACACCACCAATCATACACAAAAAAAGCACAGCAGGAAGGTCAGACCGACAGGCACAAACATGCAGACACACACACATGCATTCACATACACCCTCAATAGTCTTGAGTTTTAAAAAAGAGGGGCAGTGCTGCCTGTGATACTATGACAAAAACCAACATGAAAGGAGCCTACAGGGTCATGTGTCATTCCACATTTGTGTACACTTTGTTGTATTGCTCCCAATATAATGTAAAAATATTCAGTATTTTTTCTTCATACCTTCTTCAGTCGTCCGCGCTGTTCTGGATTCACTGTCCATGCCTTGAAACTCATTGAAATAAGGCCGGACCTTGATCTCATACACAATGCCCTTCTTGAGTGCAGAGAGGACAACGCTGCGCTCAGAAGGGACCTTCACTTCCTGCATCTGCCAGGGTCCAGGGGAAGGTAGTCCTGAGGTCTGCCTGTACAGGACTCTGTAACCCTGAATGAACTGGGACTGGCGATCCACCTTAGAAAGTGAATAATGACAAGATGAATGTTGTATTCCAGTTCAAAAATAACCGTTCAGAGGAAATTGGTAGATGCAATCTTGGGCCAGCCACTAGATAATAAAAAAAAGATGTTTTCCAGGCATGTATCTCTCTCTCACAAGATTGCATTTGTGACAGTTTAGAGGCTGTTGCTTGTTTAATAGGCCCTTTATCAACAGCGTTGACACAATTAGCTCAATTAACACTCTGACATTACCTCATACACCCTGCTCCCAGCCCAAAGTGTTCCCTCATCTATTAAAATACTTTCTTTAATGCCACCTTAAAGGACTTACACATGTCCCATAAGCATTATAAATTCTAACTAGTGACACAGGAAAGCAAGTCCCATCACATTTTAGTTGGGCTCTGAGGCTGAGGATGTTTATGCAGCACCATACACAGATACCTTGGGGACATGAGGGGCACACACAGCAGTGGTGATAACAGCAGATCTGTCCCATAGAAAAGATGGAGACGCTGGAAACCTGATAGCCCCTTGCAACCCACAAAGGACCCTCCCTTAAAACTTGGACCCATTTAGCTAGACAGAAAATGCTGAATTTATGCGGAGGAGGAGCGGGTGCATAACTCTTTGTAATGGCTTGTTAACAGTAGAAGAAGTGAGCATGGCTTTCAAGTGGGATATTAAGCAGCTGTTTTTCGCAAGTGTAGCCAGAGTAAATCAGCAAAATGGATCCCCTGCTTGGTGCGTGACTTTTATTAATGGAATGATTTGGGAATATAAAAGCTCTCTGAGAGTGGCCTCTCTGTTTACTGGCCCCTGATTGATTAGGTAGCCATGTTTTGTGTCGATTGTACACTACAATCATAAAGCAATGCTTTAGTATTACATTTGCTAACAAGTCGTGGGGTAAGACTTATTACAGGGGTCAATAAACATGTCACCAGGAAAACAGCTAATGTGGTTCATTTGGAAATGGAAACAGGCACCCTATGCCACTATGTGATAGGTGTATACTGTAAATACCTGCGAGTGATTCATAGCCCCATGAGGAAAATATATGAACACATTGTAAGACCAACTCAGCTTTGAATAATATAAATAGCCTTTTTACCTCATTAGCATACAATGAAATAAAAACAATTTTAGCAGATGCCGTAGCTGCCTTGTTTAAGGTAATAGTTTGATTCATGTTGTGAGGAAAACATCACAAAACATGTGCATATGATGGTGAAAGAGCAGATGTATGTTTGTTTGGTTTGCATTTATGAGTGAGTGAAGATTAATGCATCATCTCCTGACGGTAGGAAAACAGGAAAATGTGTATTCACAAACATTAATTCCAATCAGATGCTATCCATGCAAGGCCTCTGTTTTCAAGGGAAGCAGCTGAAGACAAACGGAAGATTGATGAACAACCAGATGTCTCTGACATCTCTTTTGATGTGCAATGTGGTTAAGAGAAAGTATTTTTCAGCTATTTGATGTTCATTTACTTTAAGTCACAAATTACAGTTTTCAAAGCTGCAGTCTAAGGGAACAACCAGACTGAAATGTCCTGACATAAGAAATGGTAGCCTCGAGGTACACCTTTTTGTCTTCAAAGGGGATCCTAAAATATAAACTTGACTTTATGACTGGAATTTACACCATCAAACATGAAACAAAGAATGCAGACAGGTTCACAAAACTGGTCTGATAGGAAGACAATGTAATTCAAAGTTCTGCTAGTGCAAAAATGTAAAGCTGAACAAATGATGTATTTACTAAAAGTGAAGAGTAAATTGTATTCTACATGCAAAAAGAAAAGCTCCACTTACCGTCCATGTGACCTGAATGGATGTGGGACTCAGTACAACCGGGTTGTGCAGCCGAACTATGACCTCACCAAGCTCCTTCTGCACATGTCTGTGGTCGACACCCTGAGCAGGAGGACTTATATCTATGAGAGAAAGAAATGAAAATGAGAAAAAGAAAGAAAAATATCAATGTTTTCCACTCTCCTCTACTAGTTTCTAGCTTCATCACCATCAGGGGTGGACTGGTAAAAAAAGAGTGACTGAATAGACCAATTGGTTTCAACACAGAATAATACACTTGGTGATCATGACTTTATTTGAAATAATAAAGCTGCTGTCTGGTTTGTAGAAAATAAAGCAGACTTGGGCTGGCAGAGTTCTTCAGATGTGTGACTTGTCTACACTTACTGGGGCCTGACTGAACAACCGCATCAACAAATTAACTGCGAGTGAGCAGAGCCAGACATATTGGATGGGACATGAATGGACACTATGACACTATTTTCCAGCTCATTTCCCGTTTTGCACATGTTTCTAGTTATAAGCAATAAAAACTCCACTGTATGAGATTGTGAGTGTGGTAAAAGCGAGGCACATTTTGAGTTATTTACTAAAGGGAATATAAATACTCAGAAATTATGATTTCAAAAAACTTCATTCAGACAAACCAGCATGGTCATGAATCACAGGCTACATTCCAAGGTCAAGACAGGCCAAAAACAGTTAAAAATAAGTGAAAAACCATTGTGTCATCAATGCATGCCATCGTCAACTCATTTCTATATCATCTCAAATCTTGACCTCAGCACACCAAGGATGTGCTGCAATTCAAATTTATATATTTTACTTTTCTTGGCTTGAATTTGATAGAGCTTGGCCAAATGTTGTTATTTTCTTCTTCTTTTTTTGCCAGGGACTTATCATATCAGTGTAATCTGGAGACCGTGGTCTGTCCAGTATCGTAATCAAATCTTCTCTCGATTTGGAGGCAGTAATTTTCTCCAGTTATGATCATTAACATAGCAGGGATAGACAAACTCAGTTAGGCCTTCCAAAAGAAGAGATGCTTATTCCACATAATTGCTAAAGTGTAGCCTTAATGAGCTGGGCTGAGATGGAGAATTTGACCTCTGGAAAGTTCTCTGCAGTGTTTGAGTAAAGCAATTCACTGCAGATTGCTGAGAGGGGTTGATAAGTATCACACTTTGATGCCCCGGCCACACGAGGACGAAAACGGTCGTTTGCGTTACTGTTTAGTGTCATATAGACCGTTCGGCCACACGAGGACGACCGAATACGGCACTAAACGACTGCGTAAACGATAACGGGTCCCAAGGTGGATAGAACGGCATACGCAACGCTCTGGGGGGTCCAACGGCTCCGTGTGTACGCCCTATACGATAATTTTCTGATAATGATGAGGCAATAGCCCCGCTTCTCCCCACCTCTGCTGCTCACCCCCGCGTCAAAGTAAACTGCACACTGAATTTAGATTATTTATCTTTCTCTCGATATGGACATAAACGCGAGTGAAGTCTAATCTGACAGGACGGAGACACGCAGCTCTGCTCACCTGCAGCTCCTCCCGCTGTGATGCGGCGGTGAACGGAGTAAAACACACTTCAAGTCAGATCATCACCCTTAGATTTTAATTACCTCTCAAACTACCTAAACTAGATATAAATATGTTTATTTTTACTGTCGGCCGAGTCGCTCATTACTGGATCAGCTGCTGCATGAGACAGACACTGACGCTGTCCGAAGAGAGGGAGGAAAAGAGAGGCTCCGTGTATTTTATTATTATAATATATAGATTCGTTATTCATTTGTTTTAAAGCTCAATAAATAACAAAGAAGACCTTTGACCGGCACTTTTATAATTTTGTCGGAAGATTTAAACTTGATTACACGTTGACACGAACAACTCTGCCCGGTTCCCTCGGCCCCCACCGCGGAGAATAAACAGAAGGGCAACCATGACAACCATGCTTCTTCGCTGCTTTTGTGGAGGAAGTTACAGCGCCACGTACAGGCTCCTGCATATGTACTGCAGCTTCTCCAGCGGTTGGAGCTAAACGGAGCGGTCTCGTGTGGGCAGACACTATCCGGATGACTATTGCGTGTTGACGGAAGCTTTTTTGCGATTGCGTTTGCGTTAATCCTATGCGTTTAGCCGTTTTCGTCCTCGTGTGGCCGGGGCATGAAGCAGAGCACACTTGACCTTCCCCTATCAGTAGAAACAGAAATTATACTCATCAAAAGACAAGAATCATATTCTACTAGTTCAAGTGATTATGGTTCTTAAATATATGTATGCAGTAAACACTGAGCATTCATTTCATGCTGATATATGTAAAGTACCTTGTGTTCTGACAGGTTCAGACATGGGGCTCGGATCACTCAGGCCCTGGGTGTTGACTGCTCGGACCATGAACAGGTAGATGGTGTTGGGCCGGAGACCTTTCACAGTATACTGGTTTGTTTTGACATGGTCTGCTACTGTTTGCCAGCTGTTGCTCACCGATTGACTGCAATGGAAGAGGAACATGTGGTTCCATATTAATATTTTAGTTGTATTTTACACGACAAGATATAATTCAACCTGTATACCATTACATACTGAGGGTATTTACAAGTGAGTGAGGGGTTTGATGTTACTCATAAAACAAACCTGAATGCCTCAATGACAAAAGAGGAGACAGGTGATGCTCCTGCCATCCCAGGCTGCCAGGACAAGGACACGCTGTTCTTAGTGACATCAGTGACCTGAGGCTTAGATGGTGGACCTGGAAGCTCCTTCTCATCATGGGTTTTCATGACTATCACTCCTCCTGCTTCTAAATGGAGAGAATAATACAGAAAAGGCCAATTATCTAACGATAAACATAGCTGACATATTCCACATTTTCCTGTACATTAAATACATGGAATAATGACACCATCTTGTACCTTTGACTTCCAGGTAAGCACTCCATGATGTTTCCCCGCTGGAGCTAGTGGCCACACATGTGTAGATTCCAGAGTCTGAAAGCTAAACAGTAGGATACACATGTATATATGAATAAAAAACAAACACACGCACTAACAGCATCAGCACACAGCACTTCATGGCACTACTAATAACCCTTTTAGTGCCATTTCATTTCACACGTCCTGAGAGCACTAGCAATGAATGCATGTTATCTTGCAATCGCTGAAACAATGAAAAGTGATGGGGCGACTTCATGAGCTAGCCTCGTGCTGGCCAAATTGTGTGTCATTTGAGAGTGCCTCAAAGTGCTGACGCTAATTTCCTAATGAATTCCATTTTCTACTCACCACCCTTCCATCACTTTTCTACTCCCCCTCCTGATTTCCCCACTGTCCTGCCGACCACAACAAAGCCAGGCTAATTAATTTAGGGTGGGCTGCTGTAACCCCCTGGACCGATGACAGCTGGCGTGTCTCTCCATCCCTCTTAGGAACTTGGGATGTTTGTTGGTTTTTGTCCCTGTGCCTTCTTTCCATTTATTAAATAACATGTCAGTGGTCGGCAGCTTTGTCAAGCGTAATAGATATTCCATAGAGGCCTCAGAGTGGGGAAAGGAAGATGTGGGCCTTTTAAATGTAATCTACTCTCAACGTGTATGTGTGCACACATGTGTGTATATCTATAAGTGCATACATATATTCTATGCTACAGCTGGAGCCCATCCCACCCTGCACAGCTGAGCCCCGTTGGAGGTGCCCTGCCATAAAGTGATACTATTGAATTATTTGAATTGAAAAAATCAATGCTGCCTATCATCTCCTTTAGTCATTAAGGTACCTTCCTCAAAGTTATGATCAACCCATGTCCTACTCAATTCTACACAATTGAATCTGGCTTGTATGCTGAAGGGTTCGAACAATGACCATACAAATGCATTTACCTGAATACAAATATTGAGTAATAACATAAAGCAAGGTCATTGACAACAACTAGCAAAAGGTAGCTGGTGCTTGAAATCATAGTTAAGCTCTAGTTTTGGACAAAGCTATTTTAATACAGGATTGGTACAGTAGCAGGGATTTATTTGTCAATTTGTTTCACAATAAAATGGGCAATGAAATGTTTTACCTTGATGTTTTTTATCTGAAGGCTGCCCAGCTCCTGCAGGGACATGCGGGCATCCTTTCCCAGCAGACTGACCCCATCCTTCAGCCAGCTGATGGAGGGGATAGGGTCTCCTGAAGCCTGGCACTTCAACAGAGCCACACTGTCCGCACCAAGTGTCTGATTGGACGGGCCTTGGCGAATGATTGGTGGCGGCCTGTCTGTGAGCACTGTGATACAAAGACAGAAATGTGAGCATATTACCAATATCATTAGGATTTCAGATGAAAAGCAGTTTTCAGGCGCCCTAACTGTAAATAAAACGAGTGACAGCATGGTCATAAAACTCACTCGGGATGGATGTGGGTATCTATCATAAAATATCCTTTTTTCTCTGCAGGTCTTGTAATTGTACCACAGAACAATGACCATATCCTGTATTTCCAGGAAGCTTGGAAAACACAGCTGAGTCGTGTTTTTTTAGTTCCATTGATGTGGCAGAGGGATGCTAAGAAGTTTCCAGTTACAGCCTGGTTAGCCTTATTTTTATACATTAATCTAGACTTTGTGGTACAGTTTAGTGGTGAGACTCTTGCCTATTGACTCAGTGTGGTTCAGATAAATACTTCATTGTGTGAAGCACGAGGCACAAGGAAAGGTGAAAAGTATCTACATTTTAACAATAAACAATCAATGACGAACATCCCCTCGTAATTTGTTTTTATTTCACTTTAGATGAATGCAAATGCTGTGATGAATTCCATTTATATGAGCAAATTCATTTGTTATAATGTGCCAAAAAAAGCCTGTGGGTTCCCTCAATGAAATATTGGGTAAGTCAGAGGTGATCTCAGAGAGAGTTAGTGCTCTCGCACAGTTGATATATTTAGAGTTGAATAATGTGGAGTCCCCTGGCATCACAGAAGCCACATTAATTAGAAGGTATGGATTAATGATGTCAGACCTGCAGGGGCTAATTACCCAGTCTACCTCGGTAACCTTTCAACACATTATCACACCCACGTTTCCAACTTGATTTCCAATCTAAGAGGCTACATCTGACAAAAGGAAGTGCTTCCAAGAAAAACCCTTCTGCTATGTTCTGCTCAACCCTTAGCTTTCACATCCATTTCAACAATGATATTTCTCTTATTATTTTAGTCCCGTGGAATGTTTATGTAAGGGTGAAATTTGAGTATTAAGAGGGTCCCTGCGTATCAGAAACTAAGCTATGAATCAAAGCAACTACTGCTTGCCAGTGACACACTATGCTGTAGAAGTGTTTCTGTCTGCTATTGCTTTTACTAACATTTACGCTAGATAAAGGTGTTTTGTTTTGCTTCTATAAAGCCTCAACTTTTATTGTTTGTTAATATATATTTGAAATGAAGACCTTGACTCCAAAGCCTTCCCTGTTGACAGAAGACAGTCAGTTATGAATAGTGACAGAAGCTAGTGCACAAGCCTAAGACATTCCTAAGTCTAGGGATTTGATGCGCCTGATGGATGTGTTGATGGCGTGGAGGAGTGACATAGGGGGAGGGGAGGCAAGGCTCGACTAAGGCCTTGGGTCTCTGGATCAGGAATTTCTCATTACAGATCTCCTTGAACTCCACAGACTGTTGTCTGTGCTCTGGGCAGTAAATCACGTAAGGACTGCGGCAGGTGCGGCCGTGACCTCACCCTGGCCCTCTTGTACTCTTTCCTCCTCTATCCTTTTCTGTCGGACCAACACCTATTTTACTAGCATACTGTTTGTTGGACATACTTATAAAAAAAAACAGAATTAAATGGTTAACTGTTGATAAGCCAGAGTATGTCAATTTAAAAAGTGATGATGTATTATTTCAGGCAACTGAAGGACATACCAATTTAGTTTGTCCAATGGAACCATTCTCACTTCAGAAGAAAATGTTGCTTTTAATCTTTCTGCCAGCAGGTACTTTCAACAGACGTATGGATGGCCCTCGATCTTGCCATCGCAGTAGCTGAGCAGATTAGATGCTCCCACAGCTCACAGGACCACATCATTCATTCCACAGGAAACCATTGTCACTCACTCAATCATGTCCCCTCTCTTTCTGTTTCTCTAGCTCCCTCCCTCTCTCACACTTGCACCTCGCCCACTCATACAAAACGCTGATCATTAAACTTGAACAAACTCAAGGGCAATGCTTTATTTCCTTTCCAAAAGGAAATGTGGAAAATGTTAATTAAATTGTGTCATGAAAAAATAAGGAACAAAGAGAGTATTGCAAAACACAGCAACTGAAGGTCATGGGCATACTGACATCTATCACAGAATAACATCAACAAAAGAATAGTGATGTGGACCTATAGTTTCACAGGGGTTAAGGGCCAAATTCACATATAAACTCAGCATGCAAGAAGTGTGTTAAACCATGAAAAACTATGATCAGATATCATTGAAAAACCTGTATTAAATATTAATTTGTTGATCGTCTAAATGTATTTGTTGAAAGTACCTTACATGCATATTGAAAGTATATCTGTTTCTTATGCACCAACTTCTCCACATTTGCAGTGGTGCTAAGGTGTGTGTTAGTGTGCTGGCTTGGAATAAGTTATGTGTGAGTTTTCCCTCACCATCTGTGACCTCGAGTTGAGCCTTGGCGAGGATACTGCCTGCAACAGTCAGGGCCTGGCAGATATAGTAGCCAGCATCTGCCCGCTGCACAGATGAGATGGTGAGGTCTCCGCCGGGTGACACCGAGAAGCGACTGCTGGGCTGCTGCGGTTGGTTGGGAAAGAGCAAATTCTGCAGGAAGAGGTACAAACAGCTAATTAGTAAGAACATGGATCCAGTACAACCTGGAAATATAACAAAGACCCCCACACATCCATCACCACCACCAAACTCACACATATGCTGTGCACACACACTTCCAGACTATTAGAGCTACACTACGAACCATTTCATATGTCACTTGGTTAACCAACCTCACACACTTCCCAACATGTATACAGTTTGATGACTTGGTTTCAAATGTATTCCTTTGCCAAGCCAAAGGCTCCACTGTGTTATGAAGGCTACTTTTACTCTTGTTGGCTCCGTGACTACTTTCCATTCTGCTTCAATTCCAAAGCAGTTTTGAGCTGCTCTTTTACCCACAGAGACCACCCCATAGAGTTGAGCAAATACTGAGTATAATACAATACTTCTTTAGTATAGCTAAAGAGGAAGGGATAATCAATACCACTTACTTCATAGTAAATACCCAGGATCAAAGGTATTGATGTTTCATATATAAAACATCAGCTCTACATCTTTATTTGCACAGCAGCCACTTTATCCCAGCTCTTTTGTTCAGAAGAATTATCCCCAAAACATTAGCTGTATTTAATTACATTTAATCACTTTAATGCAACAGATGATGCTGTTTTAGTTTAATTAGGCTCATCCCATCTTTAGCGCATGAGAGAGGTACACTCCATTATCCTCAAGTGTGAGAAGAAAAGGTATTTTTGACATTTAATTACTGTACTGAGTTAGATTTGTTTTCTCAATAAATACCTTCATACTTTGTATGTCTGTGTGGCTAAGATACATAAAGCATTCACAAACACAATACAGAGTCAAGTGTTGAATGGTGAGGACGTGCAATAGCTTATCTGAAAGTGTTTGTGGTAAAACTGTTTCAAAAGACTCATCTTTATCGACAACGTGAGACAGACGCTGAATATAAATCTGCTTTATCTGAACAAGTTCACAACAATACACAGTGTAACTGAGTCATGAGCTTTAGGTCAGACATTGTTAAGGGGTAAAGTGGGTGAGAATTACACCAAATGTTTGTGAGAACATGTAAGCATGTGTCTCACTCCTGTTCACTCTTTTAAGATCACTTTACTGTAATTGTTGGCCTGCAGGCTATGAGTGTGAGTTTGAACCTTAGCCAGAGCTGAATCATATCTCTGGCTCATCTACAAGCCCCAACAGGCTCCTAATTGGCACTGCTGTTGAGCGTTGTGAGGACACCCAGGTATTTGAATGGGTTATCTGCTCCAGTGAGGGATAGGATCGTTCTTATCAGTGCAGGGTCACGGGGAAACCGATTAGCACTTTGCCAGGCACACTGCCGTTTGGCGGCTCCTGAGAACAAAGGTGTATATGTGTCTGTAGTAAAGATACCGATGACAGATAGCTTAGTTTGCATTGCTGTGTGTGTGTGTGTGTGTGTACATGTATGGAAGGAGATTCATAAGTACTCAGCAATTGTGCATACAGCCCAGGGAATCTAAACAAAGTGCTGAGGGTTGATCACCAGAAGATAACAGAAGCTGCAGACTAAGAGAGCAATATATTTCTACATGTAAGATATAATGGGAAAAATAAAATATGTTTTCTACAAACTGGGTTGTGTGAGATTGTCTGCTCTTACCTGACTTCCCTCCTTCTGCCAGAAGACAGCAGGCTGAGGGTTTCCTTTGGTTTCACACGGGAAGGTGGCAGTGCGGCCTTGAGCCACAATTTGGTCCCTTGGGCGAATGACAAACTGGGGCGCAGCTGAAGTCAAAGGGCAACAACAACAATGTTAGAAGACCAGTGGTACACAGTGACACCAAACATCAGGGCTGGAGATAATCAGGGCTTGGGGATTTCAAGCAAAGACAAGCAATAAACCACATAGTCAAACAAAGTGGGAGTGCCGTACAGAGCTTCCATGCAGAGGAAGGACACCAATGACAATCATGGCTATCATTGCCATGTTAACCAGGTTGGCTATTCATCCAGGTGGGGCTGAGGCTGAATGAATGACATTGGCAATCACAAGGGACATATTCTTAGTCACAATGGCACTAAGATCTGGGACAACACAAAGGCACACCCATTCCCTGGAATCATACACATCTGTGAACAGGTAAAGACATACAAGGATTCATTGTGTGTGACTTTACATATGTCTGCATCATAATGCATCTCATATAAAAGTCAAGATCTGAAGCAGCACTGTACTTTTGATCAAAGTTGTATTAACAGGGAGTGAGAAACAGAAAAGACCAATTCTGTGTTCACCACACTTCAAGCTAACACCTCTCCATCAAGTAGAGATGGAGGCTTGAAAACATATCAGACTTTGAAATTGTAGTGTGAAGCTTCCTCAGTCAATATTCATCTCCATCATGAGCCCATGCAGTTGTCACACACTCCGAGTCGCGACAGAGTGATACATTTCTGACTGACAAGTTGGCAGATGCAGTTTAATTATAAAGAGAGTGGAGTTCAGAGATTAGATACAACTCCTTTTGGTGTGCAGCTTCGCCTCTCTTTGCTCCCTGACCATTGTCTGAGGTAGGTTATGGAGGCAGCATTACTTATCATTACTCGAACAAACAAAAACTGATCAATCCGAGCGGATAGCTGGGATACTGTATTATAATGTTGTTCTCCCATGATAAACTATATTACTTATTACCATAAGGGATATTAATTTGTATTCATATATAAAATGGTTTATGTCAAGTAATCAAAACCTATGTTATGCCTATGGGTTGGTCACAATACATTGCAGCATCGAAGGAAATAAGTTAAAATAAGTCCAGCTTCAAAACTAGATCTCTGTAAAATACCTGAACTTTGACCGGAGGTAATTTAGACCCAAGACCTCTGCTTGTTTATTCTATACTTGTTGTGTTTACAAGTACCATGTTTGCTAGATGGACAACACGTTCCACATAAGAAATTACATGGTTCTTGCAGAGAGAATGTAAGTCAACAAATGAAATACTCAGGGTAAGTGAAGAAAATAGATAATAAAGGGCAATTTTCTTGAGGCAAAAAATATGGAAAACAAGAGGTTTAGAGATTGTTTGTAAATTACATGACGAAGAAATGAATGTTGAAACATTTTGCACCCTTTCTGTTTCTTTTTATTTCTTTGTAAGTCCTTTCACTGACAAGCCAGCTGGTTCCAGTAAGGCCAATCTCTTCCCATTTGGCTGGTTTTTCTATGTAATCCCTTTTTGGGGTGTGTGTATTTGTCAAAGATACACACAGTTGGGAATGGTACAGATGGCTACAGATTTACTGCTTTCCCGTTTGGCCTTCTGCAGCTTGAATATCTCGTGGCTCTCACAATGCTGGGCCTGATACAGAGCTCCTAAATCATGCTCTGGCAAGGACTCACTTCCCTCCCTTTGCTTCCTCTGCTCCATCCCACACATCGCATAACTAACTACCCGCTAAAAATATGGTTTAACACCTTACAGACTTGTCCCTATTAATGCATCGCCATCGTCCCTTCTCACACTTTCTTCATCGATGTCTTTTCCTTTCTCAAAGGCTCTTCTTGCAAATAAAATGTCAGCTTAATTTATGGAGAAGAATTTACCCAACTTATTTCCATATTTATGATACCAAGTACTGTCAAACAACATTTGGTTAAATGAATGATTTTGAGGTTTATAATTGGCTTGTCCTTGTATGGATGATTGTTGGCAGCTGGTTGTAAAAGAAAATATTGACTTTAACTCTACAAAAATAAAATGTGAATCATTGTTATACTAGCAAACACCTTTGCATCAGGACATCGTCCTTTACCTGTGGCAGTACTTTCAATTTCCCTTTCTATATTTCAAATGTCATTGAAAAGGGAATAAAATACTCATAGGGAATGTTAGGGGATGGACTCTAATAGAGGCAAAGGTGGTTTCAAAAACTCAGACAAATCAAGAGGAAGAAATTGAGTGACAGTTTCACAGCTTGACTCACACTCGCCCTGTTTTTGATTCACAGACCCTAAATGATATGTGAGAGGCTACTTCCTGTCCTCTCCCAAGGAAACACCTGATCTGGCGCCCATATTTAATTCATGACAAGCTACAACTGCCTGGTTTGGAGAGGACTCAGCATTTCAGGGTGAAAAGAACAAATGAACAGAGAGAAAGACATCCATGCAGTACACCCAGGGCCACAAATTAAGAGGCATTTCTTCTTTACAATCTCACGTTCAATCATATTTTATTCAGAAGTCTACGACAATTGCTGTCTCTTCCCACAGGCAGATTGAATGTGTAATTTCCTCCATCTTCTTGAAAGCTGACAGTTTGACAATTGCAGAACAGCGACTGCTGTTTTGGCAACCAAAGTCCTGCCAATGAGGCAGTGTCTGGGTTCTTCTGCCAGTCAAGTCTGTCTCACACTTATGCCATTATTTGTCCTGAAAAGTCTTCTTCTTCCTGTTATTTCTCTGCTTAGCCTCTCAATAGGCTCACCTTTTTTTCAAGATGCCCATTTTCACTCATTCCTTTAAGAATGTAAGCTGTTATGCATAACAAATTTACTTTTGCTTTGACCTTCTCCCAACCTGTAGGGAAATGCAATGAGATTCCCAGCACTATATTGAGGTGCTCAAAAGAAAACAAACAGATCTCAGCTTTGTGTTCCAACAATTCACAGATGGCTTCAAGACTTGCAAGTTAAACACGTTCTGGACCATATTTGATTACAACGTCTGAGACTATTGGACTGCCAGCCCACTCAGTCATTGTTAAGGAAATGGTATTGTATCTACTGGCATTAGTTTTATGCTACCACTTTGAAAACTAACTGAAACTTTGGGTTTAGGGCATAGGATAAATCTGTCACACAAGAGAGTTTCATTGAAACCTACAACAGTTCCATCACCTGCATGTTGACATCAGGTGATATAAATAAAGACTCTAATTTTGAATATTCTGTGGCTTTTTGACATTTTGAAAAACTAACACTAAAATAAGTGGTTGATTTTTAAACAATGCTGCTTCCACAAGTTGTTTTATGATAACATCATGTTGATATAGAGAATACTTTCGGATCAGAAATTATGTTGACAGTTTGTTGAAATGTATTACTGTATAAGTAGGTTATTTGCATTTAAGTATACTCAAGAAAACTTACAGGAATAAAGTGTATCATATTAAATGAACAAAAACACTTGTTATTCACCATTAGTGTTTTAGTAATCCAGTTAGAGCTGTAACATCTCCACATACTACAAAACGATGTGTAAACAATAATTATAGGAGTGCGCCATGTGAAGTAACACCTGTTAACAATAAAACAATGGTAATTGATTGTAAAGCAGTCAAATTAAACATTTGGATGAAGACATCATGCAGGGTGGGATCAAATCAGAAGTATGGGTACTTACCGACAGGGCGAGCTGGAGACACAACAATGGAGGAGTGGATACATAAATAAACAAATCAAGACACAGACAAACAAACAAACAGAAAAGAAATAAGACAAAACAAAATCAAAGTCAGAATGAATGACATGTTGCTTTGTGGCCAACCCTTTTCTGGCACAGGGTCAGCATGGCAGAGAGGATCCAGTAGTCTTTGTCCACTGGACAGTTGTATTGATTAGCTCAAAGGCTCTGTTTCTCAGACACAGCATGTCTGGTACAGCCAATCTAATATGAGCGCACCCTGGTGGTCGCAAATGTCCAATTCAGGCCATTACTTTTGTGAGAGACAAAAAAGCTACTGGACCTTTGTGGTCTGCATTAATGAAATCTACATTTGTACGGATGTTGTGTGTCTGTAGTAGCAAAATGAAGGTGTGTTTTTTTAATGGACAGAGCAGAATAAAGGAGATCAATAGAAAGCAAAAACGTGAAGACAGCATGTGCGTTCATGTTTCTTCGGTGCTGTATATGTCATCATCTTCAAGCAAAACACTAAGACGCTGCCTTCACAAATCACTAGCCCAATAAGAGAAAATGACCCACACCTGGTTTTATCCACCCATGGGCATGGCCCTGTGTCCCTGTAAATAATTCAACAGAGACTCTAATCACTTGGATTTAGTGGAAATAAGAGTGGCGAAAAGATGTTTTTATTAACTTCGCAAAACCCCAGGTGTTGGACTGGCGGTGTGCACCAGTAATCTGTGAAATGGCTTTGCTGACTGGGTGGTTGCAGAATCGAGGGTAGCGTGGCTAGCAGACCACCACGACGGGGGGAAGGTGGCAGAGTGTGTCGACGCTGCACTTGGAAATGTAAATAATTAAACAGATTCATTGACTGTCTACATCTTTCTTGGCTGCGGGAGTCAGCATACTGGGTTCCTATTTGTGTAAAGGGGACCCTATGGAGTAAACTACCAATCTGAACCTCATTTTAGTGCACATGTACGTTACCTTCAGTGCTCCATGACTTCTCTAAGTGTTGTCACATGCTAGTTATTGTCCCAAAAAAAAGAAAATAAGGTTTTTTTTACCTCTGACGGTGAGAGTGGCGGAGGCCTCCAGCTTGCCCACGCGGTTTTCTGCCACACAGGTAAACGTGCCCTCGTCGTTAATGGAAGCCTTCTTCACTCTCAGCAAATAGTCATCCTTGTCATACTTGATCTCGTACCTGTGAACAAAGATGTTACACCATCAGAATCAGAAGCAGGTTTATTACCAGGTAGGTTAACACATACGAGGAATCATGAAATCTAAGTTACCTGTTCAACATTGAAAATACATACTTTACATTCAGATAACAAATTAACCCTTTGACAGATAAGACTTGCTTCAGTATATTACCTAGCTGGTAAAAGTTTCCTTTGTGAGGAACACAGAAGCACAATTGTTCATTCTGACAAATGAAGATTGCAAGGATCAATTATTCAACAATGACAGACAACACACAGAGTGTTGTGCGTTCAGTTGGAACCTTCCAAAACTCGTTCAATATTCATGAGATGCTTCTCTCTCTCTCTGTGTATATATGTTTAAACCATATACAGAGCTTTAAGTGTGTACATGTGCATAACTAGGCCATGCTGCAGCCACACCCCTATGCATGGATATACGTATACAATAAATCTAATAATAAAGAGCTACACCTTTGTATTGTAGAAAAACAGGCTGAATGTATAGCATCTATACTGTAGCTGGCTGTAATTTCAATTACACTGCAGTAGTCAACTGTTTGTGTTTATGTTTTTTTCACAAGAGGTTGTGTGTGCCTAGACCTGTATACATTTCAAGGCAGTTGACAGGGGGATGATGCTGGTCAGGCTTGTTGTTTCAGTCTGTAATTGAAGGGGGTGCTGGCCTGGCAGTGCGTAAGTAGTGGGGGTGGTGGAGCTGTGTGATGGTGGTCTGTCAGCCTGACAACCTTCTGCTGTCCACAGTATGTCACTCACAGGCACAGAGAACAGTGTTGAGATGAACCGATAACAAGCCACTATGTGAGCTTGACACGTTGTTGCCCCTTTAGAGCACATGTGCAGCATTTTAATAAGATTGTCGAATATTTTTGAATATAATCCGACAATAAAAACTGAAATTGTTGCAATCTGTGTGTTACTTTCAGCCTTAAATATGAGTAATACTGTCCATATATATATATATATATATATATATATATACACCACTTGGAATCCCCCAAAGCCAGAATGTTTAAAATCCACAAAGGGGCTTTAAAGGACAGCCCTGACATTACATTCTTCTTTTATTATAGCTTTTACCTCTGTGCCATAAAACTCCAAACTTGCAGCCCAACAACTATTAAAAATACACAAGACATAAAACATGGTGCTAACCCTTCAGAGATTGGAAAATGCAGTCGCAAAGTTATTTCAGAACTACACTGGCCATGTTCATTGTAATGAAGAAATATGCCACCCGGTCCAAAAGTATGACTCTTTTATGTGTTTTTAATGGCCTTTAGATGACAATAGAGCTCTGTGGCACAGAGGAGTACGGTATATTGGACTTTGGCTACACAGCTTGCTAGAGGGATGCATATATTTCTGGTTTTGGTCTCTTCAGGGAAATTGCTGATATTTAAATAGAAGTGATTTATATTTTAAACTATGAGGTATTTTAGGGTAACTGTTTACTGTGGATAATACATTGGACTATTAGATATGGCAACAGTCTTTGATTTACAACGAACATTTCTGATGTGATTTTAGAGTAACAGCATGCTATGGTCCATTCCCCTCAGAGTGGGAAAGACCCCTCTGCTCGACCATCAGGTGTACTGATGGCTGCTTGCCACTAGCAGCTGCAAAACTAATCTGTCCTGTCCTGTATTTTTTTTCACCTGCTGTTATGACATTTCCTGAGCAAGCATTCAAAGGCAGCTTTATTGAAGCACATTCCTCAACTCTGACTGCCAGTTCCTCCTATCCACACAGGTACTTAAGGAGCCATAATGATTATTTGACTGGGTCATGACTGAATGCTTTGTTCTAGAGAAAGGGGATGTACAGTTCAGGTAAGGGTGGGGGACGTGAATAAAGCATTTATTGTTGAAACTGAGAGACAGGCATCTACAGCACATTTTGTGACAAGCCTGTTGTCAGATGAAGAATAAACAAGCTAATAGAACGAGAATCCTCCCACAACATGCCCCAGGCTTCAATGGGAAGCTCAACATGAACTACTGGCTTGCAAGAGGAGGTGGAGATAAGCAAAAGAGTGGCAATGGCTTAGGGAAAACACCATGACTCCCAAACAAACAAAGATGAGAGCAAGTGAACAAGATACAAATATTTTTGAGCACTTTCAAACACCCAACCATATGCAGCTCTGCGTCAACAAACATCAGCATTCTACTGTAGGTAGAAGGTTTGCCGTGTTCATCATGCTAGTTTAAAATGATGATACATTTTGGTATGTAACATTTGCTTATTAGTGATATCATAAAGTACAGCTAAAGGTAGATCATTATTCATTTTGTATCTGAAGTTAGCAGGGCATGCAAAGTTTAGGTTTGAATTAATTTAATGAACCTCTCTGCAACTTACACGTTGATATTATAGCTCATGTTAATCAATGGAATAGTTGTGAGGACATTTTGTTTAAATCCACACATGTCAACATCATGGTGGCGCTAGAGAAAGAGTCAGGGCATCACCTAAGTCCATTTCAGTCTGGACCAAAATGGTGGACTGACCAATTCAATGGCAGAAGGACATTACCATCTAAAGAGCCATGCTAACATCATGGCTAACAAAATGTTGCAAATACTTTTGACCACGTTAATCTTGTGACCTCTAAAAATGTGACAGACATAGTTGTGACTAGGGCTGCTCGATTACGGCAAAAATCATAATCTCGATTATTTGGGTCAATAATTGATATCACAATTATTAAAAACGATTATCCATTTACTTTTAAAACATCAATTTATTGAAAAACAAATGTGAACGGTATGTTTTTAACAGTTGGTTACCCTGAACTTTAAGTATAATTCAACTGAAAAAGCAATACAAAATGTTTTTTTAATTAAAAAATAAATAATCATTTTATTTCGATTATGTTGTTTTCATAATCGTTGCAAGCCAAAATTGTAATTGCGATTAAAATACGATTAATTGAGCAGCCCTAGTTGTGACACTGTGTTAAGGTAATGTATTAGAGCCAAATATGTTATAATCTCAAAACAACAAAACAAGTGAACAGTTCAACTGCTCATACAGTTTCCTTCAGTCTGACATCTGCATGACCGAGCCCTAACCATTTGGATAACCCACGTATACATGTACTGGACAACATGCTTTTTGTTCTAGGTCTCTACTCCATCAATCTCTCAAAAGAGAACCTCAGGCTGGTCCAGGACTTATTAGGGGAAAACATGAGCCCAATCAATCTGTAATCAACTTCCTATATGGAATCAGCCTAGATGACAAGATGAGTGGAAATACTCAGGGATAAGAGGTAACAGAAAGGGAACAGTAGCTCTTTATTGAGACTGAATTGGGCATAGTTCTGTTCTCTATTAGAGGAGGAATGTAATTGCACATGTAGAAGGGCTTTGGAAAGGATAGGAGAGCCAAGTTCACTCTCCCTCCTTTTCAACAGAGAAAAGGCACGCTGTACACACACGCACTCACACAAAGAACAGAGTACACAATCATCCAACACATTTCCACGCATGTGTCGAGTCATTCAATCTTGCAGGAAGATGAGGAGTGATGGGAATGTAAGCAAAGGCCAAGACAAAGCAGCATTTTCCTGGGTTGTCAACTTGATGTGTTTGCTGCACGAAGAAGGCTGTGCAAAGATGACAACTTTATTGCACAGACTTTAAAAGGCATCACATCTCAAAAGTCCTGCAGATGATCTGCTTTGAAACCATCCGTCAGAAACACACTCACCCATGTTCCACCTTCAGACTTGTGCCAATTCACCCGCATTAAGTGAATCGTATATCTCGGTAGTGTGTCCGACTGAATGTGTGCGTACTGTTATCCACAAAATGACTCGACCTGAGAGGATCTTATCTGCTCTGTCTCTGTGTGTACATGAATGGGGCCGGCTGTAGGCAGAAGGGTTGTGCGCCAACTCTGACTCAAGATACGGCAGAGGACCAATTCAGGCCTGCTCTCTGGCCATGCTGTTCTAACACAAAGTCCCCTCTCTGCTCCATTTCATTCTGTCAGTCTGATCCAGTTTCACACCATCCAACAGCTACTTTAGCACATCCTGATCAAAAGAGCTGGAGACTACCTGTCCAGGGCTAAGAGAGGGAATCAATTAACCCCTATCGCTTCTCATCTTCCTTTTGTAAGGCCCTTAGCCAGAACTCTACTCCCTACTGGCATCTCTGAAGCATCAGCAGGGTCAGGGCCTACTGTCAGTCTGACTTACATTCAGCACCATATCCTATATTGATATAAGATCAGTTTGGAAAGACTTTGACCCTTATTGTAAGGCTGGTGGTTTGTGGGTAGTAAACTGATCCGAAATGTGCCTTTAAAAGAGTGACTTCTCTCCAGTGCCACAGTGGCAGCAGTGAAGTCTTTACTTATTCAAAAGAGGTTTGGAGCGGTCAGTATGGTAAATCTGGAAATGGAGATAGAGAAAACAAAAGAGCAAAGTATAGCTTATTGACTGATGCCAAGAAGACACTCCTACTCTTTCTCTTTCGGTGAGCGGGTGTGAAGAACAAAGGATACTCTCGTACCAAGGGCCCTGAGAAAGTCACATGTATATGCTGAGGTAAGTCATCTAGGCTTTCTTAGCAATTGAGAGGTAATTTTCTTTCTTTCCATGAGGATGAAAAGCTCTTATACATGATGAATTATCCACTGTGTATCATCCTAATTAATGCAAAACTAACATTTCTATATTCAGAATTTCATAAACAGAGTATTCTTGTTTTATACCCATTAGTTTACTGTTGACACAATCAATAAACCACTGCTGAGCATCATACTGCTATTGCACTCAGCACCCCCCATACACATGCACACTCATAAATACCAGATGTATCCACTTATATATCAGGGGAAGTAATGGAGACAGGAACCATAGCTTGCCGTCTTTTCATTTTGCTGCAGAGGTGAGAAACCACTGAAACTGGATGGTCAGCATAACGCAGACGCTCCTGTCACACTAGCTTTAACAGCTCTCTCAAATATAATGACCCACACACCTCTATCATAGACAAACCCACACCGGTGCAAAACCACGAAGGGAATGAGTCAGAAATAAAGGCTTTTTTCTGCTGAATGTTGCAGAAGCTGTGCTGTGGAGGTCAATGGGGACAGGGGGCCTGAATACAGATAGACTGCAGGACCAAAGAGGCTCTGATAAGGCACAGCAGAGGGCACAGGGGTCCGGAGCAAACAAGGAGGGAAAGGGAAACCAAAGGAGGGAATGACGAGGCCAAACACTGAGCTGGTAGCCAGTGGGAGATAACACACACTGGCAAAGTCTTTTTACTGGGATTCATAGACTATGGTGGAGACTCTTCCATTTGGAGACACAAAGCTCCCTGGTTCTCCTCTCCTGGCTCTCTGATGTGGGAGCAGCTATTCTGTACTTTCCCCAAGAATCAGCAGAGATGCTTTACAGACTGATAGTAATATGATCCTGATAGAATTCCAAATGAAGCTGCTCTTAAAAATGATATGTTTTCTGGTTTAAGGATTACTAGGGCTGCAAAATGACAAAATATATGACATTAATCTAATTTTAGGTAAACTGTCTTGGTAAAAAGATTGCACCACCATATGCGTACAATATGAGATAAAGGCTTTTTTTGTTGTTGTAATGCAATCAGCATTAAAACGTGATCATGATGTGCATTTAAGGAAAAACCATTACGAGAGTAAGAACCTGCAATGTTACCAAACGGCTGATCTAATTTCAGCAGCCGGTTATCATTCTGTCATGGCCTGGCTATTAGTACATGTATTTGTGGTGGACTACATGTATGTAACAACTCAAAGACTCCCATCCTCTTAATAATGAAATGGTTTGATTGGAATTCGGAAAGAAGCATTTGATATCAACACTTATATAAAATGGTATATTTGTTTCTTAAATAACAAGATCCTGTTATTAGGCGTTGGGTTGAACACAGTCCAGACAGTGCTTTAAAATATCCACGTCAATTTGGTTATTTCTAAATATTTCTTATTTAGATTTGGATCAAAAGTCAATGCTAATATTTAAGCTCAATATCATAATTAATGCCCCTGCAGTTATAATGCACCTGTTGTTACTCAACACTTATACAGTAGCTATGTATTTGACTCTGACATGTACCAGACTGTTATTTGAATGGTTTCACAGGGATATGTCTAGGGATTTGGCCTCATACTGAAAAATGTACCTATTGTATTACTTTGCCGTACCAAAGCTTGTTGGCCAGTCTCCTAGAGTAGAAAAGCTGGTTTGATTTTAATCCAGTTTTTTTTTAACAAACGCAGTAAAACTCCCACACAGAGGCAAAAGAGCATCACTATTGTCTCTGTCCTCTAATTGAAACAATCCTTGTGCTGTCTCTTTTTCCTTTTTCTATCCCAGAGACTGAAGCCAGTGCCATCCTGATGGGCCTTATGTCTATGTGCCAGTGTGTGCATGTGTTTGCCTGGGAGGCTGCTGAAACCACTGAGCATATTAAAGACCTGTTTACTCAGCTGAGGCTCCATTTCCCTTCTTCCTAGTATAACAATTATACACAAACACACACATGAAAAAACAGGCACGCACAAGTGTAAAGGGACCAGCAAAGACAAGTTAAAACGATTTGATGGTAAAGAAGGAGCCACTTTACTAAGTCCCTCCTTTTACAGCTTAACATAATAATAAGGACAGTGTAACCTTTTGAGGTAAAGAGCAGACAAAGACCACTCCTCGCTGCATATAGAAGTGCTTGATCTTTAATCGTTTACTCCTATGGTTAAGACCATTACTGTTTGACGCCTACGGGGTGGTGACACATCAGCTGCCTCTATTTCTTCTTGTTTTTCTGAGCACATGCCAGTTATCTTACTGGAAACTACTCCTGTGTGGGATTTTCAACCATTCTTCTGTCAGTCAGAGAAGGCATTGTTTGATGATTATTAAGTGAGGATACATGGTAGGGAAAGCAGGAACACTCAGTCACTTTAAAATACGAGTTTTCTTTTAGCCATTCAACAAAGGCAGCAGAAAATGTCAGAATTTGAATATTGCAGTCTTCGTGCTTGCTTTCTGCGTCTGCAGAATTAAATATAGTGAGGGAAACTAAAGGATTCTCATTGTAATTAGAAACATTTGTTTGGCAGTGTCTTTTTTATTGTTTTCTGTTCTTTTTTTAATATCCGAATAAGGCATAACTTCAAAGGGACAAGACGGTACGCAAGGACGGAAGCACATGACTCTCCTCCTACTCAGTTATAAATCTGTTAATTAGTGTACAAAATGAACTCATTTCCTGAGCCAACTCCCTATCAAAGGCATGAGTGAAGTACTTATATGTGTTTGCTTTGGCACAGTGCTCGTGTCGAACTGCCCAGTGAACCAAATCCTTATCAGACACAAACAACCCGCCCACGCACAGCTCTGCGGCTAGCCTTGAGAGATGTCAGGTCCACTGAGTGTATGTTTTTATGAGGTGATCCAAGCAGTGTGTGGCTGGCTAGTTTGCTAGGGACAAAAAACGCTGGTCTCTTTGAAGTCCACTCCCGACAATGACACTACTATTGACTGGGAGTTCAGTGACTCATGGTGAAGCAACAGGCCAACACACGGGACCAAGAAGCAACAGCTTTTCTATGTCATCAGTAGCTTTTTACAGGAAGTGAGCCAGACTATCTGGCAACGATGCTTTCTTGGTACAGACTTGTATTCCCTATTTTATTTGATCACTGTGTGTTTTTGCAGCTGTGAGTGAATGCATGTGTCATGTCAGCAAGGGTATAGACACTGAAAGGGGTTAAATGTGTAAGAGAGGGAGTGATTATCCTTTTATGAGGTGTCTGTGCCAAGACTTCACCTGAATAGCTGCACCTGTACACAGACACTTGAGGGCCACGTCAGCAGCTATACTATGTATCTGTATATCTGCTGTCTTTCTATCTGTCTTGGTCTGCTTTGCAATGGGGCCTATTTTCTGCTCCTGTAGATGTCTACCTTTTAGCCTCCCTGCCAACTTACCTGTCACTCACTTTTAATTGTCTAGCTCAGTTTCTGGTTGTTTTCATGCAGACTCTTTCCTTGACAAGATACAATGTCTACCCCTCTGGCTGTGGGAGCCGTGTTATGGGATACCAAAGGGTGGGCTCATTCCATCCAGAATGTGAAATATGCATTGTGTAGAGCCTAAATAAGATTTGAAATATCCCTTAGCAGCCAGGCCAGGTGAGCGCTGTCAGTGAGGGCTATGATTACTTCAAAACTGTCCCTCAGATTGACATTAATGCCTCCACAGCTCCTTTATATAACGTGCAACCTGTCACATTGGTGGTGGTGCTGCAAACCCACACATACATTTCATTACTATATTAAGGAAGCTCTCTATAGAAATAAAGCATATTTTTAAAGAATGTTCCTCTACCTTCCACGAGGGACATCAACGTCGTCTTTCCTCCAGCGTACATTTGGCTGAGGGTCTCCCTGTACTTGGCAGCGAAACTCCACCGTCTCCTCTTCCAGGACCACCTGGTTGATGGGCCTCCGGAGGAAGGTCGGTCGTTCTGCATGATGGGCACCGAGGATAGAAAAGGAACATATTATTATATAATGTAGTGGGATTATGTTAGTGGGTAATGAAAATTCAATTTCTTCTATTTTCCACACAGTGGTTTCTTCTTTCAGACTGGTGACCTTCTGTCTACTAACTCTTGCTTTCATAACTCTCTTAGTCCATTCATTCATATTTTCTATGGTCATTATATTGATAGAGAAATATAGTCAAAACCTTTAAAAGCATGATCAACAGGAATATACAATACAAAAGTCGCTCTGCGACATCATTGAAGACAACATTTCCAAATAAATCTTACCAAACACGGTGACTTGTGCTGTCTCACTGTCCCTCTCTCCGACCATGTTGGTTCCCACACAGATGTACATGCCAGCGTCGCTCTTTCGTGTGTTGGAGATCATTAACTTCCCTCCTCGAATCTAGAGAAACAGAGAGTTTTTGGTTTAATACAAAGATAATGCATTTCTTTCAGCTGTTGTCAAAATGTATTTAGTTTTTTCTTGCGTTGAACTGAAGCAACCAAATGATTATACTTTCATCAAACACTAAAAAACACTGCTAAATGTGTTCGATGATAGCAGCATGAGTTGTGCCCAGAAACTGAAAGTGAGAGACATTGACAGTAGTTCGAACTATTGAGTCCAGGTATTAAAACAGATAGAAATAGTACTTACAGTTATCCTGTCATCCTTGTCATCAATTCGCACTTTGTCTTTCTTCCAGTAGATGGTGGGTTCAGGGTGGCCTCGGGGCGGAACACACTCAAGGATTGCTGGTTCTCCTGCGGCCACCACCACGTCTGTCGGGTTCTGTCTGAAGTCATCTCGCAGCACTGACAACAAAAAGGAAATAAATAGTTCAGGAAGAGTGCAAATGTTTAAGTCTACAATTTTTATAACACAGCGTGAATGTATACAGCTTATATCGTGGCTATTTTGAATGGGGTGTGCCGCTTCATCTGACAAAGCCAGCACAAGTGAAGGCTAATTGGAGCTAATGGAGGTCCCTGAGGAGGCAGCAGAACAAACAGATACAGAATGCCCTGAAGCCTGATGTCATTCACATGTGAGAGCTCACATGGTGCAACACGGCTTCACTCTGCTTGCATGTACACACTCACAGACTTACACACTCACACCTACAGATATGTGTTAATGCACAACAAAACAGTAGGTGGTCTGGTGAACAACTATGGCCAGCTTGTATACCCCTCAGGTAGGCCTTTCATCACAGAGATAGCCTCTCACCCAGGATAGTGCTCAGCAAAACACACAACACCAGATCATTATCAAACATGGCGATCTGCTGTCAAACACACAAGCATGTCAATATGAATGCACAAATGTATGCAAACATACTAGCAGGATACACCTTCCATAATAATTTCACATACATAATACCTAATGCATTAGAAAGGTATAAACTGGGGGTAGTTCTGGCTTCCCCCCCTGCTGTGTGTACTCAAACAGATCTATCTCCATTTGATCTGCAATAAATCGAATCCAAAGAGATGCACTATATACATTTCAGCTACAGCAGTGTCCATCCACGCGGGAGCGAGGGACACATTATTCCTCTGAAGGATAAAAGGACTGAGCTTGTTGGAGGATGTTTGAAGACGCTTGAGAAGGGCTAAATTAAGGGCAGCACCATAGGTCCTTATGTAAATTCCACATAGCACCGGGGACAATGGTGGGGAGGGCTAGGATTATAAGAGGGGATAACTGGTCCCTGCGCTGCAGGCTTCTCTCATCTCTTCATTCACTCTCCTTACCCTCTCTACAGAGAGCCATTGTCTTTTTATTTATTTATTTAGACCAAGGGGGAGAGAGGCGGAGGAGGAGAGGAAGCTTTCAACCCAATTATCCTGGGGATGCACAGGGGTACAGAGTGGGACTTTTGTGTGACATGAATTCAAATGAAACCTTTACACAGGGGTAATGGGACAGAATACAGAAGAGATAGAGGATTTCTCTCTCTAATGCAGGGCTGCCCTATAAAGGGCTAAGGTAATTAGCCGAATCCAGAGTGGCGACCGCCTGGCCAGGGATATCAGCCACCACCACTGGGCTCGGGGTATTTGCATTACAAACAGAAGTCATGCTGTTTAAAATCATAGCCTGGTTTGGGCCATACACAGCCTGATGTTTTCACGATGGCGATGGATTTAATTGCTCCTTTCCATTCATTGCTGATAGCACCCATGGGATTTTGTCAGAATCAATTTTGTTTGAAACAGAGGAGTGACAACATAAACACACATTAGGTGCATCATTACGGTGCCTGTGCCACGCTGTCTGTTCTAAAGTCTCATACTACAAGGCACTATGTACGTCACACTAAATGCATCTCTGCCCTGCAATCTAAATTAATACAACAAATGTGAAAAGAGAATAATGAAAAAGAGAGAAACCATACAATCCAGCTAAATGAATACAATGTACACACACGCTTTTTTGAGAACAGGATAAACAGTGGATTGCAAACAGCAACAAGCAAACAAACAGATACCACTGGTGAGGGATTATGCCTCTGTGTGTTGGTTCAGGGCTTGCTAATACCAAGACTACACTCTAACCAGTTTGATGTACTAAGTAAATGAGGGGAGGGTTCAATCAAAACACACTTTATTAAACAATCTAATTGTAACCACAAGGTCACATTCCTACGGTTAGAGCGCAAACACACAACTTAAATATCTACTTAGTGAACGTTTCTAGCTTCATTACAGTATGAGCATGTATCTCTCAAATTGTTGCCCGCAGGCACCACTGTGGGCTGAACCACCCTCTGCCGGAGGTCCTAAAGCAAGTGAATGATGTGAATACGGCTGCTTTTCTCTGTTAATCTGTGAGAAGTGCATCTGGTATGTGTGAATCATTAGGTGGGTTTGTGCATTTGTTGTCAGAAATTGAACTCCTGCTCCAACTAGGAGGCCCTGTAGGCATTCAGATCCGAATCAGCCGACAGACATAAGGTAATTGGCTTTCTATCCCCCTGAAACACTCAGCTCTTCTTCCACTGAAAACATCTCACCTCCCATGGAGTTCCAGTAGGCCTCAAACTCTGCCGTCTTGCTTATTAATATTTATATATTATACATTTACACCCCTCTGTTGGCAAATGCTACATCTGTCAATCCTGCTGCGGGCTAAAAGAACCCATATCTGAATAATATTAATCTGTCTTTGCTTCTTCTCTATTTATTTAACTCCACAAATCAGAGGAGTGGGCTGATTGGAAAGAAGGAGCATCAGGCAGGGGGCAAAACATGGCAAACGTGCAGCTCTTAAAGCTGGCACTGTTTCAACAGCTGCAACTTTTAAAGGGGAGGGAGTCAGGTTGCAAGATGCGCAAGGAAACAGCCAAGGGGTTGAGGTCTTTGCCAAAATAAAAATACAAAGAAGACACCCACACAGTTACTCTGAAAAGCAGATTGTCCAACATTGGCAGGGAAGGCCTGTGCCAGCAACCATCAGGGAGGTCCACCTCGGTAGTGTGTGTGTGTGTGTGTGTGTGTGTGTGTGTGTGTGTGTGTGTGTGTGTGTGTGTGTGTGTGTGTGTGTGTGTGTGTACAAATAATGTGTCCCGGCGCAAATACATGACAGCACCCTTCAGCATAGCAAAGAGGTGGCAGGGCGAAGACAGGTGAGGAGAGATATTTTGTACATTGCTGCTCTTTTCCTTCCCAAGATATTACTCAGCAGAGGATGACACTGCTGGTCAGTGAGATTAGTGGGAAGTCCTGACTGAAGCGTCCAGCCTGCATACTGAGATAAGTGCTGACAAATGCACTCTGCTACAGGAGGGTACCTAGCTCTGGTTCACAAAGGTTGCACTCATGCCACAACACCGCACACTGATGTGTGAAGAATATGTATTTCCCCTCCTCAGTTTTGACATTCACATCAATATGACATTTCACCACACACAGGCAACTATGCACAAACCTGACACAACTGTAAAAGCTGCAGGGCTTGGTGTCTTTTTGTAATACTGAAAATGTTAATATTTGTGTATTTTTGTTTAGTTGTTATTACTTCCCCCCCCCCCCCCCCCCCTATTTACTGCCGAAAAGAACCCCTTTGCTTTCAGATATTCTCCTGGGTCAGGGGCTAAGAAACACAGAGAGAGATTACAACAGCTAGAAGCCCGGGGCCATACCCCGGCACCCAGACCCAGCACCTTCTACCCACACTCTGATTAAAAAATAAACCATGCACACACACACACACACACACACACACACACACACACACACACACACACACACACACACACACACACACACACACACACACACACACACACACACACACACACACACACACACACACACACACACACACACACACACACACACACACACACACACACACACACACACACACACACACACACACACACACACACACACGCACACACACACACACAACCTGTTAAAGCTGAAGAGAGGTAGCTCCAAGCTATAATATCATTTTGTTCAAGTGCTTTTTGCGCTTCATCCGGCAGAGTGCTATTACAATACCACCAGTTTCAGTTCCACCCTTAGAGAGAGACAATATATGTGTCACTTGACAAAACATACAAAATCCACTCTATGTGCTGTCATTGATGTTTTGTATTACTGTTGACGCTGAAGGCAGCAGAAGGATAATGCCACACTATATATTACCACACTGTGAAAGGAGATGTGCTCCATTTGTCTGGATGCAAGCTTTCACCCCCTCGGTCTCGCTCATTTGCCCTCCCACTGGCCAGAACTAACCTTTGCCCCCCATCCAGATGCAGAAATTACCCCCTCAGCAGGCAGGCTAGAAGCAGGTTCACACATACCCTCTATATTCCTCCACCGAGGGGTTGCAGGTCAGACCAGAGAAACAGCTGAAAAAATATGGACGTCTGGCAATGCCCACGGCTATACCTCCTGAGAAATGAGTCTCATCATTAGCACAACTCATCACCATCTCTCTGCCTGTCTTATTCTTCAGCATCAGAGGTCATTATTTTTCTCTGGCTATTTGTTTCCAATGCCACAGCTTCGTGCCATGCTTTGCTTCTCCTCCACTCACTTCCACTGGTCTGTCAGCGCTGCCTCTGCACTCTGCAGATGAAGCCATATCCCTGCACAAGCGATCATTCTCCATAGACCATGGTGAAGCCTGATATGATCTCCACCGCCATTCTCCCTATCTGCAAATCCTCAGCCAAGGGATTGTAAATAACACTGTCACTTTCACAGATAAGATGGAGGAAATATGGAAAGGAGCGAAGGTAAAGAGAATCATATGGTCGGCAGTGATGCCATAGTGGGGGAAATGGCAGGAGGCGATAACGTACAGAATGAGCATATTTAACAGAAGGAATGTTTGCTACGGCGAGAAACTGGAGGGAAAAGGGGCAAGGCATAACACAACACAGTAGGGGATGAGGAGAGGATGCCTGATCAAGGTCAAACTGAAGAGGTAGTGAGGAGCACAAAGGTGCTGAATGGATGGGGCTGACTGCAAATGAACAGAGTGCATTTCATCAAACTCATACCACATAGTGTGCCTCTAACTCTGATTCATTAGATAAGACTGAACAAACAGCCTTATTCAAACAGTAGCCCGGTCGAAGCTGATTTTTCAAAGATCACCCCTAATTTGGACTAACAAGCCCCTAGGCAGCACAATGATGACAATAGGACCGCAGTGGGCGATTCTGCTGGCTGATCCAGGACAAATGTGCCGTGCTGCTCCTGAGACAATATCATTAACTCTCAATGAACCACTTTCCCCGAACAATACCAACACGCAGACACACTCACAAGCACACACACAATTCAATTTAGCCTAATCCATGCTTTATGGTAATGTATAGCTCATTAAAATGTTAGTTAAAAACTCATTAAAATTCACTTGAAGAAGTAATGGCTTCATTACAGTAATATGCTGAAAAGCAAAGAAAAAGACAAGTAAGGACAAGGAGAAGAAAGAGAGCAGAGAGCGACAGCTTTCTAATCACTTAATTGTGTCTAAAATGGAATACATTTGCATAATAAATAACGATGTGCTGTATCCTTATGTCTATCTTTTTCCATTCTCAAAGCACTCTGTAATTAACAGCTACAATTACAAATGCATTTTGCCCAAAAATCATTTCAGTGGCAGCTCCAATTTTATTCTGTTGTCTTGTTTACGGTCACGAGTATGTTTGGGGGGCTTGGCAGATGCAGACAGTGCGCAGAAACTGGAGCTGGCTGATACTGACGAACAATGTGCTCATGGGTCTTTGTGCCTGCTCTGATAAGGCGTGATGTTGTGCTGATGCTTGTGCTCAGTCCAGAATGGACACTTTATAGCCGGAAGGGGGAGTACGACGTGAAGGAAGGAGAATAAGGGGAGGGGAGGAGGGGGTTTGTAGATGAGTGGGATTGATTTCCTGCCAATTCCAGCACAGAGACAACACAGACAGAGGTAGTGAGGCATCATGATGGAGCAGGTGGGTCTGCTTCCTGCATCGGGGAGAGGAAGTAAAGTGAGAAGAAGAGGAGATAAACAAGTGCACTCAGGCAAATGTCTCCTGTTAATGTCTTCTCTCTTAGTCTCCTATTGCATCAGTCCCATCTAAGCATGATAGATAATACGGTATGGGAGCTGCCGGTGTAATGGTGAAATATTAAGAACTCAAAGTGTTAACTCAAAGTGTTCTCTGGGCCTCCTAACACAGGGAGACTCAGATAAACAAGTCATTTTGAATCACAATTGTGTAACGCATTGGAAAGCTGCTAAATGCTGCAGATTCTCATTGACTGGCTTTTACGTAATGCAATTCCAAGCAACTGGACGCAAATGCCATTCCTTAATCCCAAATGTATTATGTCTAGCGGACCCTAGTGTTATAGGAACGAGACAAGTGAGCATTCTTTTTCATCCGTCATCTTCTACACCACCTCAAACAATGTCTTAATATCTCATTATTTCACACATCCTCACCACCACTACCTCTCACCTGCAGTGTAAATGTTAATATGTGCATCTCCACACTGTTTCTTCATGTAATAATTATTATGATGTTTAAGTGTAATAGATGTGCTGTGGCACAACGTCACATGGATCATTCATGGATACAGATTAGCTGGATCTACAAAAGTTTAGATGGTGTTTGTGTCTTCAGCATAATGGTGTGAGCTCTGCCCTCACGACATTGAGTTAGTGACCTTCCACATGGAAAGATAATCCGCAGGATGCTGCTCAACTGTGTCCAGGCTGGAATCCCTCAGAGGCCGCAGAAAACACACACACAGAAAAAGCTTAGTCTCTTATGTGGGGTGGCATACTTACACGGGCATCACGGGTGCAAATGAAAACACTGCAGTCTGATTCTGCAGTCCACTGTGCAAATCTCCATATAATCTTTAATAGCTTCCCCCTCTTTTTCTTTATGCCAGCCTATTTGCTGCAGCTCCTTCCGTGTCTATTTGATTGTTTTGGTCTATAATTGGATTGGCAGTAACGGCGAGCAGAGAGCCGTTAGGAGCTTGTAAAAGGTGTCACTCTGCTATGGCAGCCCCCGTTTTAATTAAGCTCTCGGCTGGAGTTGAGCAGCTTTTATCTTGCTTAGTGTGATGAGCCCCCAAGCCCCAAGTGCAAGTGTGCTCCACACTGTAATGCAGAACAGGCAGGAAAGGAGGTGTTCACAGCAGCTGTAGAGCCCAGTTTACTGTACTCAGCTTCTTTCCCCAGACACCAATCGGTATGCCTGGACCAAGAAGATACTGGGAGAAATAATCAAAATTAAATGTGTCTGTGTGTGTACACCAACACTGTTTCTCCTTGGGCTCATTGTGACAGAGCCCCACCCATCAGTGGTGTGCAGTCATGCGTATATTGGTGCAGATGAGGAGCCAGCCACACAACATGACGATATAAAATGGGCACGTAGAATACATTCAAATAAATGTAAAACTGCTGTAAACTCTTAACTAATCTTACTTTGCTGCCTGTGTGTGTGTGTGTATCTGTATGTGAGGCTGATGCTGTAGGCAGTGCTGTACGTGGCATAATGATTAGAGAGGTGTTCATCACAGTCCATGCTTGTTCCCCCATCCTCAATCCTCCTAATGGCCTCCTCAGATCATCTTTCCTTCAATCAATACTGCCTGAAAGGAAGAATCCCACACCTTAGGACACTTTGTTCACCACTGTATATCACAGGTGACACATGTTCCATACCAGGAATTATCCGCTGGTTCTGGATCAGAACCTTACAGAGGACTTTGAACCATGTTCTGGCATCCATCAAGTCTAAAGGTCTGGCCATGTTCGAGGTGGGTGGCTTTGCAGGGGGATGATACAGTTCAGGTTTGTGGGCAGAGGAAGGCTGTTGTCTGTCAGAAAGCAGGCGGGGTGTTACATCACATGCAGCCCTGATGTAGAGACATTTACAGAGATGTATTGATCACTTTATAGATCTTAACTCTAAAGGAAGAGCAAAAATGTAACTGGATACGGGGATGACCTTTACAACAGCCTCACCCATGGATCAGGATTTGTTTGTATCCAAGTGTGTATACGTGGGGGCTGTTTATGATTGAGGGGGAAGAAGCAATACACCATTTAGTCAGAATGTGCATCTGAAAAATTCCCCCCTGTACAACCAGCACCATTATCATCCTTAAGATGGGCTATATACTTTATGTGCGTCTGCTGAGGTGTGATTGAATGATGCACATAACATCTAAATACTGGGAATAAATTGTAGCAGTGCTGTTGCCTGCTCAGCAAATCACTGCTACATTAGGCTCACCTAAGTACCACACACACAGATTACATTTTCAAGTGTCTGTGCTGCAGAGTCTGTCAGTATGTATAGAAAGCATTTGCCCAGCACACGGCAGGGCAATGCACCAACAGCTATAATAACAAACTGATCACTCTATACTGCACTGAAATAGCAGGAGTTACACTCATATGCACTCCATTAGCCCATACTGAGATAAATACAATCCTAGGAGACAACAAACTTGCACACACAACCCACATACAGACGATTTACTACATAGCACATTCACATGTTTCAGCATTTACATGCTATCTTAAAGACTTCAGCATGTGTGCTGAAATGCTCTGATATTATCTAGCTTAGCAGAATGATTAAATGATTTATTGGAGCTATAGTTTCTCTGGCGCCATTCTGTGGAGGAGCTCTACATCTTGAGAGAATCCGCATGACAGTCCGGTTGCTTATTTCACAATCCAACTCGTGTTAATTGCATTACAGAAGAGTAATTGTGTTAGTCCCATCTATAATCAGCTTACTGCCTCAGTGCAGCTGGATATACCTGTAAACCAGGTTTATGTAACCTGCGTGCTAATGAGGGGAATTTCATTCATTTCAGGGCATGGAGTAAAAACCCAGGATACACTCAGGTAATCTGGCCTGCTGGAACTGTCAGTCTGTGTGTAATATCCTGAAGTGTGTGTGCATTTGTGTGTGTGTCTATGTGTGAGTCAATCCATGCTCATATTATCATGCAAATGGAAAACAATCTGAAACACACCACTGGCTGCCATGCTCAGGATCAGCGCAACGCACTGTGTCTAAACCATTCCTGGTGTGCCCCTCAGCCCACCCTTTATTTTTTTGAAACCTCTCGATTTCATTCTTCCTTGTTTATCCCACCACATCATAAATACTGCTTTAACAGGACTGATTCGTAATGTGCTTGTGCTACAAACTTGTCCAATACATTTATTTAGGCTGGAGATGTGAGGTTAATCATTTAGGCAAAGGAACAAAGTTAATGAAGCAACTTCTAATCCCAGGCTATTTGGAGTTCTGTCAACAGTATTGACTGCAGTGCGGATGGGATAGGATATCGTTGGAGGGCACCAATGACCTACATAGCAAGGACAAGACAGTGGCTCAACAGCAGCACAGCACAGTGATCCCACAGCTCTCCAGGGCACATATACTGCAGCAAAGAAGCAATGCTAAAAACACTGTATGTGTGTTTGTACATGAAATGCGTGTATGAATGTGTGTGTGTGTGTTTGTATGTGTGCAAAATGTCCACTTCCACCCACGCAGTGTCCTTTATCTTTACAGTCCCCAGCTTTGATATCCCCCAGCAGGAGATTTGCAACCAGCTATATGGTGCTATCAGCACGAGCTGCTGTGGAACACAATCAATACTGATTTCACCTGGCAATTAGCTAATAATTCAAGGAGCTAGAACTACTGAGCCAGAACTTCTAAAGATAGACTAAGGGAAGGGTGGAGAGGGTATTGCTGTTGCCAGGTCCACTGTGAATTAGACCCATGATTGTTTTATAGTGGAGCTGTGTGCCTGTGTTACGAACACAGGCAACATTAACGCTTAAAAAGGACATTTGCTGATAACAGATGGGTATACAGACAGACACATAAGATGTAGACATGAACTAGTCATAGGGAATCTACACCTGAGGAAAGCTTTTTTTTTTAAGGGTTACCAATAATACTTTTCATAAATCGAGACAAAAATAATGATCTTTTCAATATCAAATGACATAAATGTCTTCACCTTACACCTATAGAATTTGTTCTAGAAAACGTAACACATTATTTGAGTCAAAAAATATGCCTATTACGGCAAAGGATAAAAACACAGACCACAAACGCTACTTATTTTATAGAACAGACTTTGTACAGTGAGCATAGCTTTTGAACCGTCCTGAAATCAGTTGAATTCTGAAGACAATTCCATGTAATGCTTGGATCAAAGGTGACCATTCTTGCCATTTGAGAGGGAAGGCACATGTCTTTCTTTGATTAATTCCAGGTCCTTGAAAGGTCACTGTGATACAATGACATTTGAAATCGTCATGTCTAACCCCAGAAAGTAGGACACTGGGGAGCCATTATGGGGGACTGTAGTCGGGCTGCACATTTAGTGTGGCTGCAGACACACACCACTTGAGCTGCTGTTTTTCTGCCAGTGCTGGAATCCCTGATTGCATACAGTCACTGCACTCTCAGATCAGTGGGGGTGGTTGACACACATATCTATGATACATACACACACACACTAATGCTATAAACCCCCTGTATGACTTAACGTAGAGACAACCAGACGCACTGTCCCCCGGGTAATGAAAGAGCATTGCAGGACTGTGGTTGCTATAAAACCCAATTAGTGTGTGTGTGGTTTTATCAGTTCTCTCAGTTAGCTACACATACAGATAACAGCTTCCACAAGATTGTTTTGCCTGTCTGGTGGTCTGCCCCCTGCTGGACACACACAGCCAAACAGGTACATGCTGTATGTATGGGAGCTTCAATGACTGATCATGCCTTCTGGGTTAATGTGTTCTCCATAGGAGTCTTAATCAAGATAAATGAGCATAAAACAACCGTGTGTCTGTTTTGGCAAATGCTAATTTATTACACTATACATATAGACACAGACAATGCCTTCCCTAATAATCGTCAACTAACTACAGACCTTAACCAGATGTTGTATGTATGTGTCTTTCAACATACATGCATCATGTATTTAGATCTCAGGTGATGTAAGAGAACTGTATCCTTCTATGTTGCATGTAATACTGTAAAACAAAGAAAATGTTCTAGATCCAGTTTTGTCCCAGAGCTGGATCTCTTGCCTCACAATGATTGTAGCTGAAGAATAAAGACTTGTGTAATGTCTTCAAACACCTCGATCTCCCACTGCCACATTAAAGAGCAGAACAGTGGTGCCAACTCCGGCGCAGCAGTCAAAGGAGCCACTTCTGTATGCATGTGCAGCATCACTCTGGGCTGGTTGATGGCACATATCTGTCAAGATCCTGAGGCTCTCACCAAACATACTGTATGGCTGTAAAATAGTATGAAAACACATTGGATAATGCATTTTGTCGAAGTGCACAAAGAGAAAGTGTTTGTGCAAGTTTGTCCTGGGTCTGCATTTCTGTAACTGTGCTAACCCTGACAAAAGTTGGATTAGTTCGCCAAATGAGCTAATCATTCTCAAATGACATTAGCATTATTGAACACCAAATGTCATTTTAGTGACTTTTTTCCCAATATTATTGACTTCTCTTAAACTGGAGATGGCCTTGCTCAATAGGAGTCAAGCGCTAAGTAGCAATCCAGTCAAGAGACAGAAAAAAAAGTCAGAGACACAGAGGCAGACTGAAAAACAGAGTGAAGTGTTTTTTCCACCATCTTTCATTATTCAGCCTGAAGCCATGAATAACTGAATAACTGAATGCATGATAGCTGGGACGGAGGGCCATATTTTCATACAGCATGTTTGAATGTGGGGGAAGCAAAATAAGCCACAAGAAGCATCCTCCTCCTCCAAAGAGGTCTTTAAATGAAGAGCTAGGAGCTCCACTCATGCATGACTGCTGCCTCTGCGTCCATTTCAGCATGGACCTCTGCACACCCACGCCCTGTTACTGGATGTGCTAGAAAAAATACATAATGATGCTTATTATGTCTACTACTTTTAAGGAGTGTATAACATTCATCAGCCATTGAAGATGGTTGGGTCAATATTAGGAACGAGGCCAACACGGTCAGTCCCTCCTCCAGTCCTTCCTTTAAAAATAAGCCCACACAACACAGAGCACATGCTCCTGAATTAAATATGAGGGCAGAAGGGGAGAGGCGGAGAAAAAGGAGGTAGATAAGAGGAGATGGGGCAAAGGGGCCTCTGTTTAAATAGCAGAAAGGTGACATGTGAGCATTCTACTGAAAGAAGGGACCCCTGACCTCACCATGCCACAGTGACAACCAGCACTTAGCATTCTCCACAGGACTCTGACCTCACCAGGTAATTGTTGCATGTTTTACACCAACATGACCCTGCTGCAACGTGCTGCTGACGAACACTCTGAAACAAACAACACATGGGTGTTTGCTTTGTCACATTATAGTGCAAACAACCTTGCCCAGCTACAAACCTATCATTAACACGGATAATTCATGGCCACTCTTCTCTAGAGCACTTACATGATTGAAGTCGATCAACACATTTGAGATGGAGAAAAAAAAAACTGTTTAAAATGGCTTTTTTCCAATTCATCTGCTGATTACCATAATCACTTCATGGCTGACAATACTTTGTAAATGTGTGTGCTATTAATTCCAGCAATTATGGGAGCTAAATGCAAATGGGATTCTACTGTGGACGACAGACCCATCGATATTAGCTGATAAATCACAAACAAACCCAATCTTACGTTTGACACTGTCGAGTGACCCCTCCCACAAGCTATCTATGATTTTTCTCAAGAAATAGAGAAAAACTTTGATCTTGTTTCTTCTCTATAGAAGGTTTATAGGGGTCATTTCACTGTGAAAATGTATTCTTTCTGAGTTCACAGTGAATGCCTTCTTGAAATGTAATGGATTCTCAACACCACTCAAGAGTCTGCTGTAGACGGTGCATCAAGCTGTAGATCACTCTCCCATGAGCCCTTACTGTCAGAGCAGCACATTCCGCCTTCATTAATAGCAGCCACTCATGTCTGACTTAAATGAACGTACATGCTATCAATTAGTTGGGGTAAGGCCAGACATAGTGTACTCAAGGGGGAAATAAGGCATCCTGGGAAGATGCTGGACAGCGAAGACGGATGATAGTGCTTCTCAACCATCATTACACCTTTCTTTCTATGTTCTGCTTTATTAGTACCTAATTATCTAAATCTATCCACCTGTTTGACAGCAGATTCTCTTACCTTCATGTTGATGGAATGCATTCCTCTTTTCCGTCAGGCGGCCTTACTTTAAATCCATTAAAACCAAGTCAAGAAGCGGGCAGCTGCTTACCATATACAGAAGCCGTATGCAGGACAAAATGTCCACACACTGCATGGGTCTTCTAATTTGCACAAGTGTTTGTTTTCCTGCATCAATATGGTAGAGGTCAAGAGTAGCAGGTTCATTTGTATGGGCACATGCATGCATAATCATGCAGGCATACACAAATGAACAACCATCTCCCTCTTTAAAGCCATACTGAATTATTTTCGACATAACCCTAGAATCTTTCTCTTATTATTCAAGCATCCATCCATCTTTCCGTCTACCTCTTTTCCTTGATGAGTTAATTTCTCTCCTATTGCCCATTGTCTGTGTGACCCTGACGACCCAGGAGAATCTCCTAACAGGCTCCTCATGCCCATCAGGATTGATCGGTCCACAGCACCCTGTCAGGCGCGATCAATACATCATTCCTTCAGGCCTGCTCGCTTGCCGCCTCTTCCTTTCCTGCATCGCTTTGCTTCCATTTTATTATTATTTTCTCACAGCCGATCGATAAAGGCAAACAGGCTCACTGTAAACCACACCACAATTAGAGCGGTGTCTAATCTTCTGGTTGACTCCATCTCCTTCACAACAGCCAGCGAATAAAACATAAATGATAATGAAATCTAATGGGATTCTGTGGAAATAAATCACTTAAACAATGAAGAGATATCCGGATAGAGGTATATACCAGTCAATATCTTACATGCACATTTGCCTAACAAGGCGAAAGACCACCATTTGGCCCAGAGGCTTTCAACACCTAAAGGTGAACATTTGAAATGCTAAGAGATGAACAAAACTATAATCAAATAGTTAGCAACAAGAAGGAACTCATCCGTATGCACCATCTCACATCAGAGAAAGTGATGACACACTTGAGTGAACACAGTTAGAACTGTAGATCCATTGTCATCCCATTACGTACATCTCTGCAGAACTAAATTACATTTCTAATATTGAGCGCAGAAAATTACATGCTCTGTGGTAAGATAATTTAATCATGAACTTTGGCCTTAATTAGGCTAATTTTGTTAGGGGAAGCACTAATGACATGCTTAATGTTAAGATGGCAGCGTTTTTCCCCCTAAGAAGTTAAATGAAATCATATTTCATCTTTCTCTTTTTCTTTCTTTCATGCAGGAGTTTCCAAAATGAAGGTTCAAATTGTCAGTGACTATAACGGAACAGATTTCTGCAATGTCATCAAATTAGCAGCTGGTTTACGAAGAGACCAAAATAGACATGGAGCTAATTTGTTCATTGAATTATATATTTAACACGCCTGCATAGTTGGGCCTGTGTTTGAGGGTAGGCCTGTCTGAGAGCAGCACTGGTGATGTGAGGAAAGCTGTCTGCTCGGTGCATGCGGCGTACAGGGCAGCAGTGTGGAACTGCAGGAGTAATTAGCGAATCGGGCCCCCAGCTCCCTGTGAAGTCCAGCCTTTGAAGGAAGGAGCTCAGACCGATCAGTGGCCCATCTGATGTATGTTTGTGAATATTTCAAGGGGGTGAGAGCTGCTAACGAGGCCTCATCTATTACCATTTGAGATGTAATTAGCGTTGTTGGAGGGATGGAGCCGGGCCAAGCCAGAGTGGCTCAATCTGGGCCCTGGTTGCCTTGGGTCCCACAGGGCAGCAACAGCAGGAGGATGAAGTGAGTGAGGGGAAGGACACTCCCTGGAGAGAAGACAGGGCCTCAGCAGCACTGACACATAGGCTAACCAAACACATAGCCACCATGCTGGAGCACTGGGGTGCATCAGGGCTGGCAGAACCAAGCGCTTTTTTGGAAAATAAGGGGGCCTCTAAAACAAAACATATGCACATGTTTCCCAGCCCTAATTCATCTGTTGAAGTTTCTGTCATGTGGTCAAAGTTTCTGCTTTTTTAAAGGCAAACAAACAATATCAACCCATACATAATAATAATTATTAAAATCCAAGTGATTAATAAGCATTTGAGGGAGTCAATTTAGTTAAACTCATTATATCTATGATCATTTTGATTCCAAGGCAACAATGGATTCTGACACACCCAGAGGGATGTTCAGGTAACTTTTTCATACTCTCTATTTTTGTCAAAACACGATCCAGTACTTCCAGGTCTGGTTTGTGCTATTCACAGCAGAAATGTACAATAGCCTCCTACACGGTTCATGACCTTCTAAGTTTGTGTGCACTGTGGCAACATGTGAACTCTGTAGTAACAGATTAGCAGATATTCTAAGTGGCGTCCACTCTTTGCCCTTTAAGGTTACTGTGGGGTGAGGTGAGGTGTGAGTCTTGCTCTGTTAGCTGCTTAAGTCAACCTTTAACCCCTAAGGGTTCAGTTGCCTATAAGCCCATGGGTGTATGGAAGGGCGATAGAGGTCATGACTGTTTACATCGGACATCAACAGTGATTTAGGGGAAGCTGATAAGCCATTAGTCTTCATCAGGACTCTACTCACACACCACCAACATACTTTACACTGGAGGTAATATCATGCTAAACACATCTCTTTGTTGTCAAGCCTTCTGTTTAAACACATAACTCTGAGACGACTAAGACTCACTGACAGCTGGTGAAAACTTAAGACACCCAAACATGGACCATGCACCATGCACCTCTCTGGAGAGGGGGGGTGTGACTGGAGTGGGACACGGGGACTGAGTAAAGACAGTAATCTGTGTCAGGCTAAGATTTTTTTTGTCGCTCTCCCTCATCCTCCCTCGAACCACTAAGGTTGTTGAACTAGGGCAAGAGGCAGGGCTGCTTGTATCAGTATACAGCATGGACAATTGGACATGTTGAATCAATGGAGCCTGGAAGACTTTCCGAAATCTCTGTTGCAGACCCACTATTAATGAGCAGGAACCAGGGCCTGTCTGATACCCTTGTGGCCATGCGCTAAATTACGAGCTGTGAATCAACACAGCATTTATGGGCAACAGCAAATTAAAATGTGGTTACATCGGCGAGGACAGGCATGCTTTGTATAAAGAGGATCGTAGGGTCGGCTGAGAATGGGACCTGAGGAGTCCAATAGATAGACCAAAATATAGTATATAAGGAATAGTGGTTTCCTCCTGTTCTCAGTGGACATATTTGGTCTGAGTGGATCGATGGTATACTTGTATAAACGCCAGGACAAGCACCTGGCTAGGCACTTATTCTCAGCAAAGCACTTAAACACAGTGAAAAAAGCCACATTTAAAGAGAGAGAAAAGAGACAGGATAATATTGTGCTAGACCATATAAATGAGAGACATGGTAAGATAATAAATAGGCCAACAAACAGTAACGCTGAAGGGGAAAAGGCTTTTACGCAAACATTTAAGCACAGCGGCGGGAGATGCCGCAGGGTGACCGTAATGGGAGAGAGGGGGAAGCGGAGGAGTGGTAAAAGCCTGATAAAATAAAAGACTGTAACCTCACTCCACTTAGCCTTCAGACAAAGAGATGGTTTAGGGTGTGCATGAGCAATATCACCATAAAGTCACAAACATGATGTGCGTCTGCAGCTGTTTTTATGCACCCTCTCTACTTTTCTACATACTGAAATGTAAACAAAATAAAGTAAATAACAAATATGTGTAGTATATTAGATGTGTGGAACATGAGAAGTGTTTTGGAATCCTTAAAATGAGAGCATGAAGATGATCAATACAGTAATTACAATACCTTCTAATCACCAGCTTGAGAATAGAGGTTGGTCTTGAGATTAACCTTTGAATTAATGTGCAAGCCTGTGCATGCATAATTACAACTCTGAGACCTTAGGAGGTGGCAATCAAATATTTTTGGCAAAGACAGATGTATAATCTAAATATTTGTCTAAAGTAATTGCAAAACCAAAATCAGGGAGTCTATTATATGGGTGATTATTCCCTTAAATATTGCACATACCTTATGTGGATGGAGTCTGCCCCTTTCAACAGAAAACTGTCTGACTAAGCCTAAATCCAAAAAGTAATTGTATCTGAGTAACAAAAGGTATTGTCCGTGCTGTGTCACGGAATCAAATGGATTGGATTAATGGACTGGCTATTTTTGAGTTGGTGCCAAATAGAGGCGTTTAGATCAAAATAAAGAGCTACTGCTTGCTTGATTTAATGGGTGTATAATGTAGAGCAGGGGTGCCCAACCTTTTTTGAACCGAGAGCTACTTTTAAAGTTGCCAGTCAGGCCGAGATCTACCAGTCCAAATAGAGAGGCGTAGCCATTACTGACAGCCTACTACCAGGTAAATACACACTTCTACTTGTATAAAACTGACCTTTGTATGATTAATACTCCATAAAATACTGCAGATCCTTTATCTTACCTCTTTCTAATCTACACACATACAAGTATTTAACTGAATTTACACAACAGTGTTGTTGATACAGAGTTGGAGTTTATTCACACGTCACTACAGTGGGTAATGTTTTCAAGAAACATTGAACAGTGCTGCCACATATGACACAGGAAAAAAAGAAAATACTCTGAACCCTTTCTTTGCCATTATATAAAAATAGTGTTGCTACAAAAGTATAAATTAGGCTTACTAATAAGACAACTCAGATCTGAAGCTACAGGAATCTGCTGCCAAAGTGCAATAAAAAAGACTAAATTAATATAATCAAACCCTTTTTTTGTTGCATTTTATTAGAGTATAAAAAGAAATGCCTTTTAAAATAGGATGCAAGCAACACTAGTTTCTTAACCTGAATTGATGATAAGCTATAATCAATTGAAGTTTGCATTCTTATACAATTTTGTACAATAATTATAATGAATAAGTTCAAACAAACTAAAACTTACAGCTGATTAATAACGGTATCTAACTTGAGTTTTTATTATATGAAAAACCTGTTGAAATGCTTCTGTTATTTTTACTGTCCCCCAAAAGCGCGTCGGCAGCCTCCAGGAATGCTTCTTTCACAACTTCGCCGTCTTCGAAAGACTTCATGTGTTTCGCAAGAACGTGACGGACACGATAAGATGCTATGGTAGCAGCCTTGCTCTTGTTGTTGGGCCTGGTGAAAATGGACTGCTGTGCATTTAGCTGTGCTCTCAGGCCCCTCCCCTTTTGGAGCGTAGGGCAGAATTAGGAGGGAATTCCGTCTCGTAGCGTTTGTGCACTGTTTTGAAATGCCGCTCCTAAATTACCCTTCTTCGATAAAGCCACGCTCACATTGCAGATGAGACAGATGGAGTTTGAATTGGAATAGATACAAAAATAATCATCCTCCCACTCGGAGTGAAAATGATATATTTTGGATTTTTTGCTTCTGCCATAATTGCGGTCTTGTGTGTGCGGACTGTCACTCCTGTTAACACGGACAACGTTAGCGAAATAGTGCCCACTCCAATCACAAAGCTTTGGTGCGTTCAAGTGCATTATTCTGGCACGGGAAGATTATGTTATAGGACATTAATGATAAAACAGAATATTGTTGTTCTATTTAGACACATCTTGCGATTGACCGGTCGATCGCGATCGACTGGTTGGGCACCCCTGATGTAGAGTATGGTCTTAGGCTATGGCCTTGCCATACCTTTTTGATGGAGAGTATGGCTGTTTGTAGGTCATTGTGCTTTTGACAGAATGTCAGTGTGTGTCAAACTTTAAATGCTTCAAAAGAGGCCTCCACTAAAAGTGCCTTGGGACCAGACCACCCACCCTTCCTCCATCTCAGCATTGACAGTCCACCACTGAGGGACAGGCAGTCTAATTTCACTGCTGGCTGACGTCCATTCAACTTGAGTGATGAAGGAGCATGCCCTCACACCCATGTGCACACACACACACACACACACACACACACACACACACACACACACACACACACACACACACACACACACACACACACACACACACACACACACACACACACACACACACACACACACACACACACACACACACACACACACACACACACACACACACACACACACACACACACACACACACACACACACACACACACACACACACACACACACATGTATACAGACATGGTGAGAAATACACATACACACCAGAGTGCACAAACACACAGAAAATGATACTAAAACAGTAAACTCAAAGCAAAGTTGGCCGTGCTGACAGGCACATTAACTGGCCTCCGCCTGCCATTTCAGTCCTGTTTCACACCCTCCAATTCCAGGGAAATATAATGCTTTACAGTATGCTCTGGTGCACCATGGCCCCTCCAAAACCATCGCTATCCAGTGTGCTGTCCACTGTCTGCAACCCCTCCCCCCTCTTTATCATCATGCTGAAAACAAAACTGCTTTAACGTAATAGGTTGCCATTGCATCTGCCATCAGGTGCTTCTCAAGCTAAGGGTTGATGAGAATATGCATGGACCTCTCAGGGAAAGTTAGTGGCAGTGAGTGAGACATGGTCAGAGATAGGGGGCCCCTCTGGGGCCAGGGGGGTCTACACTGTGATAGACCCTGATGAAGACAAATGGACAGGACCAATATGGCCTCCATGCGGCAGGGTATCATCTACAGGAAAAGGGGGGTTTGGGATGGCTGGTTGGATGACGGACACACAGCCTAATTGGTGACCTGCAGGGTTAGAGGGGGGGTGAGGAGGCCTCTGCACTGACTGAGTGGCAAGAGTGTCAATCCAGCCCAAGCAGGGGTTAGAGATCAAGTGATCTGCAGGGAAGAGTTGAAGGGACAGGGAATCTGTCTTTGAAATAACCTGTTTGCTACTTTGAGATAGAGGGAACGATGTGGAATATTACAATTCCACATCCCAAAATACAACAGAACCCATGTGATAAGTGAAGACACAAAACATACTTTTGTAGGAAAAACATACTATACACACTTCTGAAAAGTATTAAAGACTTGTGTTTGGAAGGCGGGTATCAAGGGATGATGATACAAGAGAGGACACTTCTTTGTTTGCGTGTGGTCTGTCTGGTCGGTTCAGCAGCGAATAATATATATTGCAAGTGAAACAGGAAAGAATTTATCTCTTGTTGAACACTAATCCGAGTCAGGGTTTGAACATTGCCCTGTGTGTTCAGTTCTTTTGTAGCAGCTGGAGGGAAATCGATCACACGCCTGAATTAATACTTAATCATAGCACCCCAGATGCTCTTAGCAGAGGCCTGTGTCCACTGCTGAGCAAACATGGGCGGCACAAAGGAAGAGGTTATGGTATTGGCTAAAGGCTCAACAAAATGCTTTACAGAATAGACTATGTCTTATTTACTGTCAACATCAACCAATACATAAACACATTAATATACATGAATAAACATAATGAATGCAAAAATAGGTCACTTTCACCACCAGTGGCTGTCAGCATCACATGCATTAACTGTACAGTACATAGAGCTGGCTGAACAGGACTGGTCCAAACTAACTGCATTTGCCAGTGTGCTGACCAGACCATTTCATCTCCTTGTCAGACAAAGCCCATCTCCTTCCAAGATAACCATGTAGCTAGCCTTGGCGTATTATTATTTGCTGAGAAGCTCGACCTTAATTGACAGCACAAAGACTGACAATAATCCCGTGGAGAGAAATGTCAACATGTTTCCCCGTAGTACAATATTACAGTGACACGACAAAAGAGGATGTGAACATGAATGGCCCCAGTGTCCAGGCTGCCACTGGAGAGCTTCCTCCTTTACTCTATTCAGACACATAACTGGAGCGCCACTCACTGTGTATTGGGGGGGGGCTTTCACCAGTGACTGACATGGCTAATCGCACTGGCCTCTGATTGGAGATGTAAGAGACAGAGATAGCCATTAAGTGGATCCATGTAAGAAATGGTTTAAAACCCTGTTATTTGCTACCAAGGAAACAGAAGGAAACCCTTTTATTGTTGTGTCTCACTATAGAAAAAAAGTACTAATGGTTGTCCAAGGACTGTCTATGCCAATACATGAATATTTTTTTCAAACAGAAAAACAGCTGTGCTTTTAGAAAGCTAATGCAAAAGTAAAAAAGTCCCAAGTAAAAAAGGAAATATTCTATTTTTAACCCATTGACATTTCTTCTAATAATACAGTCAAAATGTTATCTTTTAAAACACTCAAAACTGAATGTGCCCTTTTTCTTTGATAACAAATGTTCAAATGTCTCTAAATTAAGATTGATTAATTTAGTGTTGAGCAACTAAACTTCCGCATGATTATTCCGTGCATTGATACATGTATTGATATTATAACTGACTATGTACGAAGAATGATATCATATGCAGAAAAGACATGGAGGGCTATGAAAGGCTTCACCATGCTCCAGGAGGAGATTTAACGTACTGTAGTACCGTGCTTGCAGAGAAAACAAAGAAAACAAAAGGAAAAAAACGAGACGGACAACAAACCCATGTGAATCAAAAAGGCTTTCGGGGCTTTATCTGGCGGCACCATGTGGGAATGATAATGACCATCTTGGATCCAAAAGGACAACCATTCATCTTAACCCTGGACCGCCTGGCAAAACTCATAATCCCCCTCACACTGACGACCCACCACTAGACAGACAGCGGGGGGGTGGGGCGGGGGGGAATGGCACTTTGAGGAAGGGGATAAGACAAAGCAAAACCCATTTCTCCCCATTCCCTTTAGACTCAGCGTGATTATTTAACATTCCCTGGAATACTCTCCATCTGCTAGCTGGCATTAATTCCTTCTTTTACCAGATCTTCACCTTTACACCCATGAGATTATGTCACTCTCTATGCCCCCTCCCTCTCTTTTACTCTCTTTACTGGTCCCTCCATCTGACTAATACCTTTTCCCAAGTGATGATTCATTTTATTCAGTCTTTCTTTTATTCCGTTGATCTGAAGCCTCACTAGCATCAACTGCTCTTTTCTCTTTTAACGTCCTCTATCCATCATAGCTGGAAGCAATGTCTCTCCCCCCCATACTCCAACTGTCCACCTCTCCAAACCAGCTTTTCCCCTCCTTCCTCCCTAGAACCAGCCATCAGATTGAACCATGGTGAAGGTTAGATGGCTCCATTTTCACCCCTCCCGGCTCCTGACCCCGTCCCCACTTGCCCCTGGTGACATTACTAAATACTGCTGTCTCCGGGGGAGGTGAAAGTCCCTCCATGTATTTAAAAAAAAAAAAAAATGACGCTCCCTTGTTTGGCTCTTTCAGTTTGAAACCTCTCCATGAACATGCAACAAGCTTTCTTTCTGTCTTTTTCTGTACGTGCCACACAAACTTTTATTTGGTAAGTGTCAAAATCCTAAAGCCTATGTCACACTGTCACACTGTCACACTGTCCCGAAATTGACACCCGATGTACACACGAATATGCAATTGTGAATTTTGCACGATGATGACAAAGGCAACATTTACATTACATTTAAGACATACAACTGCAATGAAAGTACCAAAAACAATTATGTTACAGTACTATGATACTGTACTGATATCTTCAGACTTTGTTCTTTACTTTATCCGTCTTTATATGTAGAAAATATTACGTTTTCTCCGTAATGTTGTTTCCATAGCAACAACAACTTCCTGTCAACTCTCCTTCAAAATAATATATTATATCCTTTTTAGTTTCACAGAACACAATTGGGTTATTTACATAATATGTTTACATGATTTTGTTGTGCAATAAAACAACCCGATGGACACACGATAAAGGAAATGTTCAAATTCGGCTGTGATCGTAGCAACATCGGGCCATTCGTGAGGGCATCTTAAGCCATCGTATGACCGCCGGTGGAGTTTCTCAGGCTCCGGCAGCAACTTCGTGAGCGGTGGCAAAATCTTTGGCATGGCAAAAAATTGCCGAAGGACCTTGCGAAGGTTCATTTTCGTGTTGAATTCGTGTGTCAATTTTGCCCTTCGTAAGGCCATCGTGAGGGCATCTTGTTATCATCGGTGCCATCGGGCATTCGCCCCGATCAGAGTGAGGGTGAATGCACCGATGATAACACGAAGATGACACGATTTGACAAGATGCCCTCACGAGTGCCTTACGAAGTTGCCGCTCCCGAAGTTGCTGCCGGAGCCTGAGAAACTCCACCGGCGGTCATACGATGGCTTAGATGCCCTCACAAATGGCCCGATGTTGCTACGATCACAGCCGAATTTGAACATTTCCTTTATCGTGTGTCCATTGGGTGTCAATTTCGGGACAGTGTGACAGGGGCTTTAAGGACATTCAGCCAATGCATCCTTTCCTAAGTACACTATATCCTCTCATTTAATCCCTAAAAAATGTGACAACATTGGAAAATATGTATTGAATGGTTGCTACTATTAATGAGTGAACCTATGCCAGACAGAAATAGGATTTGAGTTTGTGTTGATGACTTTCAGCCCCCAGGGTCACTGTTGAGTCAACCTCAGGTTTTTCCATCACGCTAAAAAAGTCTTAAGTCAAGACCAAACTTACGCCAATATTGTCAGAATGTCACTAAGGGAACAGTTGTAAGAAATCAAAAATGTTACAACCACAAGAGAGAAGAAACAAGCATGGCAAGAGTGAATGATGGTTCTAAATAAAAAATCAGTACAGCCACAGAGAACAAAATGAAGACTGAAACAGCCTTAACTGCGTGGTAAATCTGTTTAAGCGCCAGAGCGAGGATGGCAAGTAAGGCTAAGTGACTGAGTAAGTGAATAAATAAAGAGGAGAAGATTGTGGTGGCCGCCTGCCACAGCACCGCGTTATTCGAGCATCCCCGTGTGTACACAAGCCAGGTTGCTACGGGCTGAGTTTTCACACACAGTGCAATTACTCTGGCTGCGTTCTGTGTCGGTGAGCTAATTACACCTCGGCGTGCTCAGGACTGGTAGACTAGAGTATGAGGTGAGTCACTGGGTATGGAGATGGAGGTGATAGTCTTTTGTTTTTCACCTGAAGCCATCTCACGCAAAGGGAAGTAGTTCCCTGTTAACAACACAGACTGTAATGAGAAATGGCCCCAAATGGAGAGGGAGTAAATGTGGCGGAGAAAATGAGTTGAGCTTCTTTAGCGGCTGCGCATGTTCCCTATTTCCTCTCTTTTCACCTCTCTTCTATGCTTCTAAAGGCCTGCCTAGCCCCATCCTGTGCCACCAGAAACACCCAGCTGTCCGATCTCTGCCCCCATGCTAATCCGGGGCCCACCGACTCTACTCCCACCCCCGCTGGAGTAACCCAATAACGCTGTGTGTACTTAAACAGCAGTGTTGGCAGGCTTCCTCCCTTCCCGATCTCCACTCCCTGCCAACAAACACACAGAGCTCTCTTTCAACAGTCCTCCACCAAACTCAACTCCTTCTGAGAGTCACTGTTAAAACAAACACTGCCCACGTTGCAGCTGATGTTTCTTTAAAAAGAACAAGAAAAGAAGGAAAATAAGAACTGATTGCCCTTATCTTCAGGCATTATTAGGCAATATGTTATAATTAATTGAATTGTGGTCTTGTTGGTACATGAGGGTTCTTGGCTGTGGAGCTTTTTTCATTAGCGTTGCAGATTCTGGCCTTGACCTAATGAACAATAATAACACTCGCTGACTGAAATGTGTTATGGAGATGAAACCTGATGGCCTCTGCTGGTAATTGGCCTCCCTTCCATTCATTAAGGGAGGAAAGCAATAAAAAGCAATAACACTCACAAAGTGCCATCAGTAGAGGAATGTGGCACTTTCTTTTTGACAATTCATCAAGAGTGAAGCTCTGCCTATTAGCTGAATGAGAGCCCAGGGCCAAATAAACATCTCCCACTCTGCACCGACTGTTTGATGGGTAAACAGTCTTTGATGTGTCCGCTGCCAGACACCGACAGTCTATGTAGATATGACCATCGGGGCAAAGACAAGACCATGGGATAACTTCTAGTGTGGTTAACTATTACAGAAATATGGCAATTCAAGGTCTGCGGTGTTTGTTTGGACTACTTTGCTAAATCCACTTTATGTGTTCTCCTAATCCCGCAGGTTAAACTTCGCAAACAAAACGTGGAAGTGAGTAAAGTCAGTAAGAAGATCAGGTTAAATTCTTGGGTCGGGGCCTGATTGCATCTCTATTTCAGTAAGAGAGAATACAATCCTGTCTGTGTGTAGAAGTCTGTTTCATGAACAGCACGATTTTCTGCCAAGTTCTGCACTTAGGGACTTTCAGCTCCATTCATCTAACAATTTCTCTCAACAGCGCTGCTCATCGTAATTTGTTTTCTGAGCAATTGACATGGGGGAGCTGTCTCGCACCAGAATATTCAAATAAACAATTACTTCTGACTGGCTCTGGCAACAATGTCAGGAATGTTACTGCCCGCCTTGTGTGCTTCAGCTTGCCTCCTCACTAAGCCTGTGGCTTCAAGCAGTAAAGGGAGAGGACGTAAGCCAAGAGTGACACACAAGTCATCCTCAGGTCTCTTTCTACCACAGTCTTCTGTTTGGTCTTGACAGGGTTTGCAAGCAGGCGGTTCAGAGTTCCACCGCTGCTTGGCTGGGGAGATAAACCCTGTCTAAATCCCACACCCTCTCCTGCCCTCTCTATCCGTCGACTTTTGAGAGGGATGAGAATTCCAAGCTATAGGAAACACAGGCGATGTTAGCTAGGGAATTCAAAACTACTTTGAAAAGTGTTCAGGTTTTATTACAATAGTAAAATATGGTGTCTATTGGCAGAGCTGAAAGCTGTGTATTGTTGAGATGCCTTATATCCTCTGAGAAGGCTCTTCCAAGCATCAAAGAGAATCAAGAGTCGTTATATACAAATGCACATATTCACATTAAGACTAATATATGTTTGCAAATAAATATACAATGCAGAACTGGATAATATGGAATTATTGCATTGATAACAATATATAGGCTTAGATGGATAGTTGGTGAATCACTCATTTCATCCCAGCATGCACAGAATCACAAATATTCAAATCCAATGAGGGGTAATTATTTTACTGAGAATACCTGATGTTTTTTTTAGGTGTGTATATATACCAGGCAAAAATAAAGGCTGTATGAGAAGCTGTTTAAAGTTTAATTTCCCATAAATTGCATATTATTTGCAGTAAAAGCCTCTAGCCTAATTCTACATTCAAACGCTTAATGCTACAATTCCACCCAAATACACACATCCACAGTAACAAACAAAGCAAAGTGACAGCTGAGAGAATCCCTGCTGGCAGACTCAGTGAGCCTCACTGAGAAAGTGTCACAGAAAAAGAGGAGATGGCCATAAAAGATGTTCTTAAGACATCCTCTTCTGCCTCTAATAATCACAACAAAGCAGATGAAACATGCCATGTTTATGGATGGCCATTTCCTCTCTCCTTTTTCTCACTTACTCTGGTTATGTCATCAAGTGCCTCTTGGGAGAAGTAAAGAGAGGAAAGACTACAAAAAACCCTTTAAAATGGTGCACAGACAAAGAATATTGTTTGGTTTGGTTTAGTATCCTGCTGAGTGAATGACTGCATATGTTGGATAATTTCCACTATACTCAATGTTTAGGGTAGACAAACATTCTTAAGACTGACACTGATTCAGGGTTTTGTTCAAATACACCTACAGTAGGTGAGCTGTCACTGTGGTTTGAACTTGAACTTTGCAAAATGTTTCTTGACTCATAAAGTACCTCACTGCTGCTTTCTTATCAGTAAACTGCCAGCCTTCAATCTGTGCTGTATTGAGACACTTCATATATTCTCCACTGCTGCCTGACAAGAACCACCTGCTCTGGAAAATCGGCTTAGTTGAGGTTTTGCACAATTCGCATGGTATTAATAATATTTTTTTTTAAATGTAAATCATTAAATCAGCAGGGCTGCAACAGAGACAAATAGCTCTCCATATGGAGGCACATGTTTTAATGTCTCCAATACTCTACACCCTCATAGTTCGTTTTTTTCTCCCTCTCGGATACAGAAGGTCATCGGAACAAAGGGGGCCCTCTCTGGCTGCTATCTGTCTGTGGTCCAACAAGATGGAGTCTGTCTGGATCACCTCCCTTTTCCCCTGACAGTAACCCTAGGGAGATAACACCAAGATGGGAGGAATGTTGTTTGCTGGACAGGAATGAAGACATAGCGGCGGTATGAGGAGTGTGATGCTCAACATGTGGACCAGACAGACCAAAAGAATGGCTGTGAATGTGAGTGTAAGTCAAATGTGAGGTGGAAAACAGCCAGGCAACGAGCAGTACATTAAGGGGAAACACATTATGTAGAGTTTGCCCAATCGAGTAGAGGAACTCCATCCTCTGTGGGAGTGATGTATGTTTTATGGCTATAGAGGGGCTGGTGACCCTGCCCTTGGCCTCTTTGGGACCACAGACATGGGCTGAACCAGCTGTGGAGGGTGGGAGGACGACTGTAGATGGAAGTTTAACAGCCCTCCCAAGGCCTGTATACCTCCAACCCCCTGATGGAGTTACATGTACGTAGTGCGGGGCCTCCTTTACATCTCCGCACAGGGTCTCGCTGGGGCTCATCAAACTCTTCAGCTGCTCCTCACTCAGGGAGTTCATCTGGTGCCAAGCAACCCGGAGGAAGGAACTGGGATAAGAAGGCAACTGTGGCAACACTAGCAACTTGCTGCGGTGCCCTCCCACACATACACACATTTGTACAAGTGCACCGTTCCAGATAACCGCTGCACATCCGCTCCAATTTCTCCTGTGCGGTTTTAATTTAAGCCAATTAAGCAGATTTTATTTTCTCTTCAGCGTCCCGCTCCCACTGCACTCACCACGATCCCAGCTGGGCTAAAACACACACAGACGGGTCCTCAGAACAAATATGAACTGCTCAGCCTGAGAGGATTGGGTAGGATCCTTGTTTAAGTGAGTCATTTGGAGGGGAATGAGAACATCGAACATTGAAAATCCTGTTAAAGGCATTAGTTGTCAACCTAGTGATGGCTCTACTTAGCCGTTTGCTAGCTGTCATAATCTCGGGGGCCCCAATCAACAACTTTATCGTTTTTGTGTAGATTCTGTCAGTGTTGCACAGAAACAAGTCTGCTTGAGAGGTGTGTTGTGCTTGAGAGGTGTGTTGATGTTTCACTTACCTATATAATGCATGGTTGTTGTTGAAGAGGATACAGCAGAATACAGGAAGGAGTGTCAGGGGCAGACATGGAAAAAACAAAAAACAAACAATTGGTTAGTTAGAAGCAAACAGAAAGCAAAAGCAATCTTCAGAAAGAGAGAAAGCATAGTAAACCTTGCATTTCATGAAGGTCTGAGAGGAACCAACCATGACCTGGGGTTACTGTAAGAACCCGGTCTGAGACCACTATCATATTCCCTACCCCACGTACAAATGCCCTCAGCCTCCCCCCCTAGCCCCTGCATCCCTCCCTCCTCCCAGCTTTCAATCTGACATCTGCTAATCCCTAGACCTCTGACCCCAGGAAATGCACTCTCTCAACCTTGACCATTTTCTTTCTCTTTCCCCTCTTTATGCCTGGCGGAGCACCATTATCCATTATCATTGCATTGTCTGGGGCCAAGAAAAACAATTTAAATTCCCGTGAACTGACATCCACTTGCAGGCTAAAGGCAATGTGGGTATATAATGGTATGTGGGGCTAAAAGGTAGTGTGTGTGTGTGTGTGTGTGTGTGTGTGTGTGTGTGTGTGAGATAAGATTGTTTACTGTGTAAGTTTTACTAAAACTGAATAAGTATAGTGCCTGTAGCATACCAGAAATGTATTGCATATGTTATGGTTGTCAATGATATCTTCTTTATTTCCAGTTTAGTAAAAAACAGATTGAAATCAAATGTATTCATTAGAGATTATCATATGAACATTTCATGTTAGCTTTCATCCCGCTGTGTGCTAATAGCATGCAATAGTTGGTGAAACACCTGATAAGAGCAACATTCCTGCATACATCTTACTTTTCCTGTGATTCACCAATCAACATGTGGGTTCTCTACCACATGTTCACTCATGTTTAACACACAATTGAAACACCGAATCAAAATAAAAGGAAAGGGCAAGAGGGATTTGCGTTAATAACCGTAAAATATCCCACAAAATCATTAAGGACATTGTTTTGCATTAACACAACTAGTCGATTGAAAACAAGCTTTACTGCATTCGGCATCACCAAATCCTCCCCTCCATTGATCCTCCCCCACCAAGGCCTAATCTGAGAAGATCAGAGGAACATCAGGATGCTCCTGTTGTTGAAAAGCTGTTGATCTGGAGGTGTTGGCACCCACCCAACTGTGTGGACTCTGACCGCGGGGCAAAGAGGCCCTCACACGCCCCACTGTTTCCACCCGCCCGAGGATCATGGCACCACATGGCACACTCCCACATTTATTATTCATCTACTTCATTACTCCTCAACAGATGTATACCTTCACACTGTAGCCTGATGCTGTTACTATATGGGCATCATGTTGCACAAAGAGGGGTACAAAAGATGAAAAGGGAGAGGGACCACCACAATCTAATTTCATGCATCTTCTCTATCTTAAAGCACAGCTGTGGACTCAAGTTGAGTGCTGCAGGGAAGTGGATTTGTGTGAAACTGCCAAGAGGACACTGGCCTCATCGTTCTTAGGTCAGCATGCTAAGCACTAAGAGAAGCTTGGTCATTACTAAGTAAGGACATCCAATCAATTCCAATAGCCCCCAGGGTAGTCCCCATCCCAGGACCCCATGAAAGTGCTGTCTCTCTGCCTCACAATGGCTGGAAGCAGGCAGCTTACGCGTTGGGCTGAGCCCTGTTAATTGCTTGAGATAGGGTGGTTTGTGGAAGAGTTTTTAAGGGTTAGCGTTTGTGGTTACAGAGATATTCTCTGGCCCATAAACTAGAGATTAGCCTCACTATGGGATGGTATACAGAAGAACTTTCCTGTGGGACTAAGAAGATATGAGCCTTCCATTAGCACAGTAGGGACAGCAGAGGATTTAGACTCTCTGTTACTTATGTGCTGTGCTGTGTGTGTGTGTGTGCGTGTGTGTGTGTGTGTGTGTGTGTGTGTGTGTGTGTGTGTGTGTGTGTGTGTGTGTGTGTGTGTGCTGTGTGTGGTGTGTGTGTGTGTGTGTGTGTGTGTGTGTGTGTGTGTGTGTGTGTGTGTCAGAATATTAAGGGACGTAAGTGGACCACATGCTGGACAACTGGTCATTACTACACTGCCAAGTGGTACGTACATTTCTTCACTGGTGCCCTTTCCTTTCATTAAAGTCCTTAAAAATATCTGTTACACACTTTTCTTTTCCATATTTATCGTAACAAGTACCTTAGGGACCTACTGCCAGCCCTCTTTGCTGAGAGAGCAGAATTAGAACAGAATAAGAAAATTACAGACTTCAAAAGAAACACAAAGCCAATTTTTATAATTACATTTATGTTTCAATCTTGATTATTTTCCCCTTTTTCTCATAAACCAACAAACTGCGGTGTGCATGTTTATTTTGGACACAGTCATAATAATTCAATTCGAGCAAAAGCCCAGCCCCATAATGACTTCCCTTTTACTTGCTGTTATTTCTGTGCTGCTGGGTTGTGCCAGGACACTACAAGGCTGCTGTGACCACAGAGGAGGGACTCTGGTCTGGTTGGGGTTTTGGACAGAGCCCTGGGTCCCATGATGGAAGTCCATTTCAAATTCAGCCTTTCTTTCCTCCTTTCCATCCTTCATTTCACTTGCGCAACAAAAAAGCCTCACTGTGGGGTGGAGAGACTTGTGGAGACTAAGCCACATTGTCCTTCAAACTAACAGTATAATTTTCACTACGTAGAAACATGCCAAAAAGCACACACACACACACACACTTCTTATATGTGTATCTGCTGGGCACATCTGCTTCTCTGCTGATCATTAGTTCACAGTTGAAATAGCCTGCATGTGCTAAAATAAGCAAAGGCCATCTCTAAATGATCAAAGCCTTTCTACTGTGGTTAAACAAAGCAAACATTTAACAGGAGACCACAGAAAGACATCAACGGGATGTTTATCCTTAAGTAAAAGACCAAGAGAGAGAGAGGCCGGCAGACAGGGTACAAAGAGCAGCTTGGAATGAAGAAATATCCACTTTTGATTGCTAATAAAACCAAATAACTGCAATAAATATATCCTCTGAGTAGTGCCCTAAGTAGTAATAATTTGACAACATTACTACTTGTAAAAAAAAGATTTTTGTAAAAATGGTTTCTGAATGTTTTCATAATGGCTTGAATACTGTCTGCAAGCTGTTCTCCATCTATTCTTACAATAGCAGAATGTATTTATTATAATAAAACAGCGTACATGCCTTTGGCTGTGTAAAGGTCAGAGGTGAGGAAATGCATAAGTATGAAAGCAGGCCCCCCAATAATTGCAGCAATATACATTACTGCACAGCTTGTCAATATGTAGACATTGTTAATAGATCAATGTACGCTAGGCCTGCCATCGACTGGCAGTCAAATGAAGAGTGGGGGCATAACCATGACCAATAGCTGCATACATCTTTCCTGGACAATTAAACTGATTGCATCTTCTCATCCTCACATGCTTATCTGTCTGCCGGTATTATAGCTTGACTGGCCATATGGGAAGATATCATCTAACTCACGTTATGGCATATTTCACGTTACACTGGCAATATAGAAAAATAATATTGTGTAATTATCCGCCTTCCCAGGTAGCAGAGAGGGTCGGTTACTCACAATCCCAAAAAGACTGCATGTATTGTGGCCCTGTGGTGATAAAACCTGAACTTGTTGTGTGGTACAATAGCAGTCCATGCTAAAACCCTTCAATTACCTCCCCAGACCCAAACGCCCCCCAACAGGATGTACAGCTTTCGACCATCCAGTGGTGCTGATTGACAACCTCAACACACAGTCACACTGGGTTCAATTACAGACCACTACCAGCTCGCTCGCCCTCCCTCTTATGCCCACCCCCATATGCGCAGGGGGTCATTACCTCTACCCTCACCATCAGGCTGCTGGCATCCAGTTGTCCGTGCCGTACGAGCTGCGGTGCAAATGATGGATAAGCCATGTGTGCACTTTGTGAAACTAAAGCAGCATCATGAAACACCACATCAACATGTTCCAGGAGTTCTGCAGGCTGGAGATCCAATTAGATTAGAGGAGGGCAACACTGTGGTTACAGGATGTCCCAATTCACTTAACATCTGCTGAAATGAAGCTTTAGAAGGTAAACTTAGTCAGCAGGCAAACTGATGCCTTACCCATAACATTGCCACTGAAGTTGAAACATAAATAGTTGATGAACTGAATGGTAATGAGCACAAATAAAGGCACAACCTAAAATGAACCGTCTTGAAACACTGAGGGAAACAGGACAATTCACTGTGTTCAGCTTTCCTACAGCTGAAGCCTGTTCCTTGGCTCCAGAAAGAACCTCCAGCTGCGTCTTGTGCCACCATATGCATAAAAAGGGGCCATCAAAGAACATATTTCTTTCATTCCAGGCAATTTCCCTAATCCCTGATGAGCTGCAGGGGAGAGGAAAACATTATGGATGTGGGTTAGCAGGTGGTAGAGAAGGGATTTTGTGGTTAGTGCATCAGTGTGCGTGTATGTGTGTGAACACAAGTTTATCTGAATACATTTGCATTAATGTGTTTAATGAATGAACCTTTTTTACTTTTGTATTTCTGTTTATACTAGTCTGTGTGTGCATGTGAGCATGTCTATGTGTGGATATTGGGATGACACACATAGGCCTATGTCCCCAGGAGAAGGGACTGAAGAGCCTTGAAGTAGCTCCCAAGGATTAGTTCATCCAATCTTCGACTAATCGCTGATAAATTATTTCCACTGTTGAGTCCTGCTCAAGATCCCCCTCTCTTAAGACATGAACTGAATGAGAGAGGGCAGAGGAAAAAGCTTCATTCCAAAATAGACTTTGATATCCAAATGTGGGCTTTGGATGCCTCGAGTTAGGATATAACTGCCATTGTTTCTCTATATTACAGCAGGTGATGGTCCAGTGACTAGTGCCCCTTCGCTCATATTTCAGGTCAGAGCACAGCAGGGGGGAATGCCCTCCAGAAAGCAGTCAGTCCAATTTCCCCACATCACCACCAGCTAGCTCCTGACAGCTCTGAGATGTGGGCTGCAATAACCAGGAACAGCAGTAGCCCACAATGTCAGCATTTTCTTCTTAGTGCACTGACAAACCTCTGGGCGCCTGAAGGAGGCGGGGAGGCGGGGCTGCGGGGGGGTAACGATGGGGTGCCCAGGGCACGCTTGTTACGATTTAATAAGTGTCATTTTGGGGCATTATGTCAACTGCACGAACATACTGCAATATAAGTGCTGTGCATCTTCTGTCTTTCCATTGTTGATGTAGGAGAAGCAGGGTGCATCTTTTTTATTTCCAATCCTTCATTTATGCATATGTCAACTGAGTATGCTTCTTTTTACCAACTGAGATTTGCACAATGTGCTAGTATTTGCCACCAGAACATTCAGGAGTTCAATTCTTAATCTCAGTGGCTGTGGCTGAATACTGGTCGTTATTGTATCCACCCATATTTAAAAAAGAAAATTGGTGGTCAAAGTTGGGACCTTTTAGTTTAAAGCTGACCTCGTCCTCTTTCTATTTTTAGTAAGATCCTTTATAACTACATGTATAGAAATACAAAGTGACAATGTCTGGATTTGCATTTTGTCAAATCAAAGAGTGTTGGGTGGAGAAAGGGAGTGGTGAGGTGTGCAGTCGACAGGTAAAGAACAGCTGATGAATAACATTAATGTTCTTAACAAATGTTGTCAAATACAGAGAATAATTCTAATGACTAATGATTGCAGCAACCATTCATACTGTACTGTAAGAAAACAGCAATGAAAAGAGCCTTTTCAACAAACCGCTCTTCTACTATTGGAACACTAGCTACAAGGCAGTTTCCATTACTTTCTGGCAAAAGATCTTGGCACTGACAATAAACGGGGGGAGGAGATGGTGAGTTAAAGAAAAGGAAAATAAACCTGTGAAATCTGACTGGCTGACTTCCAAGTCTCCTATTCTTCTTTTTATCTGAACCCTACCCTCACACTCTGCCTGGCTGCTTGCCATAGACACTGCTTTATTATTCCAGCACCCTTGTCCACTCTGCATACTGTCTTACTCTTGCATTTCTTGTCTAGCACTCTTTGCTGCTTTGTTCTCTACAGCATTCCCTTTAACACAACTCCCACTATAAATGGTATTCCATTAGTCACTCAGTCTATGCTTGAACACAGCATCTTCCTACAGGTACTCATATGTATAACTATTACACTAGTTAGAACAATAAATGTGGCATTTCACTACATGTAATAAAAGAGCCATTAAATATCTGACAGGGGAAGGTTAAATAAATGGTTCCCTCTTTGATGGATTGGTTCAATTTGCACTCCCTCAGTCTTCACTTGTGTATGAGGAGGATCCCAAGTGTAAGACAGCTGAGCAGCTGGGGGTGCTTAAAGAGCGCTTTTTCACTCCCTGCCAGTTTCCTATCTCGATATACTATGGAGGAAGCCAATGATTTATGAAGCAAACAAATTTGAAAATGAGCATCCACCACTTCAACATGCCGCACCACAAACCTGCTGATGAGAGACAAAAAGAGCAGAACGTGCAGAGCACTGCCTGCTGGCTCAACTCATTGACGCATATACTTCTGTCTCCAGGGGTCCAACGCTTTTGCAGAATGTACCATATAATTCTTCATTGAAAAGATGGAGTTAATTTAAGCTGGAGAAAAATAAGTCAAATCAGTGTCGCTTAACTGCCAAGAAACGCTTGCTGAATGCAGGTGTTAAAACGCAGTTCAGGTAATCACTAGCATATCCCGAAAAAAACTAGACGAAGATGATTAACTACATTTTTTGCTGCATATATCATCCCAGTTCGGCATTTGTGATTAGCAAGCAACTATTCCCTGCTTTGTCTTTGTATTGTGTCAAACGCATCATATCACACTGACATTCCAGCAGGAGCGGAATGAGTAAGGAGCTCGGGATTGACTGGCGGTATAGGTGGGAGGGTGAGGGTGGAGTGGGGTGGTAAGAATATCAGATCTGTTCTTCCCCTGAGGGCCTAGATATGTGGAAGCAGCGGGGAGGGGAGAGCAGGTGCATGGGAATTCAGAAATCATTGCATATGCATGCTACACAGACTTATACAGCAAGATATGGCTCGAGGAGAAATAATGCTCAAGTGGCAAGCAGTGGATTTGCAGGAAAGAAGCGGAGAAACATTTGAGCCTTTTTGACCCCTGCCTTTGCAAATCCAGCCTGTCTTACTCTCTAGCTAACTAAGATTTCCCTGGGCCAACATGGAGGTTGAGGCCACCGCAGTCCTCCTGAGTCGTCCCCAGTCAACACTGGAACTAATGTGCTTGAACACGACATCTAATGGTTCCTGCCAGTGTGAAAGGCCCGTCCCAGGAAAGGCCTGTTCCAACAGGGGCCCCCACGGCAACAACATGGGGAGCCAACAGGATTGGGGGCTCCCTGTGTGTTTAGATCATAGCACAATCACTCAGGGAACACAATAGGCTTCTATCGTGACAAGAGCCAAAATGAGACTACACAGACCCCACATTGAGATCATACAGGATATTGTGGAGAGTAGACTTCCATTTACAAATGTGTTTTTAAAGAGCAGCCGCTAACACAGATTTTTTTTAGACAATTGAGATGTGTTTATATTTTTTGGCATTTGTTCTTATTGATAATTTATCTCAGAAACTATTCTGATTGTTAGTATATATACAGGATGGCTAAGGCAGAGAGAGATATATTATTAAAATCACACAACTGGAGCGCTTTTGTAGTTGAGTGGGTGTGGAGCAAGCCACATTACTGCAATGACCAGGGATTGATAACAGCATTGGAACCTTTGTTGCCTGTCATAATCCCCCAAATTCCAGTTTGTCACTTCACTCTCAAATAGAGACCAACATACCAAAAGGAATATTTAAAAAAAAAGTTCAAGCCTCTGTAAAAAAGAGAATGTCCTTCTTCCCCACTAAGCAGTGTAATAACCTTTTAAATCATGTTTGACATATTTAAGATGGCGCTGTGGAGATTCTGGCAATAACTGAGCTCTGATATTAAAACCCGTTACCCGCGGTAATCTCATTGCTTTGTTTGATGATTTGCAATATGACACCCATCCCCCTCATTCACAGCCACCATATAGCCTCCTGCTTCCCCCCTGGAGACCAGCCATTCCCACCCAGGTTTGCCCTTGCCTTGACACCAGTTGCTAATGGTGCCGCTGTCAAGGCCAGTGGCCATAACGGAACTAGGAAACCCTTCTGTTGAGCTTCCTTTAGATAGATGCTTTATGGTCTGAATATATAAGATGAGGCCTCTTTTTCTTCTGTAAATAACAGTGGAGTGATTAGATGCCTGTCCTCTCTTAACAGCTGGTAGACACGACTGTTGAACCAAAGTGTTCGTTGAGTGTCTAGTCGGAAACTGTGCCGTGTAATCAGCCAGAGTCTGGGATGAAAGCAACCCGATGAATATCAGATCGAAACGGTGTCAAACCTCCACGCGACAATGTTTGACACACCATCATACTGCACTGCACTGCACTGATTGAGGGTCAGAGCAGTTCTGATTTGTTGTTGCTCTTGATGAAGGTGAAGTCAAATTAACTGTCAACACTTGGTTGGGGGAGTGTCAGCGCAGTGTGAAGACTACAATCTGGTAGCTGCTTCAGTGCAAGGGTAAACGTCAGACTGCAGAGCAGGTGAGAAACCACAGCCTGAACTTAAGCAGGGACGAGAGGGAAGGAGAGGAGAGGTTGAGAGGCACACAACAGGATCGTTAATTAGTGTAGCACAAATGTCTTCATAATGAGGCCTAATCACCTGAGCATGGCAGCGACCATACGGCAACGGCCGTGCAACCATACTGCCTGACTGGCCCACAGTGGAGCAGGTACCACAAGGGAGACACACGGAGAAGGAGGGGCGGTTGATAAGAATGCAAAATGGAAAAAGCAGGAGAGTTTCTGTAACTGAAATGTGTATGACAGCAGCCGGTCTGTGTTGTGCATGCGTCTACTCTCTGGTGGCATAGTTAGGTGTTGTAACTTGGATTAGGAAGCGGGTCTAATTGGCCCACTGGGCACCGGGGAAAGGACTGAGAGCAGGGCTGCTGTGACAGCGATTTGCTCAGCAAATAAATCAACTATTCCCTTTCTTCAGCATGCTGCTACATCTCAACACTTTTCTGTCATACATGCCAACTCTGCCCAGCTCAAGAGATATATTTTCTGCCATTGATTTGATTATAGATGGTACTACTCTGCAGCATCACCCCACATGGTAAGAAAAAGTATCCCATGGTGGATGTAAATTATTTCAAAGCAATATGTGGTTTTGTAGTGGTTTAAAAATGACAATAACATAGAATACATTAGGCTCTGTACAAAATATATACTTGCAGTTATATCTGACTAAGAAGTACTTGATAACAAGTAGCTTGCTTCCTCGTAAACACAATAACATCCTTCACACAGGCAGCTGCGATTACTCCCACAGGTGTTTGTGTGTTGCCATAGAGAGTCATTGGTGGAGAACTGCTGTGAAGCAGGGACATGAGGAAACTTGTCCTCATCTGCCAGCATCAATTATGCCTGTCCCTGAGAAGTGGCTGTGGCAAAAGTAAGACCACAGAAATGTGCTGAGCCTCTCTCATCCCTAGACTGACCCCTCTCATCACTGCTGGGCATATAGCTAAGCTTTAAAGAGAACATCCCCACTCCCTGCCACTTACTTATTTCCGGATTATGCGACTGTACCACTAGCAGCCTCAATGCATGGAACACAACAAGGAGGGTCAACGCATTATGTCATCAGAGAAAAGCTGCCACGCACAGACGGAATCTGCAGTCCGCAGCCTACCACTTATTCAAGAGGCATGCTGAGATTTAGATTGGATGGGTTCAAATTATACCCAAGAGCTGGCAGCTTAGTTAGAGGGAGGATCTACTTCACGTCAAGAGCTTTCTAGTTGTAATGTCCACAAGAACATAAAACATGCACATACATTTACACACATAACCACTTTAGTTATCCTCAACAGAATCAGTGCACGACAAATGACACGCTGCCGAACATATTAAGACTAAGTCACATTTCATAAACCCACTCAAAACATTTTGAAATCAGGCCACAACATCCCATAGTTCCTTAGTAGCAAAGTGAATGCTATGGAGGGCAGATGAGGTTGGATGCATTGGCTACTGAATTACTTGAATTTAGATGAAATACTTAAAAAAACGTATTATTGTAACAAAGGCCAACAATAAAGATTATTCCCTAGCAAATCAGGAATCAGTGAAGGTGTTGAAAGCTGATCTTAGATAAGCTGCACACACTCGGGTGGAGTATAAATGTAAGCTTAATCACCATAGAGCGCCTGATAGGGGTTAAAGCTGTGAGCAGTAAAGCCTGGTAAACATCTTTGCCTACTACGCTAATCAGCCCCTGCCCTCCTCCCCCCTCTCTCTCTCAGAGGAGCTGCCACTGCCTGGGCCACCATATTGTCATTAAAGATCATGGCGTAGCAAGGGAGCACAGCAAACCCGAGTCACCTCTCAGGAGGCCCAACTGCTCCGCTGAGGACGCCACTCAGCCCCAGCCACAGCACTGCTCACACAAAGGCGTTAACAAACAAGCAAAAACACAGACTGCCAAGCAGACAGACATATGTGTGCACGTTCATTATATGCATCTTCAAAAGTAAAGGGGGGACATTTTTTATTTTTAAAGGGTTTATTTTATCTCTAGAGACAGACCGTGGAATGGATCGGGATTCTATTTAGCTCTTCATAACACCTCCAACTGAATTCTCAGCTGCACGTTTTCTTGGAAAATACCCAAAATACTGGTTTCAACTAAAATCCCTCCTCCAGGCGTTTTACCAGGCAGGCTTGAGATTAATTGATTCCAAGTTGAATAGTAAGCTAAAGAGAAGGGTTTAAGCAGCAATAGAGCAGAGCCCCTGTCTGCCTTGAACTATCAGTAGGATCTGTCTCCAGTGGATACTAAAACAACTGGAGGCAGGGCCGTAAGACAGGGAGGACTATAATCATCTCCTGCATATGTGTGATGTGAGAGAGCGGGGAGATGGGGCGGCGGCAGTGTCTGGGTGGTCGAAAGGGAGGAGAGAGAAAGATACTGGGAGGCTGAATCCAAACGAGGGGGCTTTTCTGCAGACTGAAAGCGCCTCTGTGTCTCCAGCAGATGGACTATTGTCTGTTGAGTCCTGGGGAGTGGGTGCTAAGAGCTTTTCTTGTGCCCAGGGTGGCCCATTCTTTATCCCATACTTCACCTCTCCTCATCCGCAGGCTTTGTTACACTCTGTTTTGTTTGCTGTTGTTTTGCGCCTCACTATGTATCTCACTTTTGTTAACCTTTTTCTCAGACAAAATGGAGAGATTGTTTTTGGTTTTGTTGAGCGGGGGATTTTTCTCCGTACGGGTTGTTTTGTGTTTGTGAACAAGTTGGAAAGCTGGTTGTGACAGGAGAATAATGCTGAGTCGAGCTGTTCCAGCCTGTTCAGTAGCTGCCCTCCCAAAGGACTGTATGTAAAGACCACCACATAAATCACCAGCCACCCAAACAGGCAGGTAGGAGTACACCCGTCAGACAATGCATCTGATTACAGCAGGAACCATCCTCCATATGCACCATCATCTCCCTTCCATCTTTGACTATCTTGACTACCTTGGATCTGCTACTGCACGGGTAAAATATCTATAAAAAGGTAAGTAGAGACAGAAGGGGATTTTTTTTAAGTACAGTGGTTAAAAAAAACATAGCTTCCTCTTAACTGTTAACCTGAAAACTGTATGAGTGTGTGTGTGTGTGTGTGTGTGTGTGTGTGTGTGTGTGTGTGTGTGTGTGTGGTGTGTGTGTGTGTGTGTGTGTGTGTGTGTGTGTGTGTGGTTCTATATATTTCACAGGGCATTAAAGAGGAATCTGTCTTTACCTCAGCCATATGGTAACATTTTCCTGGCCTGTTGTGGCTTTTTGCCTTGCTCTGTTAGAGTCATTAATTACATCACTATACTAAAGACAGTATACCAGCATCATTCAGAGGCTTCCCTTACCGCATTTCCAGGAACATCAAGTATATATTAAGTTAGCGTCCTTCAAACCCCCAACCCTGAGTCAGACATCCCAAAGCTGGCAGGACTTGACAAGATGTTGTGATGTAATGTTGTTGGGTAACCCCACAAAATCCCCCAGACAGAAAACTCTTAAAATCTTTGATGTTGTCTTCATGTGTGGGGTGCCATAGGGTTAAATGAGGTGGTGGGCTTGAGTAATAATCCCAGGTCTCCCCAAGTTACCTCGAAACAAACTCAGAGCGGGCAAAGAGAAAAATAGCAGAGCAGAGAAGCAAGCTTTATAAAAAGGGCCTGGCATTATTTATGACTCCCTATAAAAGCCGTAGTTAATTACAGTGTTTTAGGGTTATAAATTACAGATTGTGGAGCTCCTGTTATAATTAGAGCAGTGGAGGCAGGGCCTGGGCTTGGTCTCTGGGTTAGGAGGTGGATAGGAGCTTGGAGGCAGGGCTGCTGGATGAGGCCTGCTCTACTGATGTGGTGAAGCCAGGCTCAGAGTACACCCCCGAACAGGGCCCTGCCTGCTGCATGTGGCAACGCTGGGCTGCTCTCTGCAAAGGCTCTCTAATGTCTATCCTCTATGTCTGCTACCAAACTGGGACCACCACGGGGGTGGATATGGAGCATACTGTATATATGCGGATGAAACCTGAAATGGTTGTTACTTTTTTGTTGGCGAAACACATGCTTTTTTGTGTTGGATCAAAGTAGGTCTGTGTGACAGATCTCAGCCTATTGATTGTCTTTTTGCAGTGCCAAGTGAGGCATAGCCCGTCAGACAGATAGGCAGTGGGATGCTAAAGAGGGTTAATCCTGGTCATCCCCTCACACTCATTAGCCAAACTATCAATGTTCTTCCACACCGGCATCCTTCCACATGTGTGGACAGAGAGTAGCCTTGGTGTATCATGGGAGTTCTCCCAATGGCCGGGGCATGCCCTGAGGATGTCTCCGATGTCAGAGGTCAAGTCAATGGCCTGCCGTAATGCACTTCCAATTGTCAGCTATATCACTTAAGCTTTCAGGGGGATTTTGATGACCATGCAGAGCTAAATCCCTGATAACAAAAGAAAAAGCAACAAAATCCAGAATGTATCCGTCTGGTGATAAACTCTGTTTATACTGTGTGCTCTGTGTTTGTAGACAAGTAGAGGGAGCATGTTGGCACGTCTGTCGATAGTGTCCAACTGAGGCCATCTGGGGCGCAGGAGCCAGTGGGGAGGTCAGTGTTGCCACTTCTGGTTTGCACACATTTGGCGTGAGAGCCTGAGGTAGAGAAGTAGGTGTGATGTTACACCAGCGCCTCACACTAATGCAGAGCTGAGAAGGAAGTCCCTCAGGTGGAGGTGAGAGTAGAAAAACTACTCAGGTCTACAGGGCGTCTTTAGAGGCTTAGTATAAGACTCAACTGATCCCTGGGATTCCGTCTTGTCGAAGTGAAATACCTTCACATAAAACTGTTGAATGGATGCATCTTTTTTAAATCAATACACAACTGTTGGGAAGAGGTGCCAATAAATTATAGACATTAGAAGTCAGTTTAGATCAGTGGTTCTCAACTGGTCAGCCCTCGGGACCCACTTTTTCCTTAGTCAATAGATCGCGACCCGACATTTTGAACCACTCAAATCTATTCAACAAAAAATCCTGCAGTAATATATACGCTTTGCAGCATACAATATTAATTAAAGTGAAGTACAGTGCATATATCCCTGATATCCCTTCACAGAACAAAATAATGCTTTTAAATAATGTTTAATGAAATGATGGAATCAAAGCTGAACTGTATAACATAAAAAGGCACACATGCTGAAAACCCAACCCCAGAAGGGGGGTCTGGGGGGATTCTCCCCCAGGAGATTTTTTGAAATACTAACATATAAACTACCCATTATGGTACACTCTGAGAAGAAAATAAATAGATGTATTATGACATATTAATAATATTTGATGCCATTGTTTGTTTTTCACTTAGTTCTGACAGCTTGCTGCTCCACACATAGAGAAGAGCAAAGAGGAGATAGTTTGTGTGAAATACTTTAAATTGTGGGTAAGGGTAGATAGCCCCCATTGTTCTGTGACCTGTCAATCCTCAAACCGGGGGTCATATTTCATTATGTGTTCATTTTTATCTGAAGTTGTACCCATGGATGTATAAAGAAGAGTTCTACCGCAAAGTTATTCTCCGTGGGGACTTCCGGCAACAATCTTGATTCTGATTGGCCAGAAGACTCGAAAAAACATCAGCAAAGATGTTTTATTGAGAAGATGATCAATCCGTGACAGAAGTTTTCAAAACCGTTTATGGTCTCCGGTACTTTCAGTCCAACGCCTACTGCATGCACAGCGTTAGAAAATCGGGCCTTCAAAATAAAAGTTTGACTTTTTCTCCCCAAAAAAAAAAAAGGAATCTTTTTTTTCTATTTTTTTTTTTCACTCACCCATCTGCGACCCACTTGAAACGGGTCCACGACCCACTTTTGGGCCGCGACCCACCAATTGAGAACCACTGCTTTAGATGCTTGAATTAATTCATTTATATACTTAGTTCAAACCGAACCAAGTTATCCAGCATGGGGTTGTTACGGGTGTAATCTGAATCAATAGGAAGAATAATTTAGCAGAGCTGAGACAGCGGGATGATATTGTGTATGAGTGAAACAGCTTCAGTCCTCGCAGTGTCTAACATAGGCCTTAGCTGTAGTCCTCCTCCACAGAGGAGAGGCACCTCTTTCTTGCCTCCACATCAGCCCTGTAAAGAGGAATTCAGGACGTGTGCTGTGAATTAGCGATGGGAGAAATGTCACCAAAGACAGATGCCATCCGCTGTCGCCTTGGACCCCGCTGCCCCCCCCCCCCCCCCCTCACTGCTTAGTCTGACCCCCAGCCCCCATCCCTATTCCTCTCAGATTCTTTAGCCTAGCCGCGGGCTACAGGCCTGCTCTCATTAGGGGCGCTGACAAGCCCTGTCCTCACCCTGATCCCTCATCATTAGAGCATGTAAATCTCCCTGTCACACATACAGGTACACACATACGCTGCAGACACACACATCTGACGTTCACCTGAGAAATAGGAGCCACTAGCCCCAGGACCCTGCAGGGTCATGCATATGATAAACATGACTGAGGGAGGAATAATGACAGGAAATACAACTATAAGGAAACCAAACTGCAGTTTTCTCAATTTCAATGCAAATATAATCCTAATTTTGATTATGGTCCTAAAAACACACACAGACAATAGAAAAAACACAGATACAACAAGTGCATGTAAAGAGAGGCAAACGAGACAAAAGCAGTAAATCTGGAGGGCAAGCATCTGGTGGGTCCCGACTGGATTTGTGCACTACTGCTGCTGCATGTATAATTCAGACTAACCCTCTCCTTTCCTTTCCTCCAGCCATGTAAACGAGCCCAGACACAGCATATGGAGACAGGGGTAGAGGGGAGGAAGAGAGGAGAAAGAAGGAGCAAGGGAGATGTACGAGGGAAAAAATATGGAAACAAAATAGGAGGAGAAAGGGATATGCTACAGGGAGGAGAGGAGATAGAAGAAGATGAGCAAAGTTGGTGAAACAAGAAAGTAAAGCCGGGTCTGGAGAGCGAGGGATGTACTCCCCCGAAAGCTAGACTGGATCCCATCTTGTTCATTTCACTGCACGACAATTTCACAGCACAAAATGCAGGCTCCATGCTGAAAGTGTTCATTACTTCGTGCTCTAAAGAGGCCTTCAAAAGAATATCACAGTTATTTCAGCCAGATCCCTTGGGACAATTCTAAAATCCATCAGCTTATTCAGAGAACAGTTATGAGTGTAGGTGTGATTGGGGTGTGTATGTGTGCGTGCTCAGTGTCACATACTGTAAGTGGTTATATGCATGTGTGTGTGTGTGTGTGTGTGTGTGTGTGTTAAATCCAAGGATGAGCATGTTTACCTGGTGGAATGATTTATAATGAACAAAGAAGAAAGCAAATCTTACTTAGCGGTGTCTCACATTATGAAAGCAAACCTCTAACACAATGGACCGTAAAAGCTTTTTCTTCTCAAATAAAAACAACAAGATGGAATGAGGGAATAGGACTTTAAAATGACTCACCTGATTGTTGAGATTCGGGAATGGACAGCATCGTCAAGTGACAGGAAGGAGAGAGAAAGAGGGAAACATTAGGCAGAGCACTAAGGTTCATAAATATGAACTTTATGTTCTCTAAAACATATGCTGTCTCTTAACTACTGCAGTGGAACGGACTGGATGTACACATCCTACACAATACATAATTATGTTTACTATTAGACTTTCCTGCTCAAGATGACTACTCTATAATAAAGACACTATTTCTTAAAATAACTTGCATCAATTCAGTTTGAAGCTGCATTAAAGCCAAGTATCTCAAGAACAATGTACACATACAAACTAAGATATAGAGTGCATGTGTAAAAAAGAGATACACTGAGATGAGAGGAAGGGGACAAAGATACAGGCTGAAAGAAAGAAGGAATGAGGAGGGCAGAGAAATCATTAATGCAAATGCTCCCCAGAAGCCAGATAGACTGGAGTTATCAGAGGTTACTGCTGTTTTTGGAAGGTGTTAATTGTTATTCATGATGCTGTTGTCTTGAGCAGAACTGGGGCTGGTTGTTTTTGAAGTGCTGGATCAGAAAGGAATGTATTGACCATCGCTGCTGGGCCTACAGGCCCATAGAGGGATGTCAGGCAGCATTGAGGAGGACTTGAGGGGGAGGGTGGAGGTGGTGCTGGTAGTGGTTAAGTCAAAATCTCCATCCTCAAAACTATTGTCTTTCCCTATCCCTGTACACACACACACACACACACACACACACACACACACACACACACACACACACACACACACACACACACACACACACACACACACACACACACACACACACACACACACACACACACACACACACACACACACACACACACACTTATTCAGCACTTGACTGGTACACTCGTTACCACAAAGGAGTCCAGAAGAAAGCAACAACAAAATAACAAGATCTTCAAAAGAATGTTGCATGGTGAAAATAACCACATAACTACTGTATGGCACCATAACATAGACTTTATAAGAAAGCAACTATCTCTGTCTGACCAAAGAAGGTTTACCAGCATAGGCCAAACTGGTGAGCAAAGAAACCACTTTCACAAACGTTTCTTATTCTTGAACACAATTTATCGTAATCAAAACCTCTCTTTGACATAACGAGGACTGCCTCGCCTGCTTTCTAGGCCCCCACAAACATGTCTGTCTGTGTAGGCACACACATGCATGTTTGTGCCTTTGTGTGTCCACAAGTGATCAGCATGTCTGAAAAAAAACATGCGTGTTTGAGTGTCAGATGTGACAGAGGAGGAAAATACTTCTGTGTCTGCATGCTGCTAATTGCAGGCATGTGGCCATGTGTCCAATCTATAATCCCCGGTACTGAGAGAGTAACAAAGCTGAGCTGCCCCCCCATTTCAATACACACGCACTCACATAAGCGCATGTGGACAGAGTCTGTCAACAGGCCCGTCAGAGCAGAGGACTCCTGACAGCAACTCGTTTACCACCAGTGCCACTGCACAGCGGTAACAGAATTATCTGCATATTAGCATAGCTTTCCAATAATATTTCATGTGCAGCATCCCCCGCCTTCACCAACTCCAACCAGTTGTTTTACTACAGTGAACAGATAGATAGATTGAAAGATAGATAGAGTTGTGTAATTTGAGAGAGAGAGAGAGAGAGAGAGAGAGAGAGAGAGAGAGAGAGAGAGAGAGAGAGAGAGAGAGAGAGAGAGAGAGAGAGAGAGAGAGAGAGAGAGAGAGAGAGAGAGAGTGCACAAGGGAGTAAGAGGGAATGACCTTACTCTGTCTATAAAATGACCTACTTGAAAGGAAACTGAGTCAGGGACAGAGGGGAGACATGAGCAGAATCAGAGAGGATAGGGTAAATAAATAAAAAGCCCTGCTGGATGATAACATGACAGTGGCCTTAGTGTCTTTTGAACCACTGAGCAAACATGCAAAAGGACAGGCAACGTGGGCTGGCAGGTTAGGGAGGGAAAGGTCCAGATAAGAAAGCCATTGCCTTGGCCTGTTACTTGTTTTATCTCTGTGATCCTCTAATCCTAACATGACTTGTAAAGGAAAGCGAAAACATTAAAGTGTTTACTTAATAGTATAATGTGCTTGTATTAAAATGGGTCTACTCTGTTACTGAAGGACAGGATCGGTTAAACACACTCGCACTAAGTCAACTGATCAAACCAGAGTACAGTTTTAATGCAATTTGTTAAAGTGACAGATGACACTTTCTTTTTGTTTTATTGCCAGCCTCATTCTCTATCTGTCGTATGACTTCACTGTGTCTCTCTCTATGCATGACCTTGTCTAACCCACCATTGGGCTTTCCTCTGACGGAGAGGCAGCCAGGCAGAATGTATCCGTCTGAGATCAGAAAGGGGAAAGGAAGAAAAGCCAATGGGGACTAGCTCAGGAAAGATTGCATATCCAGGCGTGAACCCCAGGACAGGCACACAGGTCAACAGACTTCCAGAAGTGGCACTAGACAGCTTTCATTCACACAGAGCAACATCGCAGACCGAGAGATTAATTGATTATGTTTATGAGTGAATTAAAAAATGTGTGGATGGAAAAGAAAATCTACACATTGTCTACACGTTGTTTCTGTTCCTCAGCAACATGTATCTGCATCACGTCCTCTTGTCACTTTTGCCACACAACGCATGAATGCAGAGACTCAATAACGGATACATGCAAATACACCGCCTGATTCCTATCTGTGTGACACTGGTCTCAAGGGAATGCCAGTGAGGTGTGAAGAGTGTGATGGGATCATAGGGAGCCGTGGCCTATCTCCAGCAATTACTCAACAATCTGGCCTTGTCCTAATCTTCCCCTGAAAACGCCTGGGTTGGAAATGATGCAGAAAACAGCAGGTTGCCCACCAGGCCACACAAGCTAATCCTGGTGCACTGGAGTGTGTTCACTTTCATGCTTTTATAAATACTAATACACTTCTATGTCTCGCGGGTCCATGTACACATTCGGTGGCACCTCTGGTCTGCTCAAAGGAGGCGTAGATTCTATCAGTAGCTTTGTCCACAGCCGTGTAGTCGGTCCAGAGTGCTGTGTCCTCGGGCCACCTCTTAATAGGTCAGACACAAGATCTGACCCTCTCAATACCAACACCAGCATATAAAAAAAAGCTTTCACCAAGTTGTTACGTATTAAGAGGAGTATGCCACTACTGAAGATATCTTACGAGTCACTGAGAAACTACTGAGAAGCCCTCCTTAAAGTGATTCCAGCTGAAACTTTTAATATAAAACAACATGGGCCTACAGAGTGAAACGTTTACCTGATAGGAGCCTTGAGTGTAAAAATGCACAGCATAACACAAATCAATGGATGGTCCTATTGAATTTCAGTCAACAACACCGCGCTTATGCATCAGTCAACGTCTACCCATCAGTAATCTAATGAGAATTAACACATCAAGAATAGCCTGTGATTTCCATAACTTAATCAGGATTGAAAATGACTGATGGCCTTAAAGGCAGCACTAAAAATACTGAGCAGCCCACAGGCTTGCCTTTGATCCCAAAGCTCAAATTAAATTGATTCTAACGGTTTCAGACAGCTTCCTCTGTGTCCTTCAGATTCAAACAACGATTTCATCAAGCTCTCATCACACGGCACTGCCTAAAGCTATCTGGATGGAACCCCTGTTTCTTGATCCTTCCTCTGCCAGGAGAGAAATGTCTCTGTCTCTCCGTATAAACAGGTGGAGAGAGAGGTTGGTAAGTAAATGAATACAAAAAGGGTGTATTATATGGGAGTGTTTCAGGTCGCTGATGCTTTGGGTGTCAGACCTGCATATCACTGACCACTCACATTCTAGTCTGGCCCAGCCCAAGAAGCCTTTATTACCATGGCCACAAAAACTTCACAGACAAACATGCAGAATATTTGTACCCAGGCCATACCAACCCCACAGCAGCTGCTCTTCATCCTGTAGTTGACAATCACATCTGGTGTCAAGGCTCTGAGCAGGCCAACAACAAAGGCTGTACTCTTTTGGAGCTGACACTACTCAGAGAGGCATAGGCAGCCTTCGCCATACAGTCATTTCAATTTAGCCTGGGGCTGCATTGACCTCCATCATTCTCTCAGCTGAGCACCTGTCCTCCAAGGTGCTCCCCCACACTAAGGTGAAACGTTATATCTCTTTTTTTATGGTGAGGATTAAGGACTCTTTCTCCCCCCTGCCTCCCCGTCAACCACCACGCCTCCTGCACTAAATTACTCCACACAGCATCAACCCGGCTCCCATTAGCCCTTCCAATCTGCCTGCCTTCAGCATGACGAGCCCCGGAGCTATAGGGGATGGTAATGATATGTGTACACTCAGCAATGTACACCCCCTCTTCCGCCAATTCTCCATCACCCCGCTTTCAAATATCCACCCTCACGAGATATGTCCCACCTCAGAACCTTTGCGCTGTATTCAAGATTTGTCTCAGTATCTTTGGTAACCCTTAGCGTGGACTAGACATGCACCAAATTAAAGTGGGCTTTCTTTATCTGCTGTGGTGGTGGAGGGGGTCTTCAAGAGGCAATCCTCAAGCCCATCTCAACGCCCCCCTTAGTCTGCGAGCAGACTCCCCCATCCATTAGTGACGGCGAGGGGTGGAGACCCTGTAAATTATAGACGAGTTCCACACAGTGAACAATGGTGCATCCACTCTGCATGCACCCCCACATCTGCATTCCTCTACAGACCTACACACAAACTCAACCTTTCAGACGAGTTTCCCACATATCAGAATCTAGGGGAGATATAAATAAAATATATATAGCAAAGATTGTGTACTCTCTTTGCTCGTAAAGTAAATCAATATTCTTCACAGGTATTGATTGACTACAGGCATAAAAAAAGCTCTCTCTAAGTGTGTTTCGCACTCAAAATAAGAGTTGGATGTATTAACATAAATTGTTATGAGCAGCCAATTGTGGGCGACATAAACATGCAACAAAACAGATCGGCTGTGCCGGCACACAAGTGCAGGTTGTGAGAACAACAAGTTTGAATCACCTTTGTTCCAGTGGAAGCATCCTCCGTCTTGCTGCTCGGTGGAAAATGAATGGCGATAATTAACATTCCTCTCTGAGCATCCTTTCCATTAAACTTGCATCAATGAAAGCTCAAGATAAAGACTTGAAATATTCTCTGTCACCCTCATTCTCATTTCCAGAATGAGGCCTCTCTAAAGCTACCATTAGCAATTATTCTTTGTGTCTCCAGCATAATATTGTATCTTGTATAACCCTCTAAATGATTTCAATCAGCTGAATGAGAGTGTTGGTATTTGGTACTGTCTTTGAATGAGAATGTGTCCAGTAATAACAGTTTGGGATGGAGCTCATTCTCTGTGGTCTAAGCCTTGCTGCCTTGCTCCCAGACTGTGACCAATAGATTGTCGCCAAGGGAAAAGTGAATTTAAGATGAGAAAAAAGTGAAAGGGATTCAAAGGTAAACACAGCATGAAGCCACTGCTACAGAGGACTGCAACATCCATCCACTCTAGTTCCATCGTTCACTTTCATCTATGCCTCTGTATGTCTAGGATTTACCTCAGGCATGTCATTTTAATCAGCCCCATTCTCTATGAGCTTTTCAGTGAAAAACATTGTATTTTACTTCTGTGTGCATCCCCTTCCTCTTGATTTTGCGTGGTGAACTATGACCACCAGCTACAGATGTGGCAGCGACCTGATGTTGAAATGAGATGCCTTTACTCCCCCCCTTATGCTATCCTGGGCTATATTCCCCCTAGGTGGGCTTTCGTCTAATCCTCAAACACTGTGTACGTGTGTATCCATTAGCATTGTGGCCCGGAGGCTATTCTACCGCCCCTTACTCAGGAGGTACCCCGCATACTCTCCATGGGGAGATCAGGTTAATATTATATTGGTGAGGGAGACAACATTTCTTATTTATTGAAAGGCGGTCTAGCATGAAAGAGTGTTTGCAGGCATGCCAGTGGATTACCTGACCCCATCTCCCCTTCAATCAGATTGTGCTGGACCCCAATAACATCTCGTACTATTGCTGTGTGAAGAGGACAAAGGGGATGATAGACGGCAGCTTTCTTAACCCTTCATCCGCCTCATCGAACACTTTAAAACACTGCTGAATTTGTGACAAAGAAAATCAGTACAGCTAACGTGATATTTGCACGCTTCAAACATTTATAATGACCACTGGGCAAATACTTTGAGGTGTGATATTTGAATACAAAATAAATGTCTTTCTTAGAAGATGCTACATACAATTTCAGCTTAACATTTATATTGATTCACAATTGTATCAGTTGCAGCTCTTTTTTTATCTGTACTAATTTAGTTGTTTGCCACTACTTCTCTTTTGACATTGAAAGAGATGGAATTGCCCTCTTTGTCCATGAAGCAGCTTTTAAGAGTTGAAAAACATTTCATCCATCCCTTCTTGGCAGTGTCAAGAGCCATTGTGAATGACGTTTTGGAGACGCACAAAGACAAGAGCTACTTAGACTGACTATCCACTCATGCTGGAGATGAGTGACATGATGAATTGAATGAAGAAGGACAAAAGGGGCATCTATGGGAAAGAAAGACATGAGAATTGAGCAGGAAAGAGGAAGAGAGGAGGTACAAAAGTAATCAGGAAGTCCAATGACCTTGAAAAGAGCTAATTGTGATTAAGCAAATCAGACTGAACAGGATAAGGATGAGGTTGTGTGGGAACTAGGGTCATTGTTGACTTGAATTGATGTGGGTGTAAAACACAACATAAAGTCCTTGGGAAGTAAAGCATGGAAAACCTCTGTTCCCTGGGAGGAATAAACCACTGCAGTGAGAAGGCACTGTATCTTATTAAAAGAGCTAATCAGAGCAAGATTAACTTTAACAAACTGTAAGGACAAACATGAGTCAATGTTGATGTACTGCTGCTTCAAATACTGTTGCAGATAGAGAGGACAAAGACCTGAACCCAGACTTCACAGCCCACGTGAATGAGAACAGTCTAAGTGGTGCCGGCACAAGGACTCTCTGAATGAGTGTGTCATGGTGCTCCTGGCAATATAGATGACCCACAGCAGTCAAAACAGCACAAATGAGAGATGGCAATGAGATTTCAACAGTCAGTGGGCATTCGGGGAAAAAAGGGATGCTGGCTCTCGTGTTACTATGTATTATCTAAAAGCACTTACTCTGTCCTTTCCACTTATTTCACAAGCACTGCTGGTTCCCCTCCCAGAGTCCCCAGTTTCAGTGGATCTGACTTACGTATGACCCGTTTCTGCTCAACACGACTCTTTACACCATGCTGTAGATCCATGCTTATAGTCCCTTTGTTCAACAGAGCCACTCAGCGGTGAATCAATGCCAAGCCTAGTGTCTGGAAAGAAATGGCTCCAGGAACACTTTTCTATTAAATACCCCCTGCCAATTAGGTACTGTTCAAATTAGCATTTTGAATTTCAATGCGCAGAGCAGGACCGTAGGATACCAAGCTATCAAAGAGAAAGCCTGCTGTAATGCTGACTACCACAGTGCCTCATGCCCTGGCTATATTTCAGCTGTTTGCAAGAATTCAATTTTGATGTTGATAGGAGCAAGGGCATTATCCACTTAGAGTTATTAATTTGGCGGTTCTCAGGAGGAGCTGGGGGGATGATGCTTTCACACTGCAGATCCATAGATATTCACAGGCTCTAATTGATTTGGCCAGTGTGGATTCTCAGCTGATAAGATATTGTGTTGCAGGGAAGGCGTGCATGTATAAGCAGCTGTGTGGTGTTTGTTCTAATGGCTGTTAGAGCAGAGACGGGGGTGGCCCAACATCTCTCACTCCGACCCATATATTTACACCCCTTTGACAGAGCCGCAGGCCGAATTCAATAACAGATACTAGAATATTCAGATTGAAGATTGTGAAATAAGATCATTCTCCTTCGTAAAATGATTCGGAAAATGAAATGAATTGGTAAAAAAAAACTATACAAAGGAACAAGTATGGATTTTCGCAAGAATGCCTGTTTTTGCAAACTCAAAGATAATCCTAAATAAACTATTATTTACTATTTCAAAGCCAATTGTGATGACTGCAGGGTCGTGGTTTTTGACTCTGTAGTAGGATAACAAAAGGTAAAGCAAGCTTCTAAGGTTGAAGATAACACAAAGGCGTAACGAACCGTCTATGCCCTTTCTTTCACTGTTTTCTTTTTGAACACGCATAAGGAAGGGGCCCTCTATCCAATTAGGCTTTTGTGTGCACTGTGGCTGGATGATTAGCATTTATTTTTCATGTGCCCCCTCCATCTTTACGCTTGGCCTGCAGGTCTTACATACAACAACACAAGATCAGCATCCGCAGAGCCTCCCTTTAGTGTGTGTGTGCTTGTGCCAGCACACACACATACTCACACACATTTGCACATAGACTCTCTCAGTCTCAGACACCACATGCATGCAGGTATGCAAAACCCCACATACATACTGAGGGGTAAAACAATCATGGAATCATGTCAGAGATTATCATTTGATTTAAACTCAGACGCCATAGGATGGAGCACAAAGAGTGCACAGTATACTAACACACCCTAAAACGAAATAAATAAATAAATTAGGTTGAGTGTATTTTGACAGGGAGGTAGTATGAGCACAGACACAAGAGGTACTCCTGAATATTTCAACAGAAAACAAAAAGGAGGAGTTGGGAACGAGCTGGCAAAGGAATTCCAGATGTCTGAGGATTTAATGGGGGGTAAATGGAAATCAATCCCTTTCACTGCTCAAGACGCCCAATCATAACACATTGTTTTAATGGTCCCACTGGATGACATCCACTTTATATGTGGAAGGAAGACGGCTCCACTGCTGACAATTATTATACCCAGTGGTTACAAACAGAGACAGACAGATACACGAGGAACACACTAAGTCAGGGGTGTCAAACTCAATTTCATCACGGGCCACATTAGTATTAGGGTTGCACTCAAAGGGCCGGTTGTAACTTTAAGACTATATAAAAATACATATATAAATATATATAAAACAATGTATTATATTACATTATTGCCTCTGCATTGGATTATTATCGGATAGGGTAATAACTTCATAATTAACTACGTCTGAAAGCAGAAGTCTAGGGCAAATAATTGCAAGTCTCTTCAGTGTGCATGTCATAAAACAAGATGCATCGTGGGATATGTAGTTTATGGGCAACGTGCTTCTGTAAAGCGGCATGTAACCGTATAATAAACGTATTATATTCTTTGCAAGCTCTTGCGGGCCACAGAAAATGAGGTTGCGGGCCGGATTTGGCCCCCAGGCCTTGAGTTTGACACCCCTGCACTAAGTGGATAACAATAACACAGACTATAGGAAGGTTTAATGCAGGTCCCTTATTTTATAAAAAGCGGTCTATTGTGTATAGTTCTCGGGTTGGGACTCAATTATTTTCCGTTTCATCTTGTCTTTATTATCATGAAGTCAGACCAGATTACTGTCAGAGGAAAACAACAAAATGGCTATCCATGTTAAACACTTGAGACGCAAATGAAAATATAGATAAATAATCCCTTCTAATAATAAGTAAACATTGCCAAGGATCAGATCTGTACATGATCTAAGGTTGAGACTATTATTAAGATGCAAAGTTGCTAATAAACCAACATATGGCTTTTTGCGTGACATGCTTTTCACATTTCTTTCATTATACCTACAGTACCTGTGTTCTCATTCATAACACTCCGTTCGATGTCTCACTATGGATGCGCCTCATCGCGGAGCAAACAGAAGCATCAATCTCATTACGCCAATCCTGATTGGCTGGTGATCTTGACGTCAACGTCAGGGAATCACCCCCTATAAGTAGCTTGCGCCACGACGCATGCGTCATTCAAACACCTCTTCTCGCTTCAGAGCACATCTCTATAGTAGCCGGACAAGCTTAACGGTCCACAGACTGAACCCAAATATAACCATTTCGGTCGACGGGCGCTCGCCGGCTACTCCTTCTGCTTCGCAAGAAGACGGTAATACTAACGCCAGTTAGTATTAAAATCGACCTCGCCGTTTCTTTCCCCGGAAAGTAAGGTAAGGTTTTGATTTTTCTCAAGCTAGCTACGCACCCGTTGCTAGCTAGCTTCCCCTTACTACCGACACCACGGTAGCGAGGACGCTTTTCTTTTTCTCTCTCACGGAGGAGAAAAGGATTAGAAGTATATTGACACACCAGTCAATATTCTTTGAGAACAAAGGACCCACACCGTCCCTTTTTCTCCGGATTAAGGACGGGTTGGTAACACTTTTTCTCTCAACGACGTACCTGTTACGAGCGGGTCCTCTCCACGCCACGAGGCGAACAAGATGGACGCCTCTCCCCCTCACATCAGAGGAGTCAGGGACTCAGAGGCTCGGTCATGCGGCTGCGGGTTGAAGATAGCAGGCACAGACTCACACCAGGTCTGCTCGTCCTGCCTTGGGCTGGAACACGCCCAGGAGGCTATCGATAACCCCGGCTCGTGCGGGCATTGCGCCCGTTTCATCCGAAAGAGCCTCCACCGACGGCTAGCACACCAAGCTAGCTTGTTGGAACAGGACTCCCTCATGTCCACTGATTCGCCGTTTGGCAATCAAGACACGGGGGCGTCCGCCGCAGAGACTGAGCCCCTCACTGTGTCGGTCTGGGGCTCACCCACAGCGGCAGCTGCGGAACCGGGATCCCACGCCGTGTAAGGCCGGGAGCCGGTGGCGGCAAGAGACGCGGGAACGGAGCCCCACGCCTCACCAGGCGGGAGCTCCCGGCGAGACCTCACCATGGTCTCGCCCGTGGAGGATGTCCTGGAATTAGACTACATGGAGGACGAAGAGGACACCTCTGAGTCCCTCCTGTCTGATTCGGATGAGCAAGAAGAAGATATCTTCATGTCATCGGCTCAAACGGCAAAGCCGGGAGCGAAGGCTGCTCTCCCGGGCGATAGCACACCAGCTTCGCCCTGTCTGAGCATGGACATGCAGGCCACGTGTCAGCGCGCTGCGTCCAGGCTAGACATCCCGTGGCCCGAAATGGCCAAGGAGACCGCCAGGTCCCGTTACGAGGGGAAATATTTCCTCCCAAGCAACGAGGACAAGGAGGCAACTCCTCCCGGTCTTCCCGGAGATGTTGGATGAGGTGTCGGTCTCGTGGAGGGACCGACCCTTTACCAACAAGGCCCCAATCCAGGGTGCCTCCTCCCTAGACTGCGACGGTATGGAGAGGCTCGGCCTGCTCCGCATACCGCCGATGGAACTGCTGGTGGCAGCCCACCTCCTACCGAGGATGGGCCCGTCACCAAGCAGGAACCCCACGCTGCCAGCGAAGGTGGACCGCTTCCAGTCGACCATGACTGAACGGTCCTACAGAGCCGCAGCGTTGTCCGCCAGGGCTCTGAACGTTTCCTCACTGCTAACCGCATACCAAGCGGAGCTCTGTGAGGATATGTCGAGTAATCCTGGACCGGCCGTTCTGGACGAGTTGGCCGCAGTCACAGACATTTGTCTCCGTGTCCAACGCTGCGCCGTCCAGGCCACGGGCAAAACAATGGGGATCATGGTGGTGCAGGAAAGAGCTAGATGGCTCAACCTCACCAACCTCCCAGACCTGGAAAAGGAGGATGTGCTTGACATGCCCATCGTTCCCGAGGGGATTTTCGTCTCCGCTCTTGCCTCCATGCAGAGGAGATGCGAGTCGAAAAAGAAGGAGGACGAGGCCCTCCACCTCTGCCTCCCTCGAAGTGCCCAGCCGCTGCCTTCGCAGCGGCAGCCCTTCGTCCAAGCTGCCCCGAACCCTGCTCGGTTCAAAATACCGAAAACGCAGAGGTCGCAGTCCGCCCCGAGTCCCCAGCCCAGGCAGGGGACGAGGGCGAGCTGGCCTAGAAAATCTCCGGTTCCGGCTGCAGCCCAGGCGCAGCCAACCCAGAATTTCGGCCAGCAGTCGAGGAAGAAGAAGCGAGCGGCGTGACAGCCCCTCCTTCTCCCCTCTGTGACAGAGCTGGAAGTCTACGGTTCCCCAGCTCTAAATGTGTCCCCGCCACCTCGAGAGATGCCTCAACACCATCCTCAAGTCCGCATAAACACATGTCACACACTTATTGATTTTTCTGTCATAAATCATTTTCCGCTGACGCATCCAGGCTTCGAGCCAAGGGCGCAGCTCGAAAAAATGAAAAGAAAAACAATAAAAACAATAAACAGTCCGTCAACTGTTCCCCTTCTGAGAGCAGCTACGGCCTCTCTCAAAGGGCGGACAATTGACGGGTCTGTGAAGGCACCACCGTCACGCACATGCGCAGTGCCAGCTGGAGCTGTAAAGGCACCACCGTCACGCGCATGCGCAGTGCCGGCTGGGGTCGGGAAGGCACCACCGTCACGCGCATGCGCAGTGCCAGCTGGAGCTGTAAAGGCACCACCGTCACGCGCATGCGCAGTGCCGGCTGGGGTTGTGAAGGCACCACCGCCACACGCATGCGCAGTGCCGGCTGGAGCCGTAAGGGCACCACCGCTACACGCATGCGCTGTGTCGGTGGGGATTGTCGAAATGGGGCACCACAGTGCTCAGACACTGGAGGGCCCCATAACACAACAAATAGAGGGGAAGAGACGTGACATCTCAGCTGGCTCTAAGGAGCATACAGCGGGAGATGCTCACGACATCTGCTTGGGTTTCCCAAGACAGTTACACGGAGCTACAGACTCCAAGTCACCGTCACCCCCCCTCGCTTCTCGGGCTATCTGTATTCACAAGCCCGGGGAGAGTCAACCCATATTCTGGAGAGAGAGATTCTCTCTCTCCTAGAAAGGAGGGTTTTATCTATAATGCCCGCCGAGCAGAGTCAGATTACGCAGACAAATGTCCTCGTAAAGCACCTGCTCAACATGGGTCTCATAATAAAACTAAACCCCGCGCGCCACGGCGTGCGGAGAGTATTGGTTATTATGAAATGCGTAATGGCACTACGCCACTGGCCGCACCCGACTTTTCTAGTACGGGGCGCGCCTACGGGTGCTGTCCTTTCACGGAAGGTGGCCACCACGGACGCATGTCTGACAGGCTGATAGGGTATTTACGAAGGTCGCCAGGTGAGGGGTCTCTGGAGCAGAGACCTCCAGCGGGCGCACGTAAATCACCCGGAGCTTTTAGCGGTGTTCCCCACGCTAAAACGCTTTCTGCCTTCTCTCAGAGGACACCATGTCCTCGTGAGGACAGACAACACGACCACAGTATCGTGTATGAACCACCAAGGGAGGTTGCGTTGTCTCCAATCACACACACTGGCACACAAACTGATCCCTTGGAGCGGCAGACGTCTCCTCTCTCTGAGAGTGACGCATGTACCAGGAGTGATGTACCTCGGGACAGAACTACTGTCCAGAGGTGCACCACTCTATGCAGACTGGACTCCACATCCAAGGATCGTGAGTCCGCTGTGGGTGCGTTACGGCAGAGCCGCGTTAAATCTGTTCGCATAAAGAGAAAATGCTCAATGACAATGCTCTGTTCTCTTTAATGCACGATTTAAACGCACCGTTAGGCGTGGACACACTCGTACACGATTGACCTCCGGGTCTTCTGTACGCGTTCCCACCCCTGGCTCTGATAACCCCAACTCTGGCCAGAGTGAAGGAGCAACGCCACACACTTATCCTGATGGCTCCGCCCTAGCCCGCAACGTACGGGCTGGTGGAGATATATCAGCTGTTGTGCGGGCAGCCATTGCAGCCCCCTCTACGCAGGGACAGATTGTCTCAGGCGGGGGGGGCGATCCTTCACCCACGCCCAGAGCGCGGGGCACTATGGGCCTGACCCGTGAGTGGTACAATCTGAATACAATGGGACTCCCTCAGAAGGTGATAAACACTATTCGGAGTGCGAGAGCTTCCTCCACCAGGTCTCTTTATGACTGTAAGTGGAAGGTGTTTGAGGAGTGGTGCCTTCAAGAAGGACACATCTCCTTTCAATGTCCTGTCGGGGTGATTTTATCATTTCTACAGGACTTGATCGATAAACACAGAGCTTTCTCCACGATCAAGGTGTACCTGGCTGCTATTGCTGCATGCCATGTGGGCTTTGAGGGTAAGACGGCTAGCCAACATCCTTTGGTCTGCCGTTTTATGAAGGGAGCTCGCAGGCTCCTCCCTGTCTCCAGGTCACTGGTGCCCTTATGGGACTTGGCAGTGGTTTTAAATGGGCTCAGAATGACCCCATTTGAACCCCTGGAAGGAGCTGACATGAAACATCTGTCACTCAAGACAGTGCTGTTACTGGCTCTGGCATCCGCCAAGCGGGTCAGTGATATTCATGCGCTGTCTGTACATCCTTCATGCACTCAGTTCGCCCCAGGGCAAACGAGAGTGTTGTTGAAGCCCAACCCTGCCTTTACACCAAAGGTGGTTGGTTCGTGTACCCCAATTGACATTGAGGCATTTCCTCCGCCGCTGGTTTCCTCCGGGGAACAGCAGCAGGATCTGTTGTGTCCAGTCCGTGCTTTACGCACATATATGGACAGATCAAAGGAGCTTCGTCTTAATGATCAACTATTTGTGTCCTGGGCTAACCCTCACAAGGGCAAGCCTGTTACTAAGCAACGGCTCTCCCACTGGATTGTGGAGGCAATTGCTTTGGCCGATACGAGTCAGAGTTTGCAAGCACCTTCGGGTCTGCGGGCTCACTCGACACGGGGCCTGGCTACATCCTGGGCTTTGTTCAAGGGTGTTTCCATCCAAGACATCTGTGCAGCGGCGAGCTGGTCCTCGCCGCTCACTTTTGTCCGCTTTTACAGGCTAGACGTCTCCGCTCCAAGCGTGGCCGAGCAGTGCTGGGCACCTTGTTGAGTCGGGACTCTACCTGTTAAGTTCTGGTTGGTTGGTGATTTTCGAGATAAGCTCGTCTGGCAATACGGGAGCTACAATTTCCCATAGTGAGACATCGAACGGAGTGTTATGAATGAGAACTATAGGTTACTTACGTAACCCCAGTTCTCAGAGTAACATGAAGTGAGATGTCTCACCAGACGGCCTTCCTTGCTATGGTGAAGCGAGAAGAGGTGCTTATTTTGAATGACGCATGCGTCGTGGCGCAAGCTACTTATAGGGGGTGATTCCCTGACGTTGACGTCAAGATCACCAGCCAATCAGGATTGGCGTAATGAGATTGATGCTTCTGTTTGCTCCGCGATGAGGCGCATCCATAGTGAGACATCTCACTTCATGTTACTCTGAGAACTGGGGTTACGTAAGTAACCTATAGTTCTTTACTCCCAGAGTCTGAATAAAGGAGTCAAAGCAGAGCATTTAATAGGAGCCGACACTATGGGGAACGTCATGTCACCAGAGACAACACAGCAAATTAGCTGATAATTAAATTGTTCTCCATTAGGGAAAGAGCAAAGTAATAACTCACACAGTAGGACTGCCAGCTCCATTAATGTCTCTATTCTCCTCGTGTGGGTGGATAAGGGAGCGGCAGCTCAAAACACACAGGAAAGATGAGAGGAGATTGAGGAGGTCACATTCTCATAAAAACGTAATGATTGCATGAACAGTGTGACAGAGAGAGGATTGTGTACAGTATGTCCATTGCTTCGTTCATGGACTGCACAGCATTGTAAATAAAGAGTAGAGTATTTGACCAGCTGTGCCATTGATTATCACAACACTGACCACTTCTCAGTACAGGTGAGCATCATTTGTGTTGAGCACCATTATCCATCATTATCATTGCATTGTCTGGGGCCAAGAAACACTATTTAAATTCCCGTCAACTGACATCCACTTGCAGGCTAAAGGCAATGTGGGTATAGAATGGTATGTGGGGCTAAAAGGTAGTGTGTGTGTGTGTGTGGCTGTGTGTGTGTATATAATCACCCAGCTGTTGAAGGGGCTTTAGCCTCCAGCTGTTAGCCCGGTGATGACAGTGGTCCATGGCCCCACCTTCATGCTCACTGACCTGGGTAATTACCTCGTCCATCTGACCCCCTCCCCTCTAGACGCCACCGCACCACTCTGAGCAAGCTGGCTGTCACAACACCACTGAGAACTGGTTTGAGACAAAGCTATATATATGGAGGATTTTGTTTCACGTTAAAAGAAAAAGCTCTATTATGCCACCAACCTTAAGATCATCACCTCTGCATGTTTCTGCTGTAGCATAAACACAAAGGTTACAAAGGAAGTGATTGCAACAATATGAAGTAGGCAATCATAAAGCCATCTTCCGTGTAACAAAAAGGAAAAGAGAGACCTCAGCAATCCCCACTGTTAGCCTGGAGGGAAAGTTCACTGCCTCCATGTGGCCTTATGACAATCTCTGAACCTGACTTCATCAAAGATGTGGACACACGATCAGCCTTGGCAAGATTGTCCTCAACAACTGATGACAGGGAAGAGGATGATGGGGAAAAAAGAACACATGCTGAGCCAAATACATTCCCACCCTTTTCTCCTCTATTGCTCCTCCTAACAGTCTCAATGGCTCTCTCTGTCAGTGAGCAGAGACAAGAAAGACCCGGATGATCAGTAATTTCACACCTGACAGACTTCCCTTCTCTCTGATTTGATATCATTTGTAGAAAGAAGGTACATCTCATTGCTCTACGCGTCTCCCCAGTGGGATATAATGCATTCTGTTCATCTCATTTTCTGGAATACTGGGAGTGCGCAACAGCAGGCCAATCACAATTGGGCCAGCCAGGAGGGGTAAAGGAGAGCAAATGGAGGACAAGTGGGGAATGAAATTAAGACAATAGCCTTGCATCTGGTCCTCTGGGCATACTGATGTGTGTATGCGTACTATATGTGTTTAAAAACGAAGTGGAGAGCAACTGTCTCCACGCAGCCAATGTGAATATAATTAAGGCTTTACTATCAGCAAACATTTGGACATCTGGCCTTGTTTCTTATCACCCAATACCTCACAGAATCCGGGTTCTTCCAGATTCATTGTGTTTACATGTGTTTCAGTGTGTGTGTGTTTTCATGATTATGGCTGTGTTTATGTGTTTAAAGCTACAGTATAGGATGATTAGTATGCACAAGCAACACTTCACTGTGCTTATCCAAGCCTGCATTTGAATGGGTAGCATGTCCCAGCTCCCCCAGTAACCTCCCACCCCCCCTCTCTCCACCTCCTGCATCCACCCTGGAGAGGCTGCGTCAGCTGGACTAGACTGGGGATCAATGCCGGGGAAACAGCCTCATAATGGCCCAGATTAATGATGAAAAATGTGCTGTCATTCTGTACGGTCCTGGATATTTATCACTGGGGAAGGGGTCTGTGGCCAATAGAAGCCTCTTATCACCCTTGTGACCTGGGAGGCTGGTGGCAGGACAAGAGTGTAACTGTGGTTGTGACTGTCTCCAGCTGGAGCCCTAATGGAGGTGCTCTCTTGGGCATATTCTCAGAAGAGGAATGGCTGCTCTTAAATGGATACTAGAGCTGTTGCTGCTGCTTTTGATAGGCCAGACCTGCAGCCGCTGCGACCTCTGTTTCTATTTGAGAATGCGTTCGCTTGAATGGACTGTCTGCAATCAATCTCACACACAGGAACGCTTTGCATGTCTCAGGTTTGCGGCTCCAACTTCTTTGTATAATAACCCTTTAGAGGAGAGAAAATGGAAAATGCTAAGAGAGCACACCAAAATGTATTTCTCCCAACTGTGACATTGGCAGCTTGAGAGAGTCAAAGACAATCTTAAAGAGAATAAATGCATTCAAGTGCATTTATCAGGAAAGACAAATGCCCATCCAAGCCTATAACCCCAGGTACCATTATTTGAAAGAAATAGACATAATCTCTAAAGGTACAATCATGGTCTCCTGAGAGATGTCTTTCACAAGGCCTTGAGGATGGATGGCTCCAAGTCTACTGGTCTCCTGGTGACTTTAGAGACAAGGCTATTACTGGCCTGTCAAAGGACGAGTGGGTCTGAGGAGTCTACAACCACAGGACATCAAGTGGTTCTTCAATTACCTTTCAACAATCTAAAGATACGTTAGATGGAACAAAGGATCTTAACAAAAGCCTACATGAAGTTCCTGCTTGTGGGTCTTGCACCTTCCACGTGAAGAAACAATATCAGCACTCACTGTTGTCACACAGTTTTTTTTAACGAGGAACTTACCAAACGCTGCAATGATGTAAGCTGCAAGTCGGTATGGGTAAATAAATGATCTGACCATCATGTTCACATTCTGAACTGGCATTAAACATCACACAAGATGACATTCATTTCCATTGAGCACTGGGGGACAAGGTGCACTTCATGAAAGACAAGGATGCATGCAGAAAGAAGCAAGGTTTACTTCACTTCATAGTCCACTCACTGACAACATGTTGTACTTAGAACAAGGTTTCAGTATTTCAAGGTAGCCTAATATTCTGCAGCTGGGTACCTGTTACAACCATATAAAGGTTTACAAATGTAGTCCATGTTTGGCTGTATGCAGATGTTTTGTGTTTGTACAAGCAAAGAGAAAGGTGTCCTCAAGGTAAGCAGAGAGACCACTGAAACCCCTCGAGGACCCATTGTTCTATTTACATCCACCTTGTTGTGACCCTCACTCTGGGAATCTGTCTTGTCCTGTGTAGACATCATTTCAAAGCTCCTCAATGCCTTCTGTTGTTATTTGTTGTCTGCCTCGTTGTTTTTCTCAGTGATATGCGAGCTTTGACCCTGAGCGCAAGGAATCTGTCAGTCCTGAAAATCATAGGCAAATGTCAAAATTCCTTCTTTCAGACATTCACTGCAGGGATGCATAAGACTGCCTTTTTTCCTGTGCATCCTCACCAATAAGACACTAGCATCTGCTGCCCCATCCAGCCCTAAATATTGAATCCTGGCTCTCTGGCCATAGCAAAGCTATAAATCCCATGCAGCCATGGCACTAATGGACATAAGGCCTCTATCCAGGAATGTGAAGCATAAGCAGATATCAGGGCCTGAAGCAGGGGTGGGGGTGCGGGGGGCAATTAAGTGTGTGGTGCAGGGAGGAGTGCAGGTGTGTGGACTGGTGATAAGGACAGTGGTGCTGCCATTACTCATCCCCCACCAACAACAGCAAATAGACTGCCAGCAGATGACGGGTCTGCTCTGGCAGCCTCCGAAAGCTTTTCCTCAGCCGGAGAGAAGAGTGTGTGGCGGAACAGAGTGGATAAGGAATAGATAGCAACCAAAAGCGCATTTCATCACGCCAGGAAAGACAGGGGGAAAAATGGTTTTATGCAATATTGTTGAGGGAATAGTCGTTTATAAAAAGGAGGCAATTCTGCAGGCTGGGTTGTTTCAAAGCAATTACGATTAATTATTGTTGCTGGTAGCACCTCATATTTGAGATAGTGGGTTTTATTTCCGCTAAAGTGCAGCTTCAAAAAGCCACACAGAAACATAATTTAAAAATAATGTGTTTATACAATTTGTAAATATAACACAGATTACACCATTAGTCAATAACTCAACCTTTCAAGATAGTAACTGAAAAGGATATCCTATTTCTCCACTGGTAATTGAACATCAGTCAGAGCAGCGAAAGATTATTATGAATGTGATCATCATCAGTATATCATTTCTGTTGAAAGTTATAAGGAAAGCAACATGATTGCAAAGCAGTTACACAAATAAACCCACACAGTTCTAATGATTAATACAAGTATAAAGGAATAGAGGTTGTTTAATGGCAAAGCTTATTGGAGGCACCAAACCATGTTTAATAAAAGGCAGGTCAAGTTTGCTTCTTATTGTTAAGCATATGTTTGAGTTACATAAAATAAAACAAGGTATGCTCTCTGCCTTGTAGAAGTATATGATTACCAAAAACACTTTCCGCATGCTTACTTAAATAACTTATATAAACCTCTCCACATCCATAAATACATTCAGGGAGCATAAAGTGGTGAATTATCAAAAGAGGTCAGTTTGAATGTAATTTTGCTGATATGCTGACAGTCTAGTTTGTCAACTACAGAAGTTCATCCCCAGTCACAGCAGTGCATCCGTGTGCCCTGAGGATCTTGGTGGCCCCTTTCTCCCGGTCAGCAGATACTGTGTTGTCTCACTGGCCTTGGGGCTAAGGACATCCTGTCTGCCTGTCTAGTAGGGCGGCCGCGGAGCCCGACAAGCAGATGCATGCTGTTTCATGTGTAGCAGCATGCATATGGATGTGCAGGTTCAACCACTTGACAAGGGATTGAGACCTGTGAAGAGAGCATCTCTGCTGAGGGACTGGGGAAAAGGGCATCTCTTGGCTGTGACAAAGTCATTGTCATCTGTGACATTTACCATTGTCCCCTTCATATCCGTGTGCCGTCATTTCCCTTGTCTGTTCAAGCAAGCTTGTGGGTGGCAAGGTGTCACACCAAAAGGACGCACGGGGAAATACTTGTACCTGCTGATTAAAATTCATAAGGGACATGGAACTTTGTGAGAGAGAAAAGTGGAAAGAAATTGCAGACAAATCCACAAGCAGTTTATTTATTTTTTCACAAAGCTCCTTTCCTTCTCACTAATATGGCTTTTGGATGCTGATGTCAGCAGTTCCCTATTCCCAGCCGCAGCTCCTTGGAAGTTAGCAATCCTACCACTGCTGGCCTCCGGCAGTCCCGTATCGAGGGCAAAGCTGAATAAGAAAATGATGGTCTATTTAACCAATAAGAAAAACAACGTGGCTCTACAGTATATACAGATCTGATTATATACTGTTCTTCACTGCGCAAACAAAAATGTGTATGGTTATTATGAGAGAAAAAAGCACACATAGACTATCTGTGTGCAGTATGTGGCAAGTAGAGTAGAAGGAAAGAGAGGCTTTGCCTTCCAGACAGGGGCCGATGCCACCTCTTTCTCCCATGCCTCTGTCACCTGCTTGGTATCCTCGCTGTTTAATTAGCTGGTAGTAATCAAATGGTGGGAGATTAAGACCCCTAAAATACTGTAGGCAGATGATAAATCCTCCAGAGACACAAAAGCCTTGCGGAGGGAAACAAAACACTGAAACTGTTTATTATGTTGAGTTGTAGGGAAGATTGGGAGGGAGGGAGGGAGGGAGGGAGGGAGGGAGGGAGGGAGGGAGGGAGAGGGTGCTTATCTTAAATTTACCAAAACAACCCGGTGGAGAAAAACAATGTGTAAATCACCTCACAAGCAGAGGGCTGCAGTAATTACACTAAAGACACTCTGCACAAACACACCATACAAAAGCGTGCATTGATTTTTCTCTCTTTCCTATAGACTATATGGAAGTTACACAAAATATGATATTGCTAAATGTCGCACTGTATAGCCAAGTCTACACCACTCTGAAGCAATGATTCTTCATTTCAAATAAGAGACATGCTTTTTATACAATTGTGTAGGATGAAAATGTGCTCATAATCAATGTCTTACTGCACAGCATTTTCACGACTTTTGGTGCGTCCCGCAAATTGAGACGATGTCCCGCATATTTCATTTTGATTGGTCAAAAGGCTTTTCTGCGGAGAAAGGCTGGCACGCGTCGACATTGCATTTACATGTCCCACATTGTCCCACACGAACATACTCTCTGTCCCACTTGTGGCTTTCTGGCACCTGGTCACCCTACTTACTCTGAATATATCAAGTTCAATAATGTTGAATCCTGATAGTATAAATAACATCCTAAACATATCTCAAGTGTGTCTACTAGTCAAAGCAGTGGTTGCTTTTGTTCATGTTTTTAAAAAATGTGACCACTGAGTGTTACACTTATCTGGAAGGATGTAATAGCAACATCTGTCTTGTGGCAATTTCCTGATGCCTGATCTGTAGTGGGCTGGGAGTAATTGTCATGATATGTTTCCAATTTGTCACCAAATATGAAACAGGAATCTTCCAATAATATAGCAGGGTTATGCTTGTAATAGTATAGTAGTGGAAATAGTTGAAGAACTATGAACATTTACAAACATTTAAAAAAGGAGTTGAATGCAAGACTCTACATGTGTGAGTGTGTACTGTACATTTATGAATGTGTGTGCACGTGTGTGTGAATTAATTTTCACCCAGTATTGTCCGATCCTCTGAATTCCAGTTTTAGATCTCTTGTGTCTGCCCCCCTCACGACAGCTAGAACAGGTGTAACTGGTCTCTCTCTGTATGCCTACCACACACACCCCATGTGTGCCTAGACACACAACCAAGTGCTTACACACAACCTTGACCTTCTCCCACTGAAATTGGAGGTGAAAGGGGGGATAAAGGGGAGACAAGAAGGGCGGACAGCGATGGCAAGAGGAACGTGGGGTTGAATTTGAGAACAGGGTCAAAGAGTGACATGAGGAACCACATGTTCTCACATGAGAGGAAAGTATGGTGATATTGAGGTACAGATGCATAAGAAACTGTAGGGATAGAAATATTTGTTGTCTCCATTGGCTAAAGGCAAAACATGCATAAATGATATTGTGGTTTTTAAGTGGTTACTATGGTATAGTAATATGGAAAGAGTATCAAGCCATGGTGTTTTTGCTTTGCCTTTGTTTTAGCTAAGAGTCAGTGGGCGAGACAGGCCTTTCTGGCTTTGATGAGTGTAATTACGTTTTAAAGAGTGCCGCAGGAGTAAATTCATTACCCAGCCAGCCAGCTCTGGTTGCCCGGCTCTCTCCGTCTCCGTCTCCCCTAGCTCAGCGCGTACAGACAGGGCCTGCAGACACGCACACACAGTAAGCTCCCCGCAGACCAGCCACCGCTATAGGGCTTCAGCTCTGCAGCCACAGCCCCCCCTCTCATCAGGGCTCTGCAACTCTCCATGCAACCCCGAATCTTGGATGAATTGGTGGAAAGAAAAGACGAGCACTCACATACTCATGTGAAGCAGACACACACCGATACAATACAACCACACACACACACACACACACACACACACACACACACGCCAGAACATCCACCCACGGTGCTTTGGGCTGTAATCTCTGCTTGTTCCTGGAGGTTCAACTTAAAAACAGTGGAATAACAACGACCCTAATTCCTTCTACATATAGTAACACATGAGCAATCTTCATGACCACGGGCAAAGGAATATCTCCGTGACATACATGAACTGATGCCATGTACATATCTAAATAAGCCCTAGCATTTCAGGGGCTATGAGCTCAATTCTTTGCACACTGTGCACACGGGGTCAATCCCAAAATTGATGGAATTGATTTTCTGCACCAAACTGTCTATCACAATTGGAAAGGTAAAATCGAATGGAGGGTCTCAGCAGAATGGTCGATGGCCAGAGGGAATTGACCACCAGTGTTGGATTGCTACGAGTTTGAAGAACCCTCAGGACTCTTATAACGAAAGAATGCATGGCAACGGCAGATATCCGTGGACCCTTTATTTCGTTTTGGTGTGCGTATGCATGTTTGTTTGTGTTTGAGCTCTAAACGTGTCTTATCACTCTGACCCCAGACTTACGGCTGCTGAGATGTGTTACCCCTCCTCTTCCTGTCACTTGTTTCCACTCTAGGGAGCCTATGAATTTAAGTCCTCACAGCGGGGGCAGATTGGGTATTAACAGCCCATCTATACCCCAAGCTGCTTCGCATTCATTTTGTTTGTGTGTGTGAAAGAGAGGAAGAAAAGGAGGTAGACATGTTTTTAAACACATATGTCTTTAACTATGTTTCCTGCTGTCATGAATCCTTATTCATCTGTATGTCAGATTGTGTGTCTCTATGCTACGCTGCAGCCATTTTATACGACCTCGACTATGTCCGTCAGTCTTTGGGAGAAGAAAAGAAATGTCTGCAGCCTCTCATCTCCTCCCCTCTCTCAGCATGTCGGCCTGTGTCTCTGTGAGGATTCATCATGCATCCTTAGGAGTCGATCAAGGGGAAAACACCTCCCTCTTTCTACCCGCTCTTCCTCCTCCAGCTCCTCTTGCGCTCATCTAACATTAATGGCTGTTGTTTTTTTAATGAGGAAGTGGATGTCCCTGTGCAGCTTGTCCGTGGAGGACTTGCAGAGGGGGGATTGGGGGGAGGGAGAAGAGATGTACTGGTGCAAAACACATCCCCCGGCTGTGAAGCTCAAACGCCAGCCTAGCAGGATGGGACCGAGGGGGGGCACTCTCTTAGTACATATTGCCATGCCCTCTTTCAGCCTTCAAAGAGCAAAACAAGCCAACCACAGCGTTCTGCCTCTCTTTCCCTCCTCTGCACTCTGTGAACAGGCAGCATGCATTATGATAATAGACATCCCTGTGTAAAGCTTCTACCAAGTCATCTGTGAATCAAAAAGGTCTTTGTAAGTAGTACTTCATTGTATTATCTGAGTTTTTGCTTCCCTGATTGTTGCAATGGGAGCACTATAATGAGAAGCACCGCAGCAGCAAAAAGAGGTTTAGAGAATATATGGAATATATTTTTATTTTTGGGGAAATTGTAACAACAATGATCAGAAATGAACAGCCTGTGAGATGTTTAAAGAAAAGTGTTCCATTCTAGTTGATGTCCTACTGCCTGCATCCTTACATTTCTGACTAAATACAATGTGTTTGTGTTGTTGTCTACTACTGTCAATATGCTGGATGTTTGCCAAAAACATGGATCAAACAAATTCATACCAACAATTTACCACTTGTGTTAATGTCTCAGAAAGAGACAAGAGGGATGATATATGCCAGATTTGAGCTAACAGCTCATGTCCATCTGCAGGCGGACACATAAGAATCAACTGACCCTTAAACATTACTTAGTGTCTATCAATAAGTACAAACCAGAGCATCAAACTTCAAATTCATGCCATAGCTGCTGCTACTGTGGGGAAATGGCCTTTCTATTATCACATGCAGCCAAAGTGGGTTTACAGGCAGTCAATTATATTTGTATTTTGTTGTGTTTTTGAAACTGTAAATCAAAACATTAACATTACCTACAGTATAGAAAACAGGCACATGGCTAACCTGTGTATATTCGCCCTTTGCATTATGTGAGAGTGGGCGTATTTAGGGCGGGGTCTTTGGCCCTCAGTAACCCATTCAACTGCCTATTTGTGGAACCAGCTAAGCGTTCACTGCTACATGTTTTTTAATATCACTTACATATTCATAGTCTAATAGCAACCCACCCAGCTGTGCACACACAATGGGCCTTTTCCGTTTTTACCCATCTACCTTTTGTTATTAATGACAATAACAAAAACTGTTAGAACTGCAAAAATAGAGGAAAGGGAGGAGGTGTTAATTTTAACATCTGATATTATTTTTAAATAATAAACATTTTAGATTTTATATATATATATACTATAGCATGTACAAATAAAATAAATAGCATGAGTGTGACTGAATGCTGAAAGAAATACAGGTTTGTTTTCCTGATATTGTACAGTCTTTTAGCGGTATGCTACCAAAAGATATAAAAGACACTTGTTTGATATGTATAGAGCTCTCAGCCATCCCCTCATACGGCACTCTGCTAGCTAAAAGAGTGGAGCACAAGCACACATATTGCCAGTGAGAGTCTGAAATGACATGACACAAAGAGACTGAGATACTGGCAGCCAATTAAATAAAGGAAATGGCCTTCATCATTGTATGATTAATGGAGCACACCATTAGTGCATAATGTTGCCCCCACCATCTCTACCTGTGTGAGTGTGTGTGTGTGTGTGTGTGTGTGTGTGTGTGTGTGTGTGTGTGTGTGTGTGTGTGTGTGTGTGTGTGTGTGTGTGTGTGTGTGTGTGTGTGTGTGTGTGTGTGTGTGTGTGTGTGTGTGTGTGTGTGTGTGTGTGTGTGTGTGTAGGTGTAGGTGTAGGTGTAGAAGAGAAAGCACTAGGGAGAGGTGGGTACTAGAGTCCCAAGGGTGTAGTAGCTAGGGGTTTTCATCGCTCTCTCCTCCCTCTGAGTGATAATTCTGCTGTTATTCAGGCAGGAGTGGGACGGGCAGTGCTGGGCCCGTGATAAAGCACCATGGCCTTTAAAAATTCATTTCCACCCAGCATTCATCTCATTCCCATTCAGCGCTGGTCTACACCCTGCACTCACACCCATGCGCACAGAGAGAGTCATTACAGAGCCATGATCCATACTCAAAGATCCATCTCTATCCACTAATTAGAAAAAAGCTCCACCAAATATGAGAAACAGCTTTAGGGAAGCATCATTTCACTTCTCCTTTTACTTCAGGTGAAGTATGAATCCAGACAGAAATGCAGTGCCAAGATGATGAAAAAAGATGAGAGGGAGAGATTTTCTAGGCTTGGTCTTGGTGTGTTTGTTTCCACTTTATCAGAGTATATGTCCAGATCATAAGCTGTCAAAAGCTGACAGTTGTTCTGGCTTCATAAAAACTCCAATCTGTCTTTGCTGTATACTAGAGAATAGCACACCACTGCAGACAGATGGAAAGGCTAAGGTTGAGAGGAGCGCTACAATGCACATAACTAATCAATGGCTCTCACTACCAGACAGAAGTAGTAAGAAATATAAGGTGCCTATTGACCTAACAGTCACATTAACACACTACTAAACCTGCATTAACAAGGGCCATTTTTCAAGTGAAAAGATTAGAGAAAAGACACAAATGTATGTAACAACGGGAAGAGTTGGCTCTGAGATCATTGACAGAGGGCAGAGCTCACTCCCAGATGTCAAGTCTCCACCCTCACCTTCAACATTTTTGGATGAGTAGCCTCAGAAGGGCAGCAGGCTCAACAACTAATGATCTGCAGTCCCCTGGCTGCCCTTCCCTGACCATGTAACACCCCCAAGACAAACATACACCCCTAAAACATCTGCTCAGCAAGCACACGTTCCATCCCCCAACATGTATGTAAGAGCACCCTCGACCACTCTCACTTAGCAGCCACACCCCTGCACCATCCTCTCAACTTCCACTTAGCAGTAAATCCACATCAAACCCCCCTAAAGCAGACATTTGCACACAGACAGAGGGAGCCTGGACCAGCTAGGAAAACTAGCCCCGCCTGTCCGTCTGTGTGCTCACCCCCTGAGCCAGCGCATCAGGAAAGACTTCCCCATGGAGGGGGAGGAGGGCTGCTGTGTTGGCTATGCCACAGCTCCACAGAAGTTCCATAGTGCGCCTCCATTGATGGGTCCCCAACCGCTGGAGTCTGCCAATCGGTATGCCCCATTTCTACAATGACTGTGCCCAGGACCTCCATTCAATAACTCTGGGAGACGTCATTAATATGGAAGTGTTAATAGGTGGAGCTGCACACTAATTGCGCACTGGAACAGGATCATGTTTAATATTAGAATCCATTACGCACCGGCTGTTGCAAGCGGAGGCAAATGAATTAAGACAACACATTATTTACTCGTGCACAGGGCAAATGGAGACTGACAGCACCGAGAAGGTTGACACTCAACATGGCAGCTGTTACACACATCTGTTGGCTCTCGTTTCTGCAGCGCTCAGCGGCCCTTTGATACTACTGTAGCTGCTCCTGTAATTAGTTGACTTTCCTGTTTCTCTGCTCGGCCAAATCTAGCTGCAGTGGGCAACACAAAGAAATGACGGCACTGTAGAGTCCAAGGTTGAGAGCAGCTTCTTTCAATGGGAGAGGGGATTAAGCTATTAGCTGTGGCCTTAAAACAAGGTCAGCAATATGGTAACATAAAGGGAAGATCAGGAGAGTGGCAACATGCGAACAGCATATCATTTGTCAAACACTCCTAATTGTGATCAAATTCAGTGTTTTTTACACACAGGTTTTGTATTTGCTTATATAAAATTGTCTCTGCTAATTAATTCAATCTTCATTCCTCCGAAGTCTCAAAATGTAAAAAAAAGAGGAAATAATTATAAGAAATAATCATTTAAAAAATGCAAGGACAACATTTGTAAAGTATAACAGTGACACATTTATTTCCTCACCCTTGCCTTCCTTTCACAAGTCCCTAATGAGCATGTCGCTGGCAGAATTAATTTCGTATTGTTTAATTGATTCCCAAACAGCTCCCATCCATCATGGGGCCATTCAATATATTTGTCTTTTAATCTCTGTAGGCCCTCATCATAATTCTATAGCACAGGCCATTACACACAGAAAGAGGGCTCAGACAGTGCTGTGGGAATCTTTAACACTGCCCACACACAAATGCTGACACACCAACACATATACTGTATATCCATATATATTTAATTGATGTTGTATTAAATATACATCCAAACAAGCCGAGGAGTTGCTGCTGCAGTGGTACCCACTCCAGCGATGAGGGCTGGTGCACCAGGGAGTGCATCTAACAACTGTTAAACATTAATAATTCCTGGTACATCTCACAAGCTACTGTAATATTCACCAGAGCTGTGAGAATCCAGAGTAATTGGGAAATGTGGATGTCTCACTATGTAGTTCAAGCTGATTGCACTTCCTAATGTAAGGAACCCCTGAATATGTACTGTGGGCATTTAACTACCAAATAAACTGCCATGTTGAGTAAACACTTCTCTTCTATTTCAAGAATGATTTAGTTCAAATGGTTGTACCACTATAGTGTAATGAATATTTAGTTGTGAAAGAGCAGTACATAATATTTACTAAGCTGTTCAGCTAAAATGAATAATGCTTACTTGGCTGGCTGTGTCACAAAACAGTAATGTTGATTCGGCCACGAAGAGTACGGATTGCTTGGCTGTGCAACAGAATAATGGCTCCGTCCTCTTTAGATGCAGGAGCGATTGTGAGGGCCTCGTCATGTATCAGCACCCACTGACGTGCCCATCCCAGGGGCGACCACTGCACCATGTCCCGTCCCTGACACGCCAACATAATGAATGGCCCGGCTAATGAAGGTTTACTAATTGATTATGGAGAAAACAGAGTATTACTCACCCAATGATGGCAGCTCTGAGGGGTCCTGAGACACTTAGTCAATGCTCTGTTTTTCCAGCCTGTCCAGCCCAGAGGGCCTTAATATCGACCTTCTGACCAGTATGGACACCTCGTGTAGGATGAAGTGCATTACTTTTATAATATTTCATTATCCTCTTACACGTTTTATTACAGCGATCATCGCATATTCTTTTTTTGTCCATGCATCCATTAACATTAATTCAGCAAATTAATGTGTTGTACATCTTGCTGCAGGCATACACCAAACCCAACCAGGTGTATCTGCCAGTGATGAGAGTGAATGGGGATTTTCAAGGCTTTACACTCTAAAGCTGTTGTTCAATGAAGCAGATAGAAGCTGCTAAGGTGGGAGGTGTATGTAGTGGGCCATTGTCTTTGATTAACTAATTAGTAGACATTATCAAGACTAAACAGAAGTCATTACCAGTGGGCTTTTAGTGAGGAGGCACTCATTTCCCAACGGACCTCCAACCACTGTCTCTGCCCAGGCCACCACAGCCCAGGTCACTTATTAAATCTATAACGACTAATTTTGCTTTTTAAATGAAGCTCTAATTGACTTTCGTGTGAAGAAAGCAATGCGGCTGATCCAGCTTGTATTATCAGATCACTGATTGAATCACTGATTGAATGGGAATTGGTGGTCTGCTATTGGGTTTCCAGACAATGAAAGCTAAGATACAGAGATTGCTGATCCGACTGCTGATGCTTTCAAACACACACTCATTATCATACACACACATTAATATATGCTCAGCGGGATTTCAGACTAGCAATTTCTTGGTTTTATTGTGCTGTCCGTCATGTTTCATGTACTTTATTCATTTCATTCTTTGAAGAAAGGTAACTTCCATAAGTCTGATGTTGAACTGCAGCTGAAGAGTTACATATTCCTGTACCAGCCACCACGTGCTACAGCAACAGCGGGGCAAGTTGAAGTCAGAAAAGCAGCAGAAATTACATTTTGTGTTCATGGCATCTCAAAAGAAGTGTTTGACACTGCAGATTCAGTGGGTTGAATATGCTCCCCATTGCCATCTTCTATCGAGCTCAGGCAGAGTGTCCTCCGGCTCACAGGCAGGGGCCGGACCATAATCAAGGAATTATCATAATTCACTCTAATCATAAGTGAAGGAGGGCAAAATGACTGAAATTAAACTCTGGATTACTGCCTCAGACTGCAGGGATGTTTCAGTAACTGCTATTTTCTGCCAGTGTTTTAAATATATGTTTACCGTACTCGTGCCGCCAATTAAAACACTAAGTCAACGGGAGTGGCACAGGATTACTGGAAAGCAACGCACACATGCACACACATCCCGGTGAGGATTTATGCTGTTGGTGTGTAACAAGAGGTGCTAAGGCTGAGTGATGTGATTGCTCAGAGTGCTGTATGGCTGCGCTCCCAGTCTGGGGCCTTAGTCAGTTCCACTGCAGAGGGAGCAACATGCTGGGAGAAGGAAGGAGGCTAAATAAAGGCCTGGTCAGAAAGGGCCGTTCTGGTCTAATTGAGTCCTTTGGGCCGAGGGTCCACTGATCAGAGACTTGTTACAGGAATCCGGTTTCATGGTTTCCAAACAATGAGATTTCAGAGAAGGGATTTGTAGTCCTGTGGGATTGCTTCCTAACCTTTTCTGTGATGTTTGAGGTTCTCTCTTGGTTGTCTGCCCCTGTGTTCCTCTGTTTGAAATCGGATTACTATGACAATATGGAAACACTCCGGTTGAGCTCAGCAAGTGGTATTCACATATAAAACATTGCAGTGATGCTGTGAATACTGTTTGATGCATACAGTGTGGACCTTTTGTTAGATGACTAGAGCATATCTGGCTGCAATATGGATATATCTCTTAATGCCGACAATCAGAGCTTTCCTCCCCATTGAACAATGATGCACGGGCTGAAGAATCAAAGATCTGAGTCAGTGTTCTGAGGTACCTTAAACTTTATTCTGTCTTGTTGTCCAAATGATTCATTATAACTATATATTTCATAAAGTTGGATTGTACTGCACTCAAGAAAGACAAAAGGTAACCCATTTAAAATATGTAATGCATCAATGCTAAAGTTGTTAAGATAAACTACAAGGTTTAAACAATGCACAGCTTTTGTCAAAGATAAACCAAGTGAGAAAAAAACACTACAGAGAGAAAAGTTCATCAGAGGACCCTGATTGTAGAACAACAAAGTTACAACGGCCCAAATGAGAAACATTCACAGCATCCACAAAGAGATTCCCGAAAGAAAGGTCTGTTTTCTTGCTTGCTTATTCTCCCTTTCACTCTTTATCTCTCTAAACAATCCCCGGGAGACAGAAAACAACAAAGACAAATGACTTTGGCCTTTTAAAGAAGCGTCAAACCTGTCCCTCCAGTGAGCCGGGGATCCACAGAGGTGTCCGCGTTTCTTGTTCACCCCCTGCAGGGGCATTAACTAGTGGGGGATCTAGATGAGCTTCCTGTGGAGCAGGAAAGGCCAGGACAAACAGAGGCGCTGCGCTGGTTTTAATAGGCGCAATGCCCACTCAAGTGTAGCAGTTCATAAATTAGAGAGGAGTGCGAAGAGAGGAAGATGGGAGACTGAGCAAACACACGTAGCAAACTCATGACAGAGAACCGACTGCCCTCTGGACCATCACTCACTTTGGGATAATGTAACAGAAAAAGAGAGGAAGGCAAAGCAAGATGAGATGTGGAATCTCATAAAATGATAGTAATTTACCAAGGCTTCAGTGAAGAAAGCACAGGAGCCTACCAACTGCTTGAGATGCACATTCAAAGCTATCAAACCCTCAAGTCTACGCTTTTGTTATGGTTTAGAGAGAAAGCGGTAGGGAGGAGGGAAAAAGGGGGACAGCCACAGAGCCTCGTCCACCTGATGCCACAACGCTGCCTTGCACAGCTTCCTTTTGTAGCCCAAAGTGTTGGACAGAGGAGTAAGGCCGACACAAAGAGCAGACAGGACTCTCTGCAGGACACTCTTTGTGCCATGGCCGCTCACAGGCGGAAGGACAAAGCCGTCAGCTGCCTGGACACCTCGTTAGGCCGCTCCCCGCAGCTCTCACATGGCACGGGGTTGACTGCAGCCCTCACGCTGGGATCGGCTCACCGCTACAGTGAAGCCTTAGCCACAAAGAAATACACACATGCACGCAGACAATGTGTAACTGTGGAGCGTCAAAGACCAAAGGAGAAATACAGTGCTATAAAACACACCTGTTCTGTAGAAGCTTCAAGGCCCTCCTTTCAAAAGCCTCTTTCATGGATATTTGCTTAGGTTGTTAAAGCTGATCTTTTCAGATGCAGTCCACAACAAAAGCGCCTCAAGCCTGGTAGAGACGGCTGGGGGAAAGGGATGAGGCTCCCTTTACTTCTAATGCTCTTTTATCTTTTTACCCTTTAGAATATAGATTAAGGCTTTTTACTGAGGTTAGGTGGGTGTTGACTATATCAATGAGTTACATGCAGACCTATATTTATAGAGTCAATCGGACCAGAGCAGAGGAGAGATATGTCAATAGAGAAGTACACACTGTAGCAAACTGTATATAGTGTACATACACTGATACACACTGATACCAATTATACTTTATATTGTGGCAGTGTCTGTTCTTGATTGGATTATTAAGTCATCAACATTTCAGCATGGCTGTCAGATATGAGTTTAGAAGTAAATGACACAAAATAGTATATGACAGCTGGAAAAAGCAAATCCAAAGACCTTAAATTGATGCATGCATGCATGTCATTTGCAAAGGAATAAATTGTTTTGACATTCTGAGGTTCCATCATGTTTCCACTCACAAGCTTCCAAAGGCTGTGTGAGGCTGTTATTACTTTCACCAATAGGCGCTTCCTGTTAGCATGCCCTGGAATATTAAGTAGGCATAGTGCTTAGCTTGCTTAGACCAAGGCAAATAAATATGCCAGAATTAGTTCCAGCTTCATACGCCTTCAAAATAGGATCCACCAGTCAAAACAAGCCCATTCACCACACTTCAACTCGTTCAGGCTACAAAGAAAAGCAAAGCAAATGTCATATTGAAACAAATAAATAAATATATTCTGGAAGCTTTGTGAGGGTGCTATACATAAATGCAAAGCGAAATAACAGCCGCTATCAGGGATAAACGTATATTGCAGAAACAGCCACACTGTATTTATGCCACACATATGTATTATTACAGTGCATACATATAATATGAATATGACATTGCAGGGTATTATTCAGATCGTGCCATGCATGCATTAGTTTTATTTTCCCTGACTCTCTGTGACTTGCTTAACTGAATAATTTTGAAGAAGCAAAAATAAAATTCAATCAATAAGTGAGTTCGATCAGACAGATCGTAAAGAACCACTCAGGTCTCACAATCAATCATCAGATGATACCATATGGGGCCATTTTTTAGGTGATGTAGTTCCTCTGATGTTTAATGTTTTAAAATACTACAGTCGCTCCCTTTTTGGGAAACAAGTTCTTCATCACGCTGATAATGGCAACAAACGTACTTTCGCATTGCTGTTTGTGTTGCTGCTGTACATAGTCATGGTGTATATTCGAGATACAACATGTAGTAATTTATTTATAATGAACTGACAATGTTTTATCCCATTAAAAGTTAAACTGATGTCATCTCAAATTCTATGAAATGACACACCCTTAATGTATACAGAAATCAAACAACCATCCTCCCCCACCACTCAATCACGGCAAGCATAGTATTTCCAGCCATTACAAGGGATGATGTACCAGAAGGTAGCAATCAGTCAGGCCCGCTTGTGGTCACCTCCCATGTCTGTACATCCATTCCCCTTCAACATCTGTGGACTCATATGTTACTGTGCTTCTACCTGTCACTGTCTGTCCACAACCCCACCAACCACACCACACATCAATCAGCCCACCCCTGCTGCTTTTTAATCTGTTCCCACCCCCAAGGACAAGGCACGCTTCAAAATTACAGTGAAGAAAGGTCACCCCATCCAATTAGAACATCATCAGGGATGCACACTAGAGGGTCATTCCCTGAACCCTTGTAGCACATCGTAAATCCTACACTTCCCGAGGAGGAACACCCACTCTGGCAGCATTCAGAATGACTGACTGATAGCAGATGAAGAAAATGAGGTGCAAGGATGCATCTTTAACTATAATGGTGGACACGACTGATGTAGATTCTTTTTGGATTGGTACAAGGTGTAATGGCATGTGAAAGTGTCACGATAGGTTTATTTCCTGAAGATGATCAATGTTATCATCAGTCCATGTATTGACCCTGTGACGACCCAAGGCCCAGATCAATCAGGTCTGCAATCAGGATTAGATCAAGCTGCCCTATGCATTCTCTCATCACTCTAGGAGCCTGCTATTTGCAAGGGTTTAGCCCCATAACTGGACACACATGCAGGCAGGGAAAGGGACCGGCCTTCTGGAACGAGAGAGAGATTTTTTGGATTAAAGGGTCCAATGGGATGTGCCATGTGGAGACCATTGTCTTAGCTTCGGCAGAGGAAAATAAGCTAATGAGAGCAGGGTAGATGGAGAGATGGAGAAAGAAAGAGAGGTTGGGTCAGTGAGCTTTGAGCCTCGTGTTGGTTGATCTAAGCCAATTAGAGACACGCTGACAGCTCAGCTACATGTTCATGACACATCTAGACCACGCCGTCGCTCTGAGCCCCAGCACCCCGCTGTACAAGCTTGACTTGGACCCCAACACGCCCTTAACACTCCCCCCAAAATAACCCCCTACCATAACTCTCAACACTCCAGACACAGACCAAAGCCAAGGGAGAGCAGAGAGTATGTTTAAAAAAAAAAAGACAGTCCTCTACTCTTCTGGCCTGCTTCCTCTGCTCTCCAGAAGGAAGTGGCCAGTCAAGCAGAGCTCTCTTTCTTGCCATGGTTGGCCAATTCTTTTGACATCTGACGTTGTTGAGAGTTGCTGTGACGACCTGGCAAGTCCACTGACCTTTGCCCCAGCGGTTCAAAACTTGTGAACCCGAGACGAGAGTAATCCAAAAGGCTTGATGGGGGATATGTGAAGTGAGGAGTTCCAATTGAAATGGGGGGGTTGGTTCAAATGACCACCGGCAGCTGTCATTGCTGTGTTGCCTTCTTCCTGTGAGCAGATACTGGTGCAGAGCCTTCCTTGTGTATACGAGGGGAGGTGGTGGGCCACCAGGTTGTGGGTTGTCAGGGCTCCAGCTCAGGGCTTGTGATTAATGAGACAGGGCATCGCGCCACAAGGAGCTCAGCAGCACGTGCCACACTGGTGGTAACAACAACAACTCTTGACACAGTGTGTGGTAGTGGAGCCAGAGTCAAAACAGTTCAATAGTTAGACCATTATATTCATGTGGACAAATCTACACTCATCACCAGACATACACATGACTATATATAATATATATTGCGCAGATGTCAACGGTTCCGTGGCACAGCCATTACGCTGAAATAGGCAATGTTTCCTTTAATGCATCTTCTCATTCACCCATGACTGAGTGTTGTGTTCCGTGTATAGAGCTGTGTGTTTGTGGGAGCCCCCAGTGGCGAGTGATAATAGCGCAGCTTTATCTACAACAGGAAATAGTCATACAGGAAGTTGTGTCAGTCAGTTGGGAAATTACATGTGGCAATCCAGTTTTTGTTAGCTCCACAATCTGGCTTCATCCATCTTCTGGAGACTCGTTAAGCGCATTGTCTGTAAGTAAATATGTTAGTCGAAACTATATTAATGTAGAACGGTGTTTATTTCATAATTTGATCGTATTTCTTACCTTTTATTATGCAATGTTAAACTGCATCTGCACCACTAGGCCTAAGCTAACGCCTCATGTCAATGACAATGTAACAGTAATCCGCTAGCGTATTAGCTCGTTGTTAGCTTAGCCTCTTTAGCATATTAGCTCGTTGTTAGCTTAGCCTCTTTAGCATATTAGCATTTAGCTAAACTCTTGTTTTCTCTTCAGTTATAACATAGATTTGTTAGCCTTCTAAGTTGTCTAACTAGTCTAGCATGACTATAGCATGGTAATTTATGTTGTGTTTCCGTATACCTGTCATGTATACTTATCCCATTGCAACTGTAAAACAATGTATTTTCTTGTGTGTTACAGTTTTACAATAAAGAATATAAGAATATTCAAGAGCTTCAGTAATCTCCAATTCAGAATCCCGTTCTCCTGGAATTATTCGAAGTTCATGTTTATGCTGACTGAATAGCTAGATTCCAGGAACATCTAGTGAGAACAGTACAGTAAAAAGACAACATTACAACAAGCTCCACACATCGGAGAGCATCTACGTGGAACCTCAGCTATCTTAAACAACATTGAGCCACCTTTCACCTCAAGATGAGTCATGCAAGTTCCAAGACTGTCGGGGACAAAGCGGAACCTACGAACGACAAACTCAACGAGGAAACCCGGTCTCTACAAACCCGTTCAAGGGAAAGCGGTTCATCCCTCAGTTCAAATGCCATGCTTGCCGTCGCAAGAGCACGAGCAAAAGCCGAAGCAGCTGAAGCCAGAGCATCCTATACTCAGCGGGAGATAGCTTTAAAGGTTGAACAAGCCCGTATACAAGCTACACTTGAAGCACTTCAGGTAGAGAAAGAAAGGGACGCTGCTAAAGCCGAATTGGAAACCCTGGAAGCTGGCCTAGTTGAGAGTGATCTAAGATCTGCAGCCAAAAAACCTATCCCTCTCTCACCTCTAAAACGGCTGCAACATACGGAGGAATACGTGAAGGAGCAGTCACGTATTAAGTCATCACACCATTCCAATATGGACGAAGCCCCATTTCACACACCATATGTGACACGCCAATGGCAAACTGGACTTCCACGTGATGATCAAGGCAGCCTTCCCATCAAAAACAAGCATGGGGTCTCACACATAGGCGAACAGCCCTCCAATCAACACCAGTCTTCTACTCACCCACATGGGGCCTTCGGCATAAATCCACGTATTTCAGAGTACGACAGAACACCTACCAACCACGATCTTGCCAAGTGTCTGGCTCGCAACCAGCTCCTCACAACAGGCCTAAGCACCTTCGACGACAAACCAGAGAACTATTGGGCCTGGAAATCGTCTTTCAAGAGTGCCATTGCTGGATTAGACCTTACAGCAGGAGAAGAGCTGGACCTCCTCAGTAGATGGCTTGGCAGAGAGTCTTCAGAGCACGTTCGCAGGCTCAAAGCAGCGAACATCAGATGTCCGCCAGCTGGACTAAGTATGGCCTGGGAGAGGCTGGAAGAGACGTACGGCTCACCTGAAGCCATCGAGCGAGCTCTCTTCTCCAAATTAGAGCGTTTCCCAAAACTAACAAACAAAGAACCACAAAAGCTCCGTGAACTCGGAGATCTGTTGCTAGAGGTCAAAGCAGCAAAGCTGGATGGCTACCTACCTGGGCTAGCATACTTGGACACATCCAGGGGAGTTCATCCCATCGCCGAAAAGTTGCCCTATAATCTCCAGGAAAGGTGGATGTCATACGGGTCGAGATACAAACGTGATAACAACGTCAGCTTTCCTCCATTTCCTGTCTTTGTCGACTTCGTGCGCACAGAAGCTATGACACGTACAGATCCCAGCTTCAACTTCGCTGTTTCTCAAGCACCGTCAGAACCAAGAAAGGGCTCAGACAGGTTTACCAGAGCATCTGTATCCGTCAACAAGACAACTGTGTTCCCATCCAAGGAATACGGAGGTACAAATAAATCAGTTAACGACAACAAGCTCTGTCCCATACATGGGAAGCCTCATCCGCTGAAAAAGTGCAGAAGCTTCAGGGAGAAGACCATCGAGGATCGCAAACAATTCCTGAAAGATCACTCCATATGCTTTAGATGCTGTTCATCCACAGAACATCTCGCAAGAGACTGCAAAGCGGAAGTACAATGCGGAGAATGCCAGAGTGATCGTCATCCGTCAGCCCTCCATCCGGGTCCCCCCCAATGGACATCCAGGCCCTTCACCTCTTCTCCAGAGCATGGCGGGGAGGAGGACAAGGTCACCGAAGACGTCACCGCTAAGTGCACGGAGGTATGTGGAAGAGGAGTTAGCGCAAGAGCATGCTCAAAGATATGTCTCGTCAGTGTTTACCCTGAGGGGCACCATGAGAAATCAACGAAAGTCTATGCTATACTCGACGAGCAAAGCAACAAATCTCTGGCGAGGTCAGAGTTCTTCAGTGTCTTTAACATCCAAGGTGGTGAATTTCCATACACGCTGAAAACATGCGCAGGGCTCAAAGAGACAACTGGACGAAGGGCCCATGGTTACGTTATAGAGTCAATCGACCAGAAGATCAGTCTTCGTCTCCCTACACTCATTGAATGTAACCAGATCCCCAACAACCGTTCAGAGATTCCAACCCCTGATGCAGCTTTGCACCACAATCACCTGAGGAAGATGGCGGACGAGATACCATCCCTTGATCCGCAAGCAGAAATACTCTTGTTGCTTGGCAGGGACATCCTTAGAGTCCATAAAATCAGGAAGCAAATCAACGGGCCACACAATGCTCCATTCGCCCAGAAGTTGGACCTTGGTTGGGTCGTAATCGGCGACGTCTGCCTAGGAGGGGCTCACAAGCCATCTGTAGTGAGCACGCTCAAGACTGCCATCTTGGAAAATGGCCGCCCAAGCTACCTGCAGCCCTGTGGCAGTCAAGTGCAAGTAAAAGAAAGATTTGGTCACGACACTATGCACCAAGCTTTCCCAGTGACTTCTTCAGACAGTTCACCCTCAACAATAGATGAAGAGAATCTGGGTCAATTCATCTTTCGTCGCACTCCCAGCGACCACAAATTCGCCCCCTCAATAGACGACACAAGGTTTCTCCGCATCATGGACAGTGAGGTCCATCAAGACAACTCCAACAGCTGGGTTGCTCCCTTGCCCTTTAAGACACCCAGACAAAGGCTACCAAACAACAGAGACTGTGCCTATAATCGTCTAATCTCACTCCGTCGGACCTTAGAGAAACGTCCCCAGATGAAGACACACTTCCTGGAATTTATTGAGAAATTGTTCAAGAACGAACACGCAGAGGTAGCTCCTCCACTGCAGGAAGGCCAAGAAGTCTGGTATCTCCCCTCCTTTGGAGTCTATCATCCGAAGAAGCCGGAGCAGATTCGAGTTGTCTTCGACTCTAGTGCAGCCTATCAGGGCGTCTCACTCAACAACGTGCTTCTCCGAGGCCCAGACCTGAACAACACCCTCATTGGTGTACTCATGAGGTTCAGAAAAGATCTCGTCGCAATAACAGCTGACGTCCAGCACATGTTTCACTGTTTCGTCGTGAAAAAAGAGCATAGAGATTTTCTGCGTTTCCTGTGGTATCGCAATAACGATCTCGACAGCGACATCGTGGAGTACAGAATGCGTGTCCACGTCTTTGGAAACAGCCCTTCCCCAGCCGTTGCCATCTATGGGTTGAGGAGAGCAGCGAGAGAAGAAGAAAACGACTTCGGCGGCGATGCAAGAAGGTTGGTCGAAAGAGAGTTCTACGTTGACGACTTGTTAAAGTCCTGCCCCACTGAGGGAGAAGCTATCAGTGTCCTCAAGCGAGCTCAAGAAATGCTCGCCGTTTCCAACCTTCGGTTGCATAAAGTGGCCTCTAACCGACAAGCCGTCATCGATGCTTTCAGCCCAGAAGATCGGGCCAAAGACATCCAAGAGCGCAATCTTTTCAGCGACGATATGCCACTGCAACGGACTCTAGGAGTGACATGGAGCATAACAGCAGATACGTTCATGTTCCAAGTGGCTGCTGAACAGAAACCCTTCACCCGGCGAGGAGTGCTTTCAACCGTGAATAGTATTTACGACCCCCTTGGTTTCCTTACCCCAGTAACTATACAGGGAAGGCTACTCCTCAGAGAACTCTCCATACAAGCTGAAGAATGGGATTCTCCCCTTCCAAAAGGCATGGAAGTAGATTGGGACAGATGGAGGGAGTCTCTTCAAGACCTTAAAGATCTCAAAATACCAAGAGCCTACACGACTATCTCAAGCCCTAATGCTCAGCGCAGAGAACTATGCATCTTTGCGGACGCATCAGTGAAGGCAGTTTCAGCTGTGGCATACTTGAAAGTAACCAACAATGATGGACGAGTAGAAGTCGGCTTCGTCTTTGGAAAGGCCAGACTAGCTCCAAAACCAGACCTTTCTATACCTCGGTTGGAGCTTTGTGCGGCAGTTCTCGCTGTCGAGATAGCCGACATGATAGTAGAAGAAATGGATCTGAAGTTTGACAGCATCGAGTACTACACAGACAGTAAGGTGGTACTTGGCTACATCCATAATCAATCCAGGAGGTTCTACGTTTTCGTGAACAACAGAGTTCAGCAAATCCATCAGTCCTCAGCTCCAGAACAGTGGCAGTGTGTGTCCACCGATCATAACCCAGCAGACCATGGGACTCGATCCGTGCCAGCGTCACTTCTGGGAAGTACAACATGGCTCACCGGGCCAGCCTTTCTCCGGAACCCGTCTTCACCAAAACCAGAACGTCAAGAGATCTATGACCTAGTTGAATCCATCTCAGATTCCGAGGTTCGCCCACAAGTTGTTGTTAACATCACTAACATCAAAAAGGACACTTTGAACACAGCACGCTTTGAGCGCTTCTCTGACTTTGACACTCTCATCAAGGCAGTAGGACACTTAGTCCACATCGCTTCGTCTTTCTCCCAAGCTAGACAGGTGGACACCTGTCACGGGTGGCACATCTGCCACAAGGGGCTTTCCAATGGGGAGACGGAGAAAGCTAAGATACTGGTGATCAAAAGTGTGCAACGTGAGTGCTACGCAGAAGAGTTCAGGTGTATCGAAACGTCAGGCAACCTTCCTATCAACAGCAGTCTGCGGAAACTACATCCCTTTGTCGACAGCACTGGAATACTCAGAGTGGGAGGTCGCATCAAAGAATCTCAGTTAAGCACAGATGAAACCAACCCCATCATTATTCCAGGCCATCACCATCTAGGAACCCTCATTGTTCGTCATCACCACCATGCTGTGAAACACCAAGGCAGGCATTTTACAGAGGGCGACGTCAGAGCATCTGGAATCTGGCTGGTGAGAGCTAAACGAAGCATCAGTAGTCTGCTCTCCAAATGCGTGACCTGCAGAAGACTTCGAGGGAAAACAGAGCACCAACAGATGGCAGATCTGCCAGCCGAGCGGCTACAGGCAGCACCACCCTTTTCATATGTGGGAGTAGATGTATTCGGGCCTTGGGAGGTGGTCTCTCGCCGTACCAGAGGAGGGCAAGTCAACAGTAAACGCTGGGCAGTGTTGTTTTCATGTATGTGTACACGAGCCGTGCACATCGAAATCATCGAAGCCATGAGTGCTAGCAGCTTCATTAATGCACTCAGAAGGTTTTTCGCTATCAGAGGGCCCGCAAAGCAGCTGCGCTCAGATTGTGGGACCAATTTCATTGGCGCATGCAGAGAGCTCGGAATGGATGGATCCCTCCCTGACCCGCATGGCGTGGAGAAGTTTCTGGAGGCACAGAAATGCATCTGGGTTTTCAATCCCCCTCATTCATCTCACATGGGCGGTGTATGGGAGAGGATGATCGGGATCGCTCGTCGTATCCTGGACTGCATGCTTCTGGAAGATAAGTCACGCCTAACTCATGAGGTCTTGACGACCCTAATGGCCGAGGTCAGTGCTATTATGAACGCAAGGCCTCTGATTCCTGTATCTTCCGATCCAGAAGCTCCCGTTATCCTCTCTCCTCTGATGTTCCTGACTCAGAAAGTCGGCGCTCCTCCACCTCCACCAAGCGACTTCAAGAAAGGAGAGCTTCTCAAGGCAGAATGGAAGCGTGTCCAAAGTCTGGCGAACACCTTTTGGACTAGGTGGCGCCGAGAATATTTGAGCACCCTGCAAGTCCGGCATAAATGGGTAAACAAGAGGCCTAATCTCAAGCAAGGAGATGTAGTCTTAATGAAAGATGCTCAAGCAAAGAGAAACGACTGGCCCACTGCAGTCGTCACAAAGGCTTTTCCGAGCCAGGATGGACTGGTGAGGAAAGTAGACGTGCGAGTGATCAAGGAGGGCAAGCCGAAGGTTTACTCCAGACCTGCGACGGAAGTGGTCCTTCTCCTGTCTCCAGAGGACTCTCAAGATTAAAGTAGTTGTAGAAATGTGATGTCCTGTCTCCAAAACCTCAAGCGGGGAGTGTTGTGTTCCGTGTATAGAGCTGTGTGTTTGTGGGAGCCCCCAGTGGCGAGTGATAATAGCGCAGCTTTATCTACAACAGGAAATAGTCATACAGGAAGTTGTGTCAGTCAGTTGGGAAATTACATGTGGCAATCCAGTTTTTGTTAGCTCCACAATCTGGCTTCATCCATCTTCTGGAGACTCGTTAAGCGCATTGTCTGTAAGTAAATATGTTAGTCGAAACTATATTAATGTAGAACGGTGTTTATTTCATAATTTGATCGTATTTCTTACCTTTTATTATGCAATGTTAAACTGCATCTGCACCACTAGGCCTAAGCTAACGCCTCATGTCAATGACAATGTAACAGTAATCCGCTAGCGTATTAGCTCGTTGTTAGCTTAGCCTCTTTAGCATATTAGCTCGTTGTTAGCTTAGCCTCTTTAGCATATTAGCATTTAGCTAAACTCTTGTTTTCTCTTCAGTTATAACATAGATTTGTTAGCCTTCTAAGTTGTCTAACTAGTCTAGCATGACTATAGCATGGTAATTTATGTTGTGTTTCCGTATACCTGTCATGTATACTTATCCCATTGCAACTGTAAAACAATGTATTTTCTTGTGTGTTACAGTTTTACAATAAAGAATATAAGAATATTCAAGAGCTTCAGTAATCTCCAATTCAGAATCCCGTTCTCCTGGAATTATTCGAAGTTCATGTTTATGCTGACTGAATAGCTAGATTCCAGGAACATCTAGTGAGAACAGTACACTGAGCATAACGCATATGAAATCTATGACTGACGGTTTGGGGGAGAAGAAGCAAAAAATGCAGAGATGGAGCATGACAGGAAGGAGTGATGGGGGTGGAGGGACACCCAGCAGGGGGTGGGACAGGACAGCCCTCCGCACATCTCACGTCTGCCACTCAAGAAAGTTAATGATGCCACGATCTTGGGCCAACCATCCCCCGTGTGCACGTGAGAAAAGAGACAGACAGACAGAGAGGGAACTGAGGGTGGTGTTGCTGGCACATAGATATTCAAAAGAGTATTGGGGGGAAGGGCGTGGGGGTGAAAATGGATGGTCCAAGAATATTTAAGACAATCAACACCCCAGTTGGCGACGTTGAGTGAATTTGAGATTAATGATATGACCCCCCCCTTTTTTCTTCCCAATCACATTGCTGTCTCCTGCCCTCATTTGCATCCTTTATCAAGTCACGTTATTTATTAAGGTTTATGAGAATCTTGGCTAATTTGATTAGCAGTCAGTTACTACGTCGTATTAGAGGTTTCATTGCATAAAGGGAGATGGGGATGGGTGTTTTGTCTGCAGGGCTGAAATGCTATCATCTACAGCCAGCAATTTAGGGGATAAGGGGGAAACGGAGGAGGGATGGGGGTTGAACAGTGGCAAGATGCTGAGGAGAGATAACAGTATCTGTTCTAGCACTCACCAAATGTAGAAGGATTGTGCAAGGTTTCGTTTCACCAAATATCTAACCGAGCAGAATATTGCTTCATGGAGTAAAAAATCCAACATACATGGTAAATGAAAGGGGTTCAATGATGTCAGAATACCAGTTTGTCATAAAGCAGGACATGAGTTAAATCCGGTTGCAATCTAGTTTTGAGGTTACTGCAGTTACAACAGAGCTTGAGTACTATAAGAATGAATAAGCTGACAGATGCTCATATCCCTTAGCCTGTAACTGAATTATCCAAGCTTTCCCTCCTCTGACACAGGAATAACCCTGCCTTCCTGGGCTATTTCTCCTTTCATACATCTCCCAATAACACAAGGGTAACTGTATTAGCAGTGCAAGCTATAGATGCTTTCCAGACTGCCAAATGGACCCTATGCAGCCCTGTTTCCAAGTCATGGGGTCAAATGATGGTCAATCGATGGTCAGTCCGAGGTCACATTCAGAGCTGTCCAAAGGTCAGCCTATCTGGACCCAGACTAGACTATCAACCCCCTGTACTCCCTTGACTGGAGCTAAATCATGGAGACAAGCATCTTCTGCTTGAAGTCTGAACATCTGATATGAAGAGCATTCTAAGATTTTCTCAAATGTTGAGTAGTGAAAAGGATTAATCATTAAAGGTATCATAAAAACAATTAACAATATGTCTGCAATATTTCTAAATGATAGTTCATTGTTAATTTTCCGGATGTTTTTAACAGAACGGGGGTTGTGTGCAAAAGGATAAGTGAATTACCAAAAACAGGCAATTAAACTAATAACACATTAGTTGCATAAACTAACAACCGACTAATTGCAGATGTATCCCACTCAACATGTTTTGAATACAATTATTTTCCATAACCTCCTGCACAGCCACAGCAGCCAAATCGATATTCATGAAGTGTCAGAGTTTTAATTCATGTGTCTGTTCCACATGAACACCACAGGGACCTTTAAAAGAAAGACAGGGAAAAAAGCTAACATGTACATTTCACAGTTAGTGCCTGGGCATGGCTTATGTTGGCCAATTAAGCTGTTCTTTTTCAGCTCCATTACAACGCGGCGTCTGGGGGTTAATTTTTCCCTTACTGTGCCATTTAGGCATCAAATGGGCAAATGTTCATCGTGCAAGTTGGACGAAAAAGAGGGAGTTTGGAGTCTGTTACAGAGTGTGTGCAAGGGTGTGTGTTCATTGGCATATGTGCCTTTGCAAAACTTGCCTTGTGTACCAGATCTTGTGTACCATACATCTATGGGCTGCTGTGCTTGTGTGCCTTTGTGTGTGGAGGCCTAATTTGCGCATGAAACAGGAGAGCGTTAATGGCTTTTAAAGATCGGTGGAGTCAAATGAGCACACTCATCAGTTAGCCACACACCCCTCGGTGATCACTCAGTGTCGTTAGATTTCATTTCCTATGGAATAAGAAGATCATTGTGGATCCAAGACAAATCCCTGCAATTACAAACACGCTTAGGATGATTCACTGCCATCATTTATGTCTCACTGGGTGGTGGGTACTGTTGTTTATGGCATTATTGTCAACAGCAATAATTGGAAATACACTAACAATGACAAAGAATTATTAGAATTTTACTCAAGCAATATCTTCCTTAATGCTATCCATTATGATTTTATCATCAGCACAGTAGGCAGAAAGATACAGAGAACTGCCCAGACGCCTACAGTATCTAAACACATACACAATGAAACACAGGCAAACATGGGAGGCACCTGCATGTTCGTTAATAGCTTTGCCCTGGACAGTGTAGAGCACGGGGGCCAGCAGCAAGATAACATTCTGCTTAGCATTTGAATAGGGTGTTCTGATTTCTATTCAGTTGGCCTTTGGCCATGCTAGTGCTTAAGTGGTCTGGGCGAGTCTGTCTTGTCTCTCTTGTGCCAACCAATGTGCAGGCTCATATCTGGCCATGTGAAATGTCTGTCTGTGTCCCTGTGTGTGTGTCTGTCCGTTTGGCTGGATGAGTGTCTGGATGGTTAATAATCAGCCTGGCTAGCTGCTAATCATCATCCCAGCTGCAGAAGCAGGTGGCCACACATACCACAGCTTCCAGTCTCATTCCCCATGTGATGTCATCTAAATGCACCTGGTCACAACGCTTTACACATAACTGAGAAAGCCAGATTCCCCCTACGTCCCCCCTATGTGTCTCTGCTGGTCCCGAAGATGAGAACCGTTGACATTTATTCTTCATCTTGTGAACTGGTGGCTGCTGAATGAACAACATTAAACTTGTTTGTCCCCTCCATCACCTCCGCCAAGCCTGGGGCGGATCCCAGAGCAGTCTAACAGGCAGAGGCAGCAGTTAGGACACACTCCACATTGAACTGGGAAGCCATTAACTCCGCAAAACACAAGGTCACCTTCAACACCACGACACAGCAGCCATCCAACTTCCTCTGCTGATAGGCCCAGTGGATGCAGCGGTGCAGTCATGTAAAGGTCAGGCTGTAAAACAGAATGGTACCACAGCTGTCTCACAAACCCCACGCTCAAACATTTGATCGTGTCACCCTTCACTTTTGAAAGTGATCAAAATGCTTTGAGTATCACTTTCAAACAGCAGGAAAGGAAATGAGAGAGGAAGGGAGTGGGAAGGGGGAAAGAGGAAAGAGAGTGATTGAGGGAGGGAGACGAAGAGAGAGAGGGAGACAGCAGAGACTGGATGATCAGGTTACAACTCTGGTCTGCAGCTGTTGAGGGCTCTGGTGGCTGATAGGTGTCCCTTACAGCAAATGTAATCCTAGCCAAACACAATATCTGTCCACGCCATCGGGAGATCACCAAGTCATAACACATCCGGGCCCACCATAACTCTGCTGTGGCCTAGGGCTATGGGAAGCCTGGTAACAGTTTAAGGGACTGTAAAAAAACAACTATTTTGGATTAAATCAACATAAAACTTGCAAGAAGGGAGGACCTGATTATGTTTTTCTTTCCAAGCCCACAAGGCTGGCAAAGTTCTACACTATGAACTCTCAACTTCCTATGGCCAGCTTGGAGTGTATCCCTGTATTCCCCTCTAGTCTCCTACTTCCTCTCCATCCACACAGTTCAGTTGAGAATGAAGCTGAAATGCTGTCTCCTATGTTCCCAAAGGGCTACTTTAAGCAGGGACTGCCATTAATGTTTGCACAACTAGAAAAACATCCACAAAATACATTTAGCTTAAGCATTTTTGTGGACATTTGTGTGAGTGTGTATGCGTATACTTGCTTGTAAGTGCAGAATAGCTCAGAACAACATGTATTCATTGGAGTGCCGGTGTGCAGTGTGACAGTCGTAACCCAAAATAAACTGGCTGCATCTTGGGTCTGGCTGAGTCATGACCCTTCCACAAGATCAATCCCGAGCAGTATTTGGCACCTTTGTGTTGCACAAAGGCATGTTTGTGTGTGTGTGTGTGTGTGTGTGTGTGTGTGTGTGTGTGTGTGTGTGTGTGTGTGTGTGTGTGTGAATGAATGTGTGTTTAAGGTTGTGTGTGTGAAAGTAACTAAGGAAATAATGGGCAATTGAACCAGGAACATCAGTGCAGAAATAACGCAACATTCCACATGCCAGAGGGTAAATCAATTCCAGCGACATTCGATTCAAACCCATATCAGCTAGCGCCTGAACTTCAGCGCTCCACCCTGTCACCTCCTCCCCGCTCCATATGATGGATTACCATCTCTGGCAGTCTCGGAGGGTCGGAGAAAGAGAGAGAGGAAGGCTGGTGGGGGAGGTCAGTCACTACAGGGACACATTCATCGGAGGGGAGCGTTGGGTTAAGGAATTATGTCTTGACAGAGATCTAGGGAGGATAGGAGAGGGCAAAGGGTTCTCCAGGGGTCAGAGGATCCAATCCTGACTGGACTCAATGGCAAGCCACCCTAAGAACGCAGAGTCCACAGGGATTTCACTCAGGGTCCCATTTTTGGATTCATTTTATTATCAATCACTACTCCCTTTGCCCACTTGTCAGCAAATGGAGTGGTATCAGATATAGTCATCTGAATGCTGCTAAAAAGCACACCTGTGCAGTCAATTAAAATAGACTTAGAGTCTAAATGTGTTATCTACACACAGGCAGAAGGACGGATTAATAGACTGATAAAGTTAGGGGTCTTCGGGAAGGTAATTTGATGATCAAATTAAATCTACTTGCTGAAAAATTGAAAGCTACATGGGGCTTGAATTAATTAGAACCATAAGTCAATATCAAAATAGAAATCAAAGAACTAACCACCCATGGAAGCAGGAGCCTCTCACCGTGTCTGTGTATTAAGGCTGATCAATATTCAGCCTGCAGACAGTTTTCAATAATTTACAGCTCAGTCGGCATCCAAAACTGTCTGATGAGAATAAAAGAAGTGGCAAGGCAGGGTAAGTTTACTTTATAGCTTGTCTGAATGTGTTCACTTTTTAAAACAATTCTGCCAAGCCGGTACAATTCAGCGACTCCATTTGAATGCACATTTTATATTTGAGTCACTGCAGAGCGAGCACCCACGGTTTAAAGTGCTGGGTGATGTGACATGTGAGGTTGGAGTGGGGCAAGGAGAGAAGTGTAGGCGAAACACTGCCAGGAGAGACAAAGCAATAGCCCTGCATTGTCAGAGAGGAGAGGCCATCAATAACAGTGTCACTATGAAGAGAGAAAGAGGGAGAGTTTGAAGGAGCGAGAGTAGGGTTTATAAAAGGAAACATAACAAAACCCGGTGCGACGGGTGCTTCATCTTGCCGGGCACTAATGGGCGTGAGAAGCGGCTGGCTCAGCATTCTGTGCTTGACGGCTCACTCCTCTTCTGACGGGCTATGGCATCCATGACGGAGCGCCACACACTTGTTTAATCCAGTTTATATACTCGAAGGTGAGACACAATGGTCGGAGTAGAGATGTAGAGAGTGAGAAAAAAGGGAAAGAAAGAGATGGTCAAAGGTCATCCCATACTTGGATCTTATTATGTGCTGCTCCTTCTCACCACACTTTCCATCTCTGTCCTCATGTCTCGCTGCACTACTCTATTATTGCTGTCATTATTCAGCTGTCGAGATCCACAGTTGATGTGTGCTCTATTTCCCATCTTCAACACTATACTTGTTCCCACTGAAGGTAAGAAGGTAACACAGATGGGCTTTTTTCCCTTGGTGGAGCTGGGGAGGTCAGAGCTGGGACACAAGGCCCGCTGAGGATAGTAAAAGTGTAGTCTCAGGACTTATGTGTGTGTGTGTGACAGTGAAAGGTCAGAGTGCTGGTAGCGACTGCAGCATGTTGCAATGATTTATCTTCCTGTTTAAATAACTGCAGGACAGTCTCCTTCTATGCATTGCAGGAGTCTAGTAGTGGCGGGAAACTTCTCATTTACTCTGGCCATCTGTGGCTAATAAATGTGAGAGAGCAATCTACATGCTGCTGTGGAGAGCTGGTGAGAACTGTGTGTGTGTGGATGTGGATGTTTTTGTGTGGCCATTGTGTGAGTAAATCCCAATAGATAACAACACCTTTTTACGGAGGTCAGCAAACTCCAGCTGCACGGACACAGAGCTGACACATTTAATCAGGGATTTCTCCACCCTCGCAGTTTATCGGGGGGGGGGGGTTATTTCTCCACCCTCGCAGTTTATCGGGGGGGGGGGGTTATTTCTCACACCCTCGCCTGCTCTCACCATCTCTCTTATCGCAGGGCCACATGTTCACCTTTTTCGGCATCTTGCTTTTTCTCCAAATCACTTAGCCTTTCTGCATATAACTCGGCGACCTTTAGCAACACATTTGAATATTCCTGGAATATTTACAAGTTAACTATCTTTCCAATATTGCAGCTCTATAAAGTGAGCCAAAACAGTGCCAAACATATAAAACACAAACAAACATATTTCATCAAAAATGAGACTGTGCTCAGTATTCAAGACTGCGTTTGATTTCCTAACTGTAGCATGCGTCATTAATGTGTTGCTAATGGTTGCATTGTTGCTGCTTCTTTCATTAACCTTCATTATTTCTCAAGGACTTCAGCGCAGATTAAACCTCAGCCTACCGGGGTTTGTGTGAGCGTGAGGGCAGGTGTTTGTGTACACTTTTGTGAGAGTGTGTTAGTGTCTGTTGATCGTGTGCTCACTGTCATTCCATTTTCTCATCTCTGAAATGGAGTAATGAGTCCAGATGAGCTTCTGGAAGGCTCTGCAGTGCCGCTCAGCCTGACTCCCCACCTGGCCGGCTCCTCCTGGCCTGTCCCTTTATTAGCTTCCCCTCATGCTGGACACAACAGGAACAGCTTGGTACCCTCCTCCTCTCTTCACCACTCACACTTCTCCCAACTCTATTTTCTTGCTAATTACCTTGTTGTACAGCACCAAATGCTACCTAACGATTCACCTAATTGCAGAAGTGGTACATTAGATGATATCAAAGGACCTTTTTAAAAGTCATCCAATCCCATTCCAAGCGGCATTTAGAACCAACCCAAGACATCTGTTTCATTTCTGTGTCATTTGCATTTTTAAAGGTTACAATCTGAGGGAAGCGGGAAAAGATACAGATCTACACCTGAAGATTATGTGTGTTGGTTCGTTAGCAATCCCTCTCTGACCAGATACATTACATGTAAATACACAGATAACAACCATGTCAGAGGGTCTGAGTCACAAGACTCAATTATAAGTGCAACCTGTTCACTCTCAACACACTCAACACACCCATGCTACATATCCACCTGGAAAAATAGGGCTAATTAACATGTTCCTTGAGATCCTTTCGCCCCAGGTGTGCCTTGTCACCCTTACATATACAGAGATATCCGCAAAGCTAGCAATTTATTCAGCAGCGGCGGCTGCAGCTAGCATTTTGAACCAGGCTTCACAATGATTTATGAACCTGCTCATTGACCTAGTTTATGCTGAAAAGAGAAAAGGGAGCACATCTCCTCCTATATGCGGCATATTCATCCCACGGAGCTGGCCTGCAGTCAGTTTTGGAGAGCATGGCATGTAGAATGAGATTAGAGCGTTCAGATACCCTGTAGGCAACGTGTTTACAAGTTTCCTATCTTCGGAAGTACAGGACAGTGAACAACACCTATAATGAAATGTGTTCCCAAATGCAAGCTATGTCCAAACATTATCCTCACACTCTTAGATAACAGAGGGCAGCTCATGCTCTTGCCTCCCCAGTTGTGAACAATATCTGTTCCACATCCAACACTTAAAGGAGACAAGTGGGAAGACTAGACCCAGTAACAGCACAAGTCCTCCCAATCTGGCCCACATTAATAATGCAGAGGCACCTCTCAGAGGCCTCTTCCCCCTCTTCCTCTCCACTCTACCTTTCCTCCTCTTACAGAGAGAGTGGTGCCCAGCTTGATGTCCAGCATGCAGCCGTGCCGCTTTGCTCAGTGCACACCGAGTTCAATCCATTTCAGAGCCGCAATTAAATTATCTCGCCAGGGTCCTGCTCAACCACTCGTGAACGGGAGGGAGCAAAGGTGTGTTCAATATGTGGGAGGGAGAGGGAGGGAGAAGACGAGGGATTTAAGGGGGGGGCATATCATACACACAATCCCAGTTCAGCATGGATATAGATTTAAATGCTGCTTTTTCCTGTGCGATTAGCTGTGGCTTAACAATCACTAGACGGATGTCAGGACCTGATAAAGCTAATCACTGCAGTAAGCCAATGCTGCGGGATTCAGTAGCCCACCCCACCTTCTGCTCCCCCAGCCCCACTGAAGACATGGCGAAAAAAGGAAACAGAGAAAGCCTAAGGCTCTAAACTACCCAGCATGGAGACGTCCATAACATCTATAATAGCCTTATATCTGGAAAAACTAAAAATATATAAAGAAATGGTTGTTGAAATGTCCAAGAAATTCATATATGATATACTTTATAGTATACATATCATTACGTCAGTATTTGATCTACAATTAAACAGCCTATACAACTGTATATTTCAGAGGATGTATAGTTATAAAGTGAGGGGGTGCACTCAAACTATGACAAAATAGCTCTATGGCAACAATAATGGCGCTGTGCTGATTCTGTCCATTCTGGTGCCTGAGGCCAGACACTTGATTGGTTCAGACTCCAATCCTGCAGATCAGCTTCCGGACATTCCCGCTTAATATCCTTTAAACTAGGCTACTTGTCATTAAAGTTGCAACAAGTCATTAAAATCTTATTGTAATACCCTTCAGGTATATTTCCTTTATTTTTCCTCGTGCCCTCAATGCACTCTATTGCCTCTAAACGCTATGATCCATCCATATTCAAAATGCTTTTATGAACAATATTCTACTTTGATAAAACCTCATTTCACTGTCTGTCATGACATAATCAAGTAAAATAGTGACTGTCCTTTTTGAACTGCACTTGACCCACCAGCACAACCATTTCCTTCACCGACACTCCATCAGTCAGGCCAAGACTGCTGTCATTCCCAAACATGTGCCTCAGGTCGGGTCAGGTCAATAGAAGTTCAATTGTGTGAGGTAATGTAGAGCCATTTTCGTTTTTGTTTTGTACGTAGAATTGGAAGATCGAACACTTTGATAAACAATTAAATGTAGATTGGGAGTTGGTTTAATTTTCTTTTTTTATGATTCTTTAATGTGGAAGGGTATTTGGGTTTATGTACAGTATGTGGCCAGTACAGTAAGTGGATTGATGAAAGGAGACAGAATAATGTCTTATTTGGAGCCAAGGATGTTTTTTTGACAGAAATAGCCATGGTACATTTCTTTATCCCCGTTTCCCAATAGTGTGGCTGGGGACTTTTGCCCTGGTCCTCTCTCTATCAAACCCAGTATTGCTTATAATACCAATCATTAGGGATGTCCCGATCACCTTTTTTTGCTCCCGATCCGATTCAGAACAGATAACGGCTGGTCATCCAACGCGATGAATTCAGCTATCTTGGCTGTTATTTTTTTGGCCTTTTCACTGTTCTGGGGCAGTTTCTCTTTCCTTTTAAAAGTCTCTGAAAGTGTCGGTTGTTTCAGTGCCGTTACCTGAGTGGCCGCTGTGTACTCGTCGTGTTGTTGTTGGTGTTTGTTTCTCAGGTAGCGTATTAGATTGGTCGTGTTGAACGTAGCTCTGTTCTTTCCACTACGCGGAACCTCCGCCTTGCAAACATTGCATCTGGCTGTTACACTGCCTTCGCTTTCAATTTTATAATACTTCCAAAGTCCTGACATTTTCTCTGTCCCGACTCCCGAGTCACCAGCTGAACGTAGCCTCTCGTTAGCTTACTGCTACTATTAGACACTGCGCCCACTCTGTTGATTTGAGAGAAATAACCAGGTCTGAAAACAAGCCCAAAAGAAGCAACACATACATGGTGTTGTGTAATTTTAAACCAAAACTAAGGCCTCAGGATGACTTTAAGACGCGAACATGGTCATTTTTGTTTTGTAACATTAAATAATAAAAATATTTTATATAAAAAAATAAAATAAAATAAAAATGTCCGATCCCCGATTTTTTTCTCCCGATTCCGATCTTTTTAAAATCACGTGATCAGCTCCGATCCCCGATCACGTGATCGGATCGGAACATCTCTACCAATCATAAATGTTTTCTTATTTCTTCACCTTCCTTATCCCCTTATCTGCAGGTTTCCTGACCCCTCACCTTAAAGCCATTCATGGAGACAATGCCTCTATTCAACCCCCTCTGCTCCTCGACCCATATTACATGAGAGAGGGAGAGATAAACTGAAAAGAGAGGCTTAAAAACAGTATGAGAGGGGGAAAATAAAATAGTCTTCATACATTTTTCATGAATTTTCATTTAGACTGGGAGAGCCCTCTTACAGCAATCGATAGATCAAGCTGCTGTCATGCAGTTAGCACCTGGGGGCAGCTGGGAGGCCCTCAGGAGGGCAGGGGACTGAATCCGACGCAGAGATCAACCCCCCCCCCTTCAACACACTAAGTCCATTTCCCAAGGATAACACACCTAAATCCCATTTACTTCCACTGATCATTGTAATCACCTTATAAATTATTTTACAGGTTCTCCTAAAAACATAGACAATTTCTGCAGTTTTTTTGTATGTTCACAACAATCAAGAAACATCTTCTCAACAAAAAGGCTTCTTGGCTAGCATTTGGCTCTAATAATGACTCCACAATGACTTAAGTTCATACCTACTGCAAAATGATACGTGAAGCATCCAACAACACATTTTATAGTGGGATTATCTCATGGACCTAGTCCCTGTTTGAGACACAGGACGCCCCAGGTAAAACAACAAAACGACACAAAGACTTTACACTCCACCTTATGGGCAGTTGAGGTGCCTAGGAACCGCTCCATAGGAAGCCCAGCCTGAAGCCTGTGGGGGGGGGCTCATCTTCAAAGGTCATTTGATCCACAGCTCAGGTTCTGCCTGTCAATGTTCACCAACACAGTCCAGGCAGCTTGTGTCAAATGTCCCACAGGACTTTGATCTGTGCCTGTCGTTCTACCCCCACTCACCTGTGGGAGACCCATATCTACCATACCATCATGTCTCTCTCATATAGTCTGAGTGTCTGCAGACCACTTCAATAAAACTCCCTTGAAGTAAAAAAAGATCATATTTAATTCAAGTGCTTGCTGGAGAAATACTCTGTACAACTAATTATTCCACCAAACTCAACGTGAGAACACCTCTGAGCTTAACTGTCCCTTTAAGACCTACAGGAAATGAGTGCAGTGTTTTTATAATAATAGAGAGCACAGAAAGCAAGATGAAGTCAACGCTTATAAAAAGGGTCATTTCAGTTTCCTCAAATACATTACTGATTTGTTTACTGTTATTCCCTTCAGTAGGGACGGCACTTTCCATTATGGATAAATGGAAGAAAGGGATAATAGATACTGCTGACAGGAAATGTTAAAATTGTACCTCTTAATTCTTTCTTGTGCTACATGTAAATCCAGTCTTTCCATCACCAGGAAGCAGATGATTTTTGAGTTGAATTAAATACGCAAACAAATTTGAATCAATGCCACAAAGAAATGAAGAAGAACCAGGAGAGTGACTCACATGCTACTTCCAAAGAGGCGTTGCGGCTGATGGCTTCTCCCAGGTAGTTCCGGGCCACACAGACGTAGGCTCCTTCATCCGGCTTGCTCCGTCGTCCATGGACGATGCGCAGGAAGAAGAGTGAGCCACTGGGCAGCAGCATGCGGTGGGAACGTGGGTCGTCTTTGTCCGTTTCCACCCGCTCTGCATCCTTGTACCACTCCACTGTCGGGGTTGGCCGTCCCTCAGCTTTACAGTTGAGGGTGGCGGGCTCCCCCTTGGAGACGATCAGGTCAGAGGGGTGCTCCACAATCCGGGGTGGGGAATCCTCCTGGCGCAGACGGGATCCTGAGGGAGAAAGGAGAGATACAATTAGTCATAGAATATTAGTGTGAAGAATTTAAGCCTAATTTTTCCGATTTGAAGTCAGAAGCATCTTCCATTAACATATTAGCTACCAGACCACTGTTTGGAAAAATAGGGAAAAGATAAGGGTTACATTAATAAAAACAACTCAAAGTAGCAGATTGCATATCCTTCCTAGCTAAACCTCAGGATAATACAGAATGAGCTACAGGATGTTGCAGTTGCACAGGTGCATTGTTAATTCTTTTTAAATGAAATTTGTAATAAAATGATGTCAAAATAATATTATAACTGCCTAGATGTCAATATTTGTAAGCAAAACTATGAATACATTGATTAATAAAATTCACTAAATAAAACAACTGATTTGTAACTGAACAATGATCTGCATGCATTACAGAGCGCAGCTGCCGAAGAGGTTTTCTTTTGAAAACTGTATTTATTCAAGTACTTGACCGCAACTACTAACTGCTAACAATATCCTGTGTTTCTTACTAGCTGTCTTCTAAATGAAACAATACAAATCAAGGAACAAAACTGTTTTAATAACTTGAATTAACAAACTAACATTATTTATTTTTTTACTCAGTGCCATCGCTATGCAGAACTGGAGAAACAGTGGTAAATGGATTCATCACTCCAACTAAACCAAAAGCTTTCTTTGTTTAAAAGCATTTTAAAGAAACATATATTGGACCCTTTAATCACGGTTTCAGCCATCTGCTCTTCTCACCCCTATATGCTGAGGCTTGTTGGTAATTGGACCCACGGGTGAACAGTGAGTGTAGACAGTCATCTTACATCTAAACTAATACACATACAAATCATATGTTTGGTTTTCAGCAAACAAGTCCACTGTTGTAGAAGTGTACATGTGACATGAATATGAATGTCACGGTTTAGACTAATGTCAAATGCTAATCCCCTGTGGCTGAAAACCTTTGCCCACTCCCTTTTATTAGGGCTTGCAGTGGGTGAGCTTTGGGGTCTGGCAGCTGAGATAATGGTCCCCATGTCAGAGTGCTCTGTGTGTCTGTGACCCAGCTCTTAAACATGGAGATAAGAAGCTGTAGGCCACACACACACACACACACACACACACAACACACACACCACACACACACCACACACACACACACACACACACACTACACACACACACACACACACACACACACACACACCACACACACCACACACACACACACCACACACACACACACACACACACACACACACACACACCACACACACACACACACACCCACACACACACACACACCACACACACACACACACACACACAGGCCCTGGGAACCATGCAACAATCGAGGAGTTTGATCCAGCATCAAACAATCAAAGGCACAGTAAAGGGAATAGGGGATAAGGCAAACTTTTCCAACAGCCTTTCCTTTATCCTCTTTCCTTTGAACCACGTTCAATACCCCATCAATAACTCTTATTCCATTGGCAGCAAAATATTAACCAGCCAGTGTTTTTATTAAGTAGAGTGCTTGGCCCTTTGTCTTAGAATTAGTTGTTGCAGGTGTGCATGTGATTGAGCTGAGTTGATGACTCTGCCCTTCCCCGGGGCAGTGCAGTGGGGTAATGGGCAATGCCTGCTGCACATAAGAGCAGCGTACCACATGAGCCTTTGTGCTTATGTGAGGGCTAATTTCAACATGGAATGAAGGCAACACCGTGGTGGCTTCAGCTCTTTGTTTTCCTGGCTTTGCACATGTCCACTACCCCTTAGACTTGAATCTCGAGGGAAAACTGAGACACGCCATACCCTGGTCTTTTGTACTGATCAACACAAAATACACTTCAAAGATTGGTGTGCACACAGACATACATGCACACACACTCTGTTTAAATGTGCACTAGTCCACTAGTAGTCTGGCATCAAACAGTGGCATATTGACCCCGGAACAGGAGGTGGTCTGTTCTCTCTTCTTCCTAATTTGGGCTAATTCCATCCATTTCCCCATCATTGATTAGTGATCAGGCCTGGTGTCATCCTCTAAGTGGGGCCAGAGACAGGGGTTTGTAGGAGGGAGGGGGTAGTGATATCCTGATATCCAAGTGCATGATCTAATCACAATGGTATTATGTGAAAATCTGAAAATAGACTATTTGAAGTGTAACAAAAAAACCTTTAGTATGCTGCTGTTGCTGGCAGTCTTTACAAAATTATTTTCAGCAGTGGTAGGGCAACAGGCTCAAGCAGTCTGTTTCCCTGTCAGCACAGGGGCAGAGGGGCAACTTTGTATTCTGGCAGTAAGTGACCTAATAAATGAAGCAGTAATTAACACGGTGACATTGATAAATGGAGGGCAAGATAAAGGACAGACACGGAGACCCCCATCTCCCTCAGATGGAGTGTCAAACGCACATTTATTCTTATCTCATTGGAGCATCTGCTTCCCTTATAATCCACACGCCCCGCAGTGGCTTTCCACTAAGGCCAATGCGCATGCACAGCACTAAACTGTGGCGACTCCATTCGATTTATATCAGTCTAATTTCTTTAAATCCAATTTGTATTCCAATCTACTGCCTTCTAATCACTTAAACCTCGAGTCTCCATCTGCTCTACTCTTTCCGGTGGAAATGAAAACAGCAGATGCCTCTACAATTGTCCTTTCACTGCCAGAAAAAGCTGAGCTGGGTGCAAAGAGGGCCAGACGTGACTGGACAGTGTCCTTCCTGGGTAAACGTAGTCAGGTGTAGAGGTAGAAAAGGTTAAAAGCATGTCCATATGCCATGAAATATGTTTTTAAAGAGGCTCATCAATCTTAATACTGGATAAGACAACATGTGAACCTTAAAGGTTGATGAGCAAGCTTCACTTAAAAAGTACAAAACCATTATGTCATGTGTTTGTGTTTTTTTAAACTGGCTCTCATGTGGCTCCCACACCATAGGGATGATGCCCAAGAAGATCAAATAAAACAAAACATATACAAACACATATATAGCATACACATCATCCTTCATAGATATATTTATATCCCCACCACCCTGGCACCAGGCCGAGATCCTAACGGCCCGTCTACACTACAGGCGTCAAAAAAGCTTGAAGCTGGGCGTGTCTGAGGCTTGGCGATTTTTTGCGAGCAACGCGACCAACAACCAATCACATGAATCTCCCGCCCCCGACATACAAAGCAATAGCAATGTTAAAACGAAGTAAACTGGATATAAAATCCCCAAACAGGCGAAAACCTACCAGTTCCACCCACTGTCTCTGCCACCTCCCTCCATGCCTCGCTCCTCCGGTTTGTATCCCGGTAGATCAACAGAGACTGATCATACAGCACCGGGTGATTCACTACCGCTATAATGAATTTTCCCTCCATTTTTTTGAATATGAGGAAATGACCTGCGTAGTCTCTCCCAGCATACACGCGGTTTGATTGGCTAGCGCTTGTACAGGCATATTTGCATAAACGGGATTTCATTGGCTGACGCCAGCTTCGAGCAAGCATCGAGCCTCAAAAGTTGAACATTGTTCAACTTTTGACGCCGATAGACGCTCGCGATGCTTGCAACGCCTTGCCATGCTACCCACAATGCAGTTCGGCGAAGTTTGAAAATATCCTACGTCACCCCATTCAAATGAATGGGCGAAGCGTTGAAAGCATTTTTTGACGCCTGTAGTCTAGACGGGCCGTAACAGAAGTGAAAGTCAATTTTCAGCTTCCTATTGGGCTCTCTTTCTCACTCTCTTTACGGTAAATGGGCTTTCTGTTGCCCTTTTAATGCGATCATTGGTGTTGTGCAATCAAGTGCTCTCTGAGCTGAGGCGAGTGCACTTCACTGGGTCTCAGGGCGCAAGCTCCAATCAAAATGCTGTGTTTCCCCCTGCCTGCAATAACACCACCATTACTTTTCACCACTGCTGTGCAGTCATCCTCTGCTGGAGGAGAGCAGGAACCAGAGAACAAACAAACAGGCACACAGACAGAGAATGAGATCAGAGAGGGATTACTGAACCAAACCCTGATTCTTTTCTGCCTTTTTACTTTCAGACTACTTATGTCAGCTTCAGTGTGATCAGATGCAATGTAGCTATCCAAGGAATGTGGGGTTTTACAGCATTACATATCCCTGTTATTTTTCACCATCCAAATCATGTTTCGCACTTTACATTAAATATAAAGACATACAAACATAAAAGGAGTACATAGTTAAAAAATAGGTCACAGTTGATGGTCAAATCCAGGATAAAAACACCACTTAGCTTGTTACAACAGCTTCTTTTCCCTCATGCATGTGACCACACACATAGAAGAGCTCTTTTCTATTATCTTTGTCACATATGTATTCATGTGTGCAACAGAAGGTCAGGCCTTTCATGATCTTTTTGTAATTATTTTTATTAGCTCCCAGGAGAAATTCTAGCCCACCAACCAAATCAATACCTCCACCAGTCTCGGCCAGAGCATAAAAGGAAGGGCTCCCCAAAGAGATATTAGTTATTCTGCCAACAGACGCGTGCACTGATCAGAGGTAACCCACGGCAACCTCGGACTACAGCAAAAAGTTCAAGTCACTGAGGCTCCATAAAACATCAAACATGAAACCCAAGGTCCAGGCCAAGACGCACTAAAACTATAAAAATGGACACTGAAATGGCAAAGGCTTAAACCTAGCAAACTGAGTGAAGATATAAATGTACTTAAAAGAAAAATGAATTATGCATTACATCCATGCTGTCCATTCTGAAATATATTATCCTCCCGCCCTCCACTTCTGTCTCTCTCCAACCTCCCATTCCATCTCTTTCCCTCTATTTTTATCTGCCGATATCTCTCCGTCTCCTCCACTTGCTCCCTGTCCCCATCCTACCCTCGCTGTGGGGGTGACAGAGTCATATCCGTCATGTCATCAGAAGGGAAATGTGAGACAGCGGCAGGGGGGAACTGGGGGTGGCGATAGAATGATGTTACAGGCCGTCCTCGCCTCTCCACTGGCCTGTTGCTTGACACTTGCAGGCAGGGCGTTCTGCACCCCAGATTCATCTTCTTTACCGCCAGCTGTCAGTGGCGTCACACCACATGAGCTCCACTATACCCCAATACCGGACGTACAGCTCATCTCGGTGAGGTGTCACTAAGACAACCTGCTGTTGTCCAACCCACTGCCACTGGAATATAGAGAGTGAGGGAGTTTGAGTTCTATAGCTATCTAGGAAGCTCACATGATGGGCTGGGTTCCACCTCAGTGCTCTCCATACTGCCCCCCTCCTATTTTCTGCCAATATCTATACTCTGGAAGCATACACAAGGGTCATTCTAGGACTGTGTGCAAACTCTTACTGCATCCATGCGAGCCTCTAACAAATATCAGATAGAATTCCACTTTGAGTGTATTTTGGGCAGTGTTGTGGCAGGGTCCTATTGACTCTGCAACTGTGTATTTGCCCTCTCTACCCCATGCAGATGGAATATATAAATATATTACTGTGGGAAACAGAATATCTTATTTTGCTGCGTAGGGCTGATTCACATATTGTGCATTTCAAGCAGTTTCTACCTTTTTCCCAAACTAACCCCATTCTAACTCTTTATTCTACTCTCAGTAGCCAAGAACTGAAAGAATGATGTCTTTTTTATTCAGCAGATGGCCTGTGACAGAAGAGCTGAGATTGCTGACTTGAGACTAAAGCAGGAAAATTAAAACACCAGTTTGGACCTCTTTATGGTGAGCAGCAATGCGTTGATAAGGACACAGCTTTATGCTTGCTTTATATACATGGCCTAGTGTAAGGAATGAAGCACCAGCTCTGTGGGACTGTCAGGCCCATGGAAAGGAGACTAAACTGTGTGATGCAGATTAAATGATTTCCGATACCGGGGCCACTCAAGCATGTACCTCGCTGCACCACCCCACCTTTTTCAGCCCTCTCTCATCTCATGCACATCCTTCTGAGTAGCCATTTTCTTCCCAGTCTCTTCTTTGCACCAGTAGCATGAGTTCATGTCAACTTGCTCCGTCCAGCAGTGCTCATCACTAGCACATCTATGGCTGTAGAGCACAATTATCTTCAGTCAACTCAGTAAAAGTGCTTAAAAAAATCAGATACGCAAGCGGCAAGGATCTCAAGATATGTGTGTGTGCGGTGTGTGCATGTGAATGTAGACACAGCTGGGCGCAGAATTTCACATCAATTCCCTCCTTTCAAGCCATGCTACTCTAAACAGTTCCTACTGAGGTAAGTGCAATTAAATGAATGGCATCAATTGATTCTCCCTCAAGCATTGTAATCTCTTTACCTGCATTGCTGAGCTGCCCCAGTAGATTGAATGGGGCCAAATAAATATGTGCTTTATTGCTTTAGAAATGAAGTAGACAGGGAGGGGAGGGTGGAGGAGAAGGCCTTCAGGTATCCATGATCCACTGTGTTGAGAGATGAGTGGATAATTGGAGTAGCGCTGCGGGTGCCGACCTGTAGTGAACACATTGCAGTGTCCCTGCATGTCAATGCGGGCAGTCAGGCACCTCCAGCCACTGCAGTGCTCTTCAGACCCACATCGTGGGGACATAAGAAAAATGAGTTGAAACCACACACCCTCCAGTGATGGACTCAGAGAGCAGAGCGGGGTAATGAAATGGTCCTTATAGCTCTGTATTTTTGTAAGGTGCAGCATTCCAAGTCAAGATGAGATTTATTAAATGTTTATTCCATGGGGCACTTCATCTGGTCTGGCTTAGGGTGATAGGGTCAAGAGCAAGCGCAGTAAGTGGATGAAGGACTCATTCAATTTACTCATAAATCCATGCTAACACAAAAAAACAATGGGCTTTGATGGTTATAAATGGTGCTCACAAACACATTCCCACACCCAGTTTCATAATTCTACCACTGGCTGGGTGTTACCGGACCTCTAAATGACAAATGCCTGAGAGCAGCCCTGCAGAAAAAAATCATCACCATCCTGGAAGTGGAACTGGAGAGTTCAAACGTTCAAGGATGCGATTAAGGTTTTCTTCCTACCCGCCACAATGGTTGTGACACTTGGCCCGTGCCACGTTCCACACTGAGTCTTCAACCACAAAGCCAGTCTCAACAGGAGCCATTATATACAGTAAATCAACTCCCCCCTGGTCATGGCGGCTCGCTTTACAAAGCAGTATGGTGCCACGCTGCAGCTGCAGCGTGGAGGCAACAAGAAAAGATTCCCACAGCACTGAGATACAGTGCAGGCCTTATTACTTACAAACCAGTATGTATGTATTAATGCAACCTTCTTGAAAACGTTAATGCCTGTAAATCAGGAAGCTTGATCATTTTTTGAAGCTCAACCGTAAACATGATTTAAAGTATTCCAGTATCTATAAGCACAAAGACAAAGTGATTGCAGGTTTTTTGTTTAAACATTGCCAGGGAAAACTATGTCTTAGTAATGAAACTAATAATATGTGTTTTTGCCAAAGTCGAGAATATTGACATAGCCCATAGGAAATGTAAGCAGCATACAGTACAGAAATGATAAAAGACCTCCAGGTTACTGTAGTTTCCACACTGAAACAATGGTTTGGCAAGTGATGGTGTATAGTTAGGACGTTTTTCACGTCTTTGGTTTTAGATCCCCAGGTGGGACTGGGAAGAAAATGTACGAGCTGTCATGGCTGGGTGATCCATAGACCAAGACAGGGATGGTAATAGTGGAACGAGACACTTATTCTCTGGCTCCACCTCCCTGAGCGGCATTACAGCTGCACTGGACAACTGCTGTGTGTGACGGATGTGTACTCGAGTGTCATGCTCTGGCTGTCCATCTTCGCACATCTCACACTGAGAGACAGCTCATGCATTTTTAACACTAGGCCTGACCTCATCTTTAAGACACTCCGCTCAGGTACAACTGTCACACAAACTCTTGACAATGGAAACAAGCAGGTATGCTACTGACTGAAAACAAAGGGAAGAAAAACAAGATGTTTGATAAAACTGGAAATATACTATAAACAGTGAGTAAATACAGTGTGTATTCAATTAATGTGCATTTATTTAGTTACTTTTATTTGTTCCTTTTGCTAAATAAATGCTCAATGCAGTCACAGTGCCTTCATGGCTGCCAGTATGCATTTGTGTGTTTCTGTGTGTTAACAGTTTGTGTATGTATAGTTAGTTAGTTGCATGTACTTCTCTGAGTCATTCAACCTTGACATCGCTCCCTTCTACCTGAAGGTTGCTGCGATACAGCCGATCACAGGACAGAGTGAGGGCAACGGGATACAGAGTAATTAGACGCTTCCTCAAACACGCCGTTTTCAGTGCAGCATGCAACATAAAAACACTGATAAGAAAACACATGCTGTCTCTTCCAGACAGTCAAAGGCATCACAGGAATTTAGTGAACTGACTTCCGGTCTGCATTTTGGCATGCTCTTAAGATAATCGAGTTTTGGGGAGATAAGAATGCTGGTCACATCCACGCTGCAACTGAGTAATCTGTCCTACACACATACACAGTTTGTATCGTAACGGCTGGCAGGGTATTTGCAATAGATCAATAAAGGTTCATTCACTATATTCTTATCATCAGGGATTATAGCGGTAATTAGATCCTCGTCTGTTTCAGTCTGTTGGCCGGCCTTAATCGGCTGTTTGGGAAACAGAGGCAGAGCAGGGATTATATCTGTGTCTTGGGGCCCAGAGGGGTAAGCACAGGTGTGATCCTGTATGTGCAGGTGTGTGAGACAGGTGAAGTCTTCATAGTCAGCATGCTCAATTCATCATATCACTCCTCCCCCATCCCTCCCCTACCTTCACACATGCTCCCACTATATTGCCATCACAGGTGTACAACAACCCCCTCACTGTTTGAATTCCACCCTTATGGACAGTCCCGAGGTAGGATAGTGTGTGTGTGTGTGTGTGTGTGTGTGTGTGTGTGTGTGTGTGTGTGTGTGTGTGTGTGTGTGTGTGTGTGTGTGTGTGTGTGTGTGTGTGTGTGTGTGTGTGGCCTAGCATTACTATACTTGTGGGGACCTAAATATGTTTACACAGTCACGTGTGGGGACTCGCCTCCCTTATTGGAGGTCCCCATGAGGGGAATCATTAATTTTAGGGTGAAGACTTGGTTAGGTTTAGGGTTAGGGTAAGGGTTAGGGTTAGGCATGTTATGGTTAAGGTTAGGATAAGTCTCCAGGAAATGCATGTAAGTCAATGTAATGTCCCCTGAAGTGATGTATACATGGTGTGTGTGTGTGTGTGTGTGTGTGTGTGTGTGTGTGTGTGTGTGTGTGTGTGTGTGTGTGTGTGTGTGTGTGTGTGTGTGTGTGTGTGTGTGTGTGTGTGTGTGTGTGTGTGTGTGTGTGTGTGTGTGAGAGAGAAAGAGTAAAGAAGATGGGTCTGGGTTAGTTTGGAAATATAAATCGGATGTGGAAAGTATACTAACAATTTACCGTATAGCTTACCTGTGTTTTGATCTCTCACCCACTTTTGGTTTCTTTAGGCAAAAGCATCAAAGCATTAGCACTTTTCCTACTCTGTAAATGCCACGGGTATGCTTGGCTGAGGCTTAATAAATAGGAGGTAAACCAGGGAAAAGTGGTATTACCTCCACTGCATTCGCTGATCTTACAGCAGAATGAGCCATGTATATCAGTCTGACACTGATATTTTCTCTCTCGCTTCAGCACTATGAAATTGTAAAGACATTAACCAGCGTGATCCGAGGAACAGCTGTGAATCCTTTTATTTTTCAGTGATCACAGAGCAGTACTTTGGACTTAAAAGAAGTATGCAGAGCTCAAATATATTCTCTTCAAACCGAAACGTGTAGAGGGATGGCTGCTGAAACGTGATCCAAAAGGTAGCAAGACCTGGCTGTTAAAATATCATAGGAGTTGACAGGCCCTAGTCACTAGTCAAGTAACACTTATCACTCACACACACACACGCTCATCTCATTCTTTGTTCACTGGTCATTCACTTACTCTTAATATCACCACCTTTGTCTTTATTCTCCACTCATATTTGACATTAATCAAAGAGCAAACAGCAATTCACCATGATGCAGTGGAAAGTGCTTTGCTCGACAGTGATGAGACCGCAGGCGACAGTAGAGGGGAGCTTCCTCTAGATCTCACATGAAGGTTCATCATTACACCACTCCTATTCCAGCAAATGATCCGCAATTACAATAACGCTGCCTAAACGCTGCCAACTTGAGCAGAACAATCACATTTGGGGCGAGACATTGCAGTGGCTCTTACACAATGACCTCAGCCCGCCTCATCATTCACCTAGACTGTTTTAATCTGGGATTACTTACCATTATAGGGCAGTACTTTAAACCTCATTCAATCATGACCATCAACAGAGCTGTTAGTCTTCAGTGCGCTTTTGTTATAAAGCTTCATTCTCGCCATTTCCCTTTAAAAGATTACGCTGTTCAACAACAACTCTTCTCTCAATTTTGTATTTCATTACACTCAGTCAGACTCTCCCTCCTCTTCTTCTGTCCCTAACACATACACAACCACTCTGGGTTTGAGTTTCTCTTGACTCAGCAATGCATTACTGAAACCACAGCCCTGCTCGCAGAGAGAGAGAGAGCCGTGCACTGTCTAGGCCACCAAAGACCCCAAACTAGTCCTCTCCATAGCCTCTTAGACAGATTTAAGACCATATTTCAGCACCTCTCAGTATGTCAGCCGGGATGGATGTGATGTCACCGGCACCTACATCAGACACAAGCATGCAGGAGGTCTCAGAATAGCAATAAGGTCAGGAGTGTGTGTCCACTATGCAAAGCATGTTCTAATCCAGCTTCAAAAGCAGCATGCTGGAGTTTAAGAGATAACCAGGCAGCTGCTGACTGATGTATTCCTGGAAAAAATATTCTACTGCAATCAATCTGATTCTTAAAGTGTTACCCTGCTTTAAGATGCACAATCTCTTCCAGCCCTGCAACAACACCCAACAAACACTCCCTCTATTCTCTCTCCATCTCACCTTTTCCCTGATTTCCTACACACTAGCAGTATTAATCACAGCACACTAAACAGTGCCTGACGCCATTCACAAGGCTTGGCTTTGTTGGCTATGCTGCCCAGTGAATACAACTCCAGACCTTTTTGTCTGCCTAAGTGGACTCTTAGAGGAAACTCCTCCCTCTCCAAGGACCCTCAGATTACCTCTGAAAAGGGCTGGGTGATGGGTGAGTTCTACTGGGGGGGAGAGGGACAGCAAGGAAGAGGGGGGAGGAGGGTGACAGGCAAATGATTGGGAAGATCCACTGCTACCAGGGAGATGTGCACCCTCTCCCTCTGGACAGCTAGCAATGCCATCAACCATTGCCTAGCAACCAGTGGGTTTGGCTCCACAGAGTGAAAGACACCAAAAAAAAGGTAACAAGAAAGAAAAGAAAGATTTAAATCCTAGCAGAAAGAGGGCTTGATTTGCTACCTTCACACGGCAGGAGAAGCAAAACTTGCAGCTGTAAGAAACAAAAATGGGAGTTGACAGGTGAAAGAAAATAAAAATGGGCCCTTGCAGGCAGTTGCATTCACTGACAACAAAAACTCGGCTTTGCATACGGCTAAGTAGTACAAACAATACAAAGCAAACATGTGTGAATCATCACTCACAACATAGTGCTGATATAAGGTTCCAGTATGTGTTTTGTCAGGATTATGATTCCCTCATTCTATGATCACAAGCCCTTTGTGTGCGTGTGAGACAACCGCAAAAAGGTGTGTCCAATTCTAGAAGCACTAAAATTCAATCAGACTTCAGGTTTATGCATTTAAAAGCAATACATCTTAATGCCCGCCATCATTCCACCAGTCACAGGTTGGACCAATCCCAATCGCCATTTCCGTCACCTCAGCCGTCCTATTTTGATGATTGATGTGAGTCATCACATTAACTCTGCAGTCCAGGCTGTTTTAATTCCTCCATTAAACCAGTGCTCTTGTAGGCCAGTGAAACCTAAGAAACCTCATGAAATCGTAAAAAGAAAATATGCTGACTCTGCGGCTGATAGGAAGAAGATGGCTAAAGCTTTTGGCTGAAGAAATTAAACAGTATCAATCTAATTTGCATTATTATTAAAGTTTAATCAAACAAATGGGAATAATAAACTGGGGCACTGGCCCAGGTGGATTTAAGCCGGTTTTCAATTAAATGCTCAACTGCTGCAGTTAAATCCTAAAGGGAAATGACCACAGCAGAACCATGTACTACAGGGCAGAGGCAGGGAGATATATTTTGCCAAACATGTCCAACCCAGTAAACCTCCCATCTACAGGTTTGCATTAATTGATTTTGAATTACACTACTTTTGATTGTGTATCAGCTAAATAAAGAATGGCATTTTTGAATAGTTTGCCATAATCAAAAATCGAATTATTTAACAACATTTTCTCCACTTCTCCATTATAGATAATCAGCAGCCACTGTAACATAACATGAGAATCATTCATAAAGAAGAGTTTCACAGAGAGGAAAAACACACTGGAAACCCATTATATATATATATATATGCACATTATTCAATTATGTACTTCTTATAATGCACTGATGTTGCTTCTTCTATCTGTTGCACACAAAAAATCAGCTAATGCTTGCCCAAATATTAACCTCTTGAGAGCCGAGCATTATCTGCATTAAGTTAAAGAGTTATATGTTGAATTATGCTGCTTGTTCATGTATTAATCTAAGTTAATTACTTGAAAAAAGCATGTTATGAAGTATTAATTAAATCACAACTCATTAAGGGAAGCCGATTTAACATCAGGTAAGGAGTAATTTTCCGAGTTAAAAGTATAATAATAAAAGTGAAGTGATTTAATGACGTATATTTTCCCCCTTCAATAAGTCCAATAACATACAAAACAACATTGATTATAAATAAAAACGCGGTAAAGAGAAGAATGGCAGTGTCTGTGAAGGTCTGCCCAAACCACTAAATATTAAAACATCCGTAAGAAGTAGTTTTATATAAAAACATGTTAGGCAACTTACCATCAACTTGAAAATACAGTAATCCGCCAACAAGGATGAACGCTAGCGGACCCATACTAGCATATTAACCATCCACGGCGGGCGCACAGATCCTCGATTCCACTGCAAAATTGTTTTTCCAAAATGACAGGCAAGTCTACTCCGTGTTTGTGGGAGTTATGTAAAGGTCCTAGTTACTGACAAAAGCCAGTTTCATTGTCCACAAATTGAGAGGCTCCATTTCAAAGCATGTCATCCGGAGCTGCTGGGGGTGTTCATATCCAGCAAAGCTTCAGACCAAACTCTCGGAGTAAGGTCCCTACTTGCCCCGCGAGTTCATCCGTGATATCTGCTATTTCTCCAAGATGAGCTACTACACAAACGGAAGCCCACACAGGCTGTGAGAGGAGAGACTTAATCTACTGTATGTCCACACTTGAAAACAAACGCAGGCTGGGCTCTTCCTCGCAGGTATTCGGTTCCTCGGGAAGCGTCTCTGGCACCTTTCAAATATTCAGCGGTGTCTCCACAGTTCAACACATGGCTCGGCTGAGACTCTGACTGGAAACCAGCCTTCAGCTCTCATGCATTCCCTAAAAGTTGTTTTATTACAACGGGAACCAGCTCCCAAAAGACCCATGTACTAAGCCTGGGATAAAAGCGATGTAAGAGTACAGTCGCACTACAAGTCAGTCCAACATCCTCCTTCTTTCTCTCTCTGCTTTTTGATTTCAACTGCTCTGCCGCTAGGAGCGCACCGGCACAGCCCGCAGCTCAACAACAGTCCGGGAACACAGCAGCGGGGAGGAAGAGAGCAGTATGGAGAGAAAAGTCCAAGAGAGCTAGGATCTCAGTAAAAATGTGCCTATAGTTGTGAGGAAATTAAGACTAGACTGTTAACCCTTGTTCTACTGGTAACATTTTAATTTTAATCAGAGAGGTTTTTAAGAGGAGGATAAACCCACATAAACTAACATGTTATGACTTGACTTATAACTTCAAATACTTCAAAGTCATTATTTATCACATTATGTGAAAACTATAGGCTACTGATGACTATATTCATGTGGGAAATATACAGTAAGTTTAACCACCAATATAAACTGGGGAAATTGTGCAAAATCAAAGCCAACAGGTAGCACATGTGACAACACAAGATAAGCTTTTAATAGGAAAAAAAGTCGTTTTGAAAAGGAAATAATGCCACAAGTATGATACAAAATATATTTCATTATCAGTATAGGCATTTTAATGATGCAAGATAGAAGATGCTGAATGGTACATGGATGTTAATGTATTGAGATATTGAAGCAGAATTGTAAATATGATCTCTGTCATAAATCAATGAGTGATTGAGCAGACCCTGCATGAAGATGAGGAGAGGCGGCCTCTCTGCATACATGAGTCTTTTTCAGGGCAGAGTGTGCATACAAAGACAGATCACCCCTACAATCCCCTTTGTAATTATGGACAAAATTAGGTAATATGATTTGGCACAGCAATCACAGATACGTTGAGGTTCAGAGATATAGAGGGGGGGGGGGGGGGGTCATGTATGTGGTCTGCATTACTGCCCAGCAACCCGTTTCATGTTTTCTCACTCGTTTTGTACACAGTGAGCTATGAGCTATGAGCTCCCCCTACTGGTGACAGTTATAGCAATCCTCTTGGCACCGGGCGTTTTAATACAGCCCTATCATGTGGTTTTTAAAAGAAGAGCTACATGTACTAAACATGTAGCTCTAGTCGATTTTAAGAAGGTAAGATTAAGCATATTTAATAAATGGCATTTATTGATTAATAAATACCACATCAGAAAAGCTCAAATGAAATTACTGGTAATTTATTATAAAACATGTTAATTAACAAGAGCACTTCAAGGGGTATTTAACAAAATGAAATATGTAGGCTACTTTTCACTTTCCCCCACTTTACACTACACAGCAAATCCATGCTTTATTTGTATTTTGTCTAACTGACTTACAGAATACAAAACGAGCTGTATGAGACCTCAAATTAACATCTGAAGATTTGTGAGATCAATCTTAAAAGTTGGTCTTTTTGTTTTTACCTGAGCAGACACGACACCAGCAGGAGCACAACCTTAAAGGCTCAGAACACTTTATGATTTACATCAAAGTCAGCAGAACAAAGCTCACAGTATGTTCCCTGAAGGTGTCTGTGAAAACCATACTCTCCCAATACAAACTACAGAGCCTAACACCATGACAGGATGGCTTCAGCAAAGGGAACCACTTCTATTGCCTTTAATAATAGCTTTGACTGCTCATGTGTTTTTTTTCTTCCGTTTGTTTGTCAAGCTGCATGTTCGGGCTTGCCCTATAAAAGCCTTACTGGGAACTGAAACATGTTGGAAGTTTACTAGCTTGCTCCCATTGCAGGCAGCGCTTGTCAGCCGGCCAGACACAGTGATTTGTCTTCATATTTTAATATGTTTGTGAGCTGCATGCAAATGCTGTCTTCTCAGGGCCTCCAGTGTCCTAGATTCTAACAGATGCATGCAGCCACACACACAATCACACACAATCACGCATTCGCACACACACACAGAGTGCCAAACCGGAATTTATTGTGTCATCAGTGTTGCTGACGGTTCGACAAAATGAAAGAGCGAGAAAAGAAGGGAAATAGAGAAAGGTAATTCACTAAGAAGAAAAGCATGCTTCAAACATAAACAAAGGTGTGTTTGGCTTCATTGATGGAAAAGTAAGTAGAGTGTAATTCTCCCTGAAGCACTGCCTTTTTATTCCCCACCTTCAATCACCGTATCAGGAACAGAGGCAGTGATATTCCCCTGGTTTCTAAATATCAACTGAAAGTGGATTTATTTGTATTAACTGGAGGCTGTGTTTACTCAGGGCAAGGCATGGTACATAGAAATGAGATCATGGGGCTAAGCCATGTACTGATAATGCTCGTGGATACTAAAGTATGAGCTTATGCTTCATTACACTGGAGGAAGAACCTCATAGGTTTATTTTTTATTATGGTGACATGATTAAGATTACAGGCTTTTCTGTGTTGACTCTGTTTTTTATTTAAAAAAACTGAGAGCATGCAAATGAGGTGTAACCACACACAAATAAGTGTGACGTCAAGTCACTGAAAGTAAAACCTAGGAGGAGCTGTGGTTGACACAGATGAAACCACAGATATTAAAAAATTGACGTGAAAAACGCGGTCCTGCATGCAATTATACTCCTTGTCCCCCTTTTTTTTCATCCCCTCCAAGACAATTTGAGTTTTCCACCAGATGCTGAAATGGATCATTTGTTTTAACCTAAACCAATCATGCCACATTTACTGTCACGTTTTTGTGCAATCATGTGTTTTTTAACTAAATCAAAACTAATAATCAATCAGATGATTTCCCATTATTGTCCTCAGAACATCTGCTCAGTGATGGTTCCTGGGTGGAGCCGTTCATTAGGAGGGTTGTTATCCCTGACCCACATCTATCCTTGTCCACTTCTCCAGTGACACGACGTTAACCAGTCAAGTTGACTCCCAAAGACTTGTGTACCAAAATAAAGTCAAACTATGTCTTCTATTAATATATCAGCGTGCTATACGGAAGACATTTCAAGCAGTTAAAGAAGGATTGATGTGATCAGTTCAAAATATTAAGTGCTGCACCCGTTGATAACACTATCCTATTGATGTGTCCTGTAAATCAAAAAGGCTGTGTTGATTGTGAAGCCTTGTGAACATGAAGTGCTGCATTGTCGTTGTTTTTGGCCAGTTTAAGGCACAGCTGAATATCAATAGGGGGTCCCCAAATGGCGAGTGTGATATCTTGGAAACAATCACGAGTGTGTTCAGTGGCCCATTCCAGCAGACATTTCCTGGATTGTAATTGCTTTTAACTAAGGTGCAAATCAAATGCAAACTATGAATCAAACGCAGACAGTGACAGAATGTGTCGTTTCAGCATAGCTGCATTTGTCTGTATGTGTGTGTCGAGGGGAGAAAGAGGAAAGTGTTTTTAATTGTGCGGCAGGTCAGAGGTTCAGGTAGCAACATCACTCATGATCAGATCAGAGTGGTATTTGGGGAGCTCTTAGCTGGATATCTTTCATGGCTGAGTATCCCCTTACTGGGTTTGGGTCTCTGTGTAGGGATGATTAGGAGCTGAAGGTGGGGGGAGGCGGTGTGCTGATGTGTGGAGGGGTGATTAATGTAGATGTCACTAGCGGCCCTCCCTCATTCGCTCCTTCCCCAGCATCCGTAATGACACCTGGGGAAGGCAGAATGGGTGTACCTGCAGCCCAGGCTCCCTCAGCAGGGCATGATTCTTCCCCATGATCCTCCTCTGTCAGCAGTCCTGTCACTGGGCTCAGATCAGACCCTTATTAATGGGCCTCTATGTCAAACATAGATATTAAGCTGTGCTCTGTGCCGCACTATCCTCGGCAACAACACCCACATAGGCACACACTGACACGATCATTTCTATACAATACAGCAACACGCACACGCACAGGCACACACACACACACACACACACACACACACACACACACACACACACACACACACACACACACACACACACACACACACACACACACACACACACACACACACACACACACACACAGCACTCTCATAACTCAAACACACATCACAACATGAACGTTTCAACATTCGCTGAAATATTACTTTCTTATTTAGCAAGTTTTGGGTAATTCCAGAATTGGAGGACATTTCATGTCCCCCATATAGAAAATCTAATAATCCATGCCCAAAATGCTAAAACATGCACTTGTTGTGTTAAACATACTTGTCTTGAAACAAAATGTATATAAAGTTGTAGAAAAAGTGGTTTCAAAATATTATTTAAATTATCGAATAGCTCTCGAACATCCCCTTATATGGCATTTTTCTCTTGTCCCGCTTCTTGGTGACCAACTTGCATGTCAAATTTAACATTTAAAATAGGGATTTTATTTACTTTTTTTGGTATTATTCTATTGATATATGTCTCTTGTAATGATAAAATCAATTTGTTAAATCATAAACATATTTTAAATAACAGTAATTTTGCACAGAAGGTGTGTCCTTCAACATGCGTTCAACCCTGTTACCCAAACCTTTTTAGATTGGCAGAGGAAGTGAAAAAGCTGTAAGTCAGATGACACAGTGGAAAGGACATCAGAAAGCCATGTGCCATGGGTAGACCAAAACTAAGTCCTCTCTTTTATTTTTCATATTTTTACAATCTTTTCAGTCTTAAAAGAGTGTGGCACTCTGACCCACTCAACCCTGTTACTGATATTATCAGAATAAAGCATATTCATTTCAAAGTTATCTTTCTTGCATTAGATATCCAAGTTTGTCCTTGCTACATCTAGCAATAATTCCTGAGGTTAAAGCTCAAATTAGCATTGATTTTCAACCCTGTTACTATAATTAGAGTAACAGGGGTAATTCTTCATTGGAAAATATACATTTGATGCCTAGCTGGGCAAATCACTTTTTTTGATGGTTTATTATCTGTTTTTCTTAAATACATTAAAAAAAATTATAAAATAAAAGGTTCATTTTTCAAAAATGTTGGTGTCTAAATTGTCCTCCAATTCTGGAATGACCCTTTTACGGATTCAGTTCCAGCATGACAAAGAATCCATAGATCTATTATATATCTCTGCTTCCCTCTCTACTTTCTCAGTTTAATACACACAACCCAGTAGCACATTATGCTGAAAAAGTGACAAACCTCTCACTTTGATGCATTGTCCAACAATGTAAATCATTTCACACCGGCAAAGGTTATATTGGAAACTGAGTAAGGCTTAAAGTCGGTGGCAGGCTGAACACATGAAGACCCAAAGAGCTCAAAGAGTGGCAGAGTCTCAGCAGCTTCCACTCATTTAGGCATTTTGACTCTGTGGCTTTAATTTGATAAACAAAAATAACTTTTAAGACGTTTTGAGAGACACAACACAGCATATCTTTGTTTGTTTAGCCCCATGTTTTACAGTCTAACATGTAAAGGTAGTCACTGTGACACATGTTTAATTCTGTTCTCTGTGATACTCCCTAGGAGTGACTGAGGGACACATCTGGAGGACACAACACCTGAGCTGGATGTGGAGAGGCTTCTTTCAGCAGGACATAAACTATGTATGTAATGCATCGCCCTGTCTTTCTCTGCGTTCACTGAAAGGTACAGGAAGTCAGATAGGGGCACCCTATCAAATGTTCCTAAACTGGGGATTACTGTATAGGAATTTTTGCTTTGCACATCGAGCTCAGCTCTGTCATTTCACATTCTGCTCTCCCACCTTCTGTCTAAGCTATCCGTATATGATTGTGTTTTCACATTCAAGTGATCCTGCAGGAACTATGAAGCAATTATATAGGAAACAGTGGAGCAAATATCCATGTTCACAAACTCATCAAATTGGGATTAAGGAAATGTTTAGTTTATGTCTAGAGGTAACCCTTTGAGCCTCTGGACATGTAATTATTCTCTTTTAAAGGAATGCTCCACTCATTAGATAATTAATCAAAACTTCAGTATTTAGTGAAACATTATGTTTAAACCATACCCTGAAGAAATCAGCGATATTCCCCGGTAAATAATGATTTTATATGGGCTCAGAACAGTCTCATAATACACACATGCGCACAGAAGGATTCACACTTGTATTTCATGATCTGCAAAAGGATTCACACTTGTATTTCCAGATCCACACTTGTGTTTTTCAATGCACACACAAATGTATTCCGTTTCATATACATGTAAATAAAATCCAAATACAGAAAAAAGTTTTACATATGTATTTTTGATCCTGACATATTTGTTTTCCGTTTAAAACCTCTGCACCTACAAACACAAACCGCTTTCTGTGCACGGATCGCTGTGCATTCGTGTGTGGGTTTTTTGAGACTCCCCTGACGGTCAGCCGATTCGTACTTGTAATTATTTCTATCTATAGCCAATCAGATGTCTCCTCAATTCTAAGCCAATCACATGAGCGCGCCCCCACGAGGGTAGATTTCTTGCGTTCATGACGTAGCGCTTCATGTACGCATTTTGCGCAGTCCGGAGCTGACAGCTCCATGGAGCCTGCCTGCAGGCGCTAATCTCAGGACACCCTCCACTCTCAGTAGAGCGCCACTTTCCGAACAGGAAATGCACGCAAATACAAGCCTTTATATTATTAAGGTACAGCGCCACTTTCCAAACCATTGATGAATGCTTGTGTACACAAAAACGGCAGGCAAAACCGTTTTACATGAGTGTTTCCTGTATGGCGAATACAGCTGCTTTATTTATGTCTGTATGAAGTTGTTGTGAGTGTGGAGGGAGCAGCTACAGGTTAGCTTAGCCTAATCGATCAGTGCACTACGAAGCCAGTGCTAGACAGTGACCTGTTAACGGGGGGGAGCCCCGCCGGTCATTATCGGCCGATATTCACTCTTAATAGTTTGATCGGTGCTCTCTATAAAGGCCGATCAGGAGAGCTGGATCTGATCGATATGGACATAAACGCGAGTGAAGTATAACCGGACGCAAGAGAGAGATCAGATCAGCTGCTGAGTGAGTCTGATGGAGACACGCTGCTCTGCATGATCACCTGATGCTCCGCCCTCTGTTTAGCGAGCTGACCGGACTACGCAAAATGCGTATACGAAGTAATCTTACCCTCGTGGGGGCGCGCTCATGTGATTGGCTTAGAATGAAGGAGACATCTGATTGGCTATAGATAGAAACAATTACAAGTACGAATCGGCTGACCGTCAGGGGAGTCTCAAAAAACCCACACACGAATGCAAAGCGATCCGTGCACAGAAAGCTGTTTGTGTTTGCAGGTTCAGGTGATTTAAACGGGAAACTAATAAGTGAGGATCAAAAATACATATATAAAACTTTTTTCTGTATTTGGATTTTATTTACATGTAGCCTATATGAAACGGAATACATTTGTGTGTGCATTGAAAAACACAAGTATGGATCCGGAAATACAAGTTTGAATCCTTCTGTGTGCATGTGTGTATTATGAGACTGTTCTGAGCCCATAATTGTATAGCTCTTTTTTTATCAAAACCTGTATATTCCGTCAGGCCGCTGCCATTTTGCCCATTTTCAGTAGTCACGTGATGGTCGTGACGTCATCCATGCGTTCACTTTTGGCGCGTTTCCACTGCAGCGGGTAGCTCACTTTAAGCGCGCCGAGCCGTGCGGGGCCCGTTTTTGGTTGCGTTTCCACTTGGCCTAGTTTTGGCCCGAAGCTACTTTTTCACCCTTTTTCTGGCCCGACTAAATCGTGGTTCTATCGAGGCCAACAAGCGGGGCCAACAACCGGGCGGAATATGCTAAACTAGTGACGACTGCTGATTGGTCAGAGAGAATCGTCACAATTCTCGCGCGACTTAATCCCTAGTGTCGCATATATTAAGGGACGCTTGCAGGATTTTTGTAAACCTAAGAAAATGGCAAAGAAAAACATACCGTGATCGATTGACGAAGTTGCGACGTTCCTCCAGCTGATTGCAGATGATAAAATCCAGCGGGAGCTCGACGGCACAACTCGCAACCTAAAAGTTTTTCAGGAGGTCTCTGCACTGTTGTCCGAGCGCGGATTCTCAAGGACTTTCCAGCAGTGTAGGGAAAAACTGAAAAAGCTTAAGAGTGAGTATAGAGCCGTGAAGGACCACAACGGCCGGAGTGGTTCAGATAGGAAAAGCTGGAAGTGGTTCGACCTGTTGGACGCTATTTATGGCCATAGACCGGCCAACGTTGGGAGGGAGGGAGGCCTGGACTCTGCAACCGCGTTACTGGAGTCCCTGCATGGTAAGTCTTTGCTAACGCTCTGTTATTTGCTTGAAAGCGTTGTGTCCCTATCTATTCTAAAGCTCACTTCTAACAAACAAGTCTTTTATCCTTACATTTATGTTTGACAACCCATGCTTTTATGGAGCCCCGAAGAGCTACATAGCTAGCTGGCAGATAGCATTAGCTAGAGCTATTGTTTGCTAACACCACATGCGCCATTGTTTAGGTTCTTATTTTCTACAGTTGTTGTTGCTATTTAGTATTGTGCTACAGTAGTTTGTGGAATTAACAAGTCATGTTGCTGTTCTAGATGATGCCATTGGGACTAGTGAGGAGGAACAGTCCCGAACAACGGGTGGTGGCAGTGTTCCGTCCTCAACATCATCAGAACACACCTCAACTCGACCACAGTCGAGGAACCGACACCAACGCCGAGTGCCATCACGACACCGCAGCGTGTGGTTCTAGGTAAGAAATAGGCATGGCAAAACGACTGGAATTGTGACTTTTTTAAAAACTTTATATCATCCATCGTCATTAAGTAAAATAAGCTATACCACTGTGTGGAAATGCTCTGTTACAAACTAGCTAGTACGCAGCTAGTACAATTGTGTGTGACATCCTATTATATACATATACATTATCAACAGACTGGACATAATGTAATTCACTTTCACAATCATTGTAAACATCTAGGGCATAACTGTCTTTAGTTCATCCTTACTGTTGTTCTGCTTATACATTGTATTGTATCCTTGTGTGACCTGTACCTGTCCTGTGTTTTTCATTGTTATTGCTAATTCTTATTGCTATAATTATCTTATCGTCATACAGGCAAGAGGAAACGAGGAGGAGACGAGCACCTTGCACAGCAGGCACGGCACCATGAACAGAGCCTGGCCCAGGTGGATTGGCACTGGCAGCTGACCATGGAGGCTGTTGCCCGGGCGAGGGAGGAGGAAATTGCCTTGAGAAGGGAGGAGAACGCTCAAACTCATGCGTTTAATCTGGCCTTCCTGCGCACTCTCGGCCAGGTTCCAGGGGGCAGCAGATGTGGCCCGTCTCCTCAGGAAGACGAACCACCTCTGTAATTGTAATATTATTCAGTTTCATCTCTCTTGTTTTTGTTAATTTGTAAATGCAACATTTATACTTTCTTGTTTATTTCTTATCTTGCCTTTTTTTTTTTTTTTATAATGCCATATCTATTTATGCTGCTGCAATACAAACATTTTATTTTGTATTTGTACAATGCCATGCCTTTTTATGCTGCAACAAAAAACACTTCCCAAATTAGGATTCAATAAAGTACTTCTCATCTTATCTCTTGTTGATAAATGCATCATCTGATTAACAAACTGATTTCCGTGAGCATGTAAACAAAGTCACTGGGTGGCCACTCACACACAAAATTACAGTTTTGGAATCCAATCATAAACTGAAATGTACAATTAAAGGGCTTTAAATCAGCAGAACAAAAACTCAGATTCACATGAGGCAGATGGTATAGGCCTATATTTTTCCTAAATAAAAATAGGCTACAACTAATACCATTACTAATAATATTTGTGGATCTTTAAAAACAAAAGCCTACAATATCACTCAAAAACAATTGTAAAAATAGCCCAATTAAGATCTAGAGATATAAACATACATGAATTTATAAAGCAATAAGAAACACCATCAGTTAGGAAAAAGCCCATAAGATAAAAGTTAATTTTAAGAAGAGATTTAAAGCAAGAAATTGAGTTTGCTTGCTTGAGGTCCTCCTCTAAAACATTATTTGGTAACTGACACATTACTTAAAGTAAAATATTTCCTTTTACAAATAAACTGGAAGGGGGTATTTAGAAAAAAACAGAAAGAGAAGGGGGATAAGAGATCATTTGTATTTGTTTACTTTCATATTTGCTCAAATGTTCTTATTATGGGGAAATACTTACTGGTGCTTGAAAATCAAATATTTACTAAATAGTCAATTCTGATAACATTTTTTTGTTTAAATAATTTTACAAACACAAAAAAAATAGATTTATTTATGTTCAATACAATGTAGTAATAATAAAAACAAAACAAAATGTCACTAGCCTTAATGGCCCACAATCTTTCAATGTCGTGTTTATAATGACAAACACAAGAAATGTATATCAACTTACTGAACCATGATGTTATGAACCAAAACATTCAAGTTTCCTGTATACAATGAATATTTAGCTATTGAGGTAGCGCATCAAACTCTGAGCCGGTCGCAAGCTTCCACAGTGCGATGGCCACCCTCTTCTTTAGAGGTATACACTCGCGGAATGTTGTGTCCTGTCTCTCTATCGCTGGCCGCAGTTTGTTGCACAGGTATACGTAGGTTTCCTCAGACATCCTGAAGTTCTCCACCCATAGTGGGGCAGATAACAGCAATGTTTCAGAAGAATCGTGCAAATGATGATACAAGCATCAAATTTGGCACACTTGTTCTCCAAGTGGTACTAATCAAATCTGCCTGATTGGCCAATTGGAAATCCAAGATGGCGGCCATTTTCCAAGATGGCCGCCAGATTAGCCGCCCGAAAACCGTAATAAATCGGCACATAAAGGGTTAATCAAATTTTAAAGGTCATAAATGGATGCGATAATTTAAGACCTTTAATTTGATACCTATTTTATGGGTCTACGACCACAGGAAATACATTAACCCATTGGGAACCATTGTCGACTTTTGTCACCATGAGTATTAGTCTCTAGGGGATTGCAGAAAAATATATAACTAACAGTTCCACAGTTACTTGAATGTCACTGTAGCTACTCAACTGTAGTTACTTAAGTATATTATAGTATATTGAAACGCCCTGGTGGCGAAATTCGGTACTGCACCTTTAAGGCACCATTTTGCGCGACATGTGTGTTTTGAGTAGACACAAAATGCAGAGAGCACATGGTGGCAGCCAGTTCTATCAGCCACACATCGTTTTGGTTTAATCCGGAGTAGATATCTGTGACTGTGAGTACTTACAAACTGACTTGTGTGCCAAGTGATGTGTTTCAAAATTGTGGTTAATTGTGTGTTATTTCAATGTGTAAGCTAAGCTAAGCTAACTATGCTATCGGAAATTAGCTAATTCATTCAATTACTTTTTACACTATCATACAGGAAAGTGTCTATTATACACGTACAGGGTGGTAAAAGGATAAACCCTCGACCCTGAACGTCATACTGACCATGGACACAAGTGCTACTGTAAAATCGTGGAACACTGACTGGACCAAGTGTTGCCTATGTCAGGAGGTTAAGAAAGAAGATCTAAAGTCCCCCCAGGGCAATCCTGCCAGAAGAGGCGATGATGGATATATGAACTTGGCAACGAATATTCCTCTGTTTCACTCACTCAATGCACTACCAATCAAGCTAGACCCTGCAAGACTTGACGAAGGTGGTGGGATAAATGAAACCTTAAGACAAAAGAAGGCAAAATATCATGAGAGTTGTAGGCTTCTATTTAAAAACACAAAGTTACACAGAGCTGAAAAAAGATCAACCCCTACAGGTACTAGTGATGAGGGCGGTAGAAGTAAGATCCCACGAAAGGTCCAAGAAGCTAAAACACAAGAATGTTTCTTTTGCGAAAAAGGAGGGGAGCTTAGAGAAGCAATGACAATGCAAGTGAATAACAGAATAAACGAATGTGCAAAAACACTCAGTGATAGAAAACTCCTTGCCAAACTAAGTGTAGGAGATGTCATAGCACAAGAACTGAAATATCACCCTGCTTGTTTGGTGGCATTGTATAACCGAGAACGAGCCTACCTAAAGGTGCAGGAGCAAGAGAAAGCACAGGAGCACTGGAAGGAAGCATATCCAATTGCTTTCTCCGAACTAGTCACCTACATTAGTGAGATGAAAAATGCCAGTGATAGTAGTGATCCACTCATATTGAAGCTTGCTAATTTGACCATGCTTTACAAGCAGAGGCTGGAGCAGCTTGGTGTTGAATCGCCTGATGTTCATCCTACTCGACTCAAGGACCAGCTGCTTTTTCACATTCCCAAGCTGCAAGCTCATCACCAAGGACGAGATGTTATGCTGGCTTTTGAAAATGATGTAGGCTCAATCCTCTCACAAACATCCAAGTACGGTGAAGCGATCCACCAAGCAAAAGCTGCTGGGATAATAAGACGAAATATGCTACATCAAAAGTCAAATTTCAGCAGCACCTTTAACAACACAGACCTAGAACAGGCTGTACCACCATCACTGCTGCAATTTGTATGTATGATCGAACATGGTGCTGACATCAAGTCCCAACTCCAGCATGGAGCATCGAAATCTGACCTTTCTATATCGCAACTCCTACAGTACAACTGCTTTGCGAAATATAAGGAAGGAACGGATGTCCACAGGCATTCCAAGGACCGTGAGCCACCTTTTGCAGTCTACATGGGCCTGTATGTGTTTGCCAAGACGAGGAAGAGACAAATCATTGAAATGCTCCATGAGAATGGGCTCAGCATATCATACGACAGAGTCCTAGAAATCTCAGCACAGTTAGGAGAAGCAGTTGTTGCACAGTATGTGCAAGATGGAGTAATCTGTCCCCCAGTCTTGAGAAAGCAGTTGTTCACAACTGCAGCAGTGGACAACATAGATCATAATCCGACTGCGACCACAGCTCAAACATCATTCCATGGTACAAGTGTGTCCATTTTCCAACATCCAAGCACTGAAAATGCTGGCGATGAACGTGAGCCGCTCAAACTAGAGTCAGAAATGAAGGTTAAGAAAGTACCAGAGCTTCCAGAAGCATACACCAATATTCGACCAGCATACATCACGAAAAAACCCAATCCTCCTCCAGTAGCAAACCAATCTTTACCAGCACCCGAGTCGATCTAGTTACACTTGAAGGAAGAATATTCTTGGTTGGAGGAAGTCTTCCTCACTGAGGATGTGGCTGATGCAGTAAGCATCACATGGTCAGCCCACCATGCAACGCAGAAAAGGAGCCATCCATTTGAAGTGAGTATTTCAGCGATGATGCCTCTGTGGCGAGATCAGGCTCACTCTGTTGCAACGATCAAGCATGCCATGGCGAAGGTCCGTGATACAGTGGCTTTTCTGAACCCAGGGCAGACACCTGTCATTGCTGCTGATCAACCGTTATATGCTCTGGCAAAACAAATACAATGGAAGTGGCCCGAATATGGAGAGGACAAGTTTGTGATCATGTTCGGTGGACTTCATATAGAAATGGCTGCACTGAGATCGATAGGAACATTACTACGGGAGAGTGGCTGGACCAGTGCCATTGTGGAAGCAGAGGTGGCCTCATCTGGTACAGCAGAGTCTTACCTGTCTGCATCCAGTGTCACCAGGACAAGACAAGCACACCAGATCACTGCATGCAGCTTGTACAAACTGATGAAGAAGGCATACCATGATTACCGCTCTGAAGAGTCTTGCATATCAGATATAACCTTTGAGGATTGGTGTGAACAACGGAGGAAAGAGAGTCCGCAGTTCCAGTTCTGGAGTCTGGTGCTGAACATGGAGCTCACCATATTCACCCTGATCCGCTCATTCAGAGAAGGAGACTTCAACTTGTACCGTGAAGCACTTTCAGAACTGGTGCCTTACTTCTTTGCAAATAACAATGTCAACTATGCGCGGTGGATCCCAATTCACCTCCGAGATATGATGTCACTTGAGCAACAACATCCAGATGTGGCCAGAGAGTTTCACAAAGGGAACTTTGCCATCCACAAGTCAAGAAGAGAATACTCTGGCCTGGCGATCGACCAAGCACACGAGCAAAATAATGCAGTGATCAAAGGTGACGGAGGAGCAATTGGGTTGACAGAAGACGCGTCAGCACTTCGTAGGTGGATGGTCGCTGGACCCGAAGTTAGTCGTCTAGTAGCTGGATACGAGGCCATGTCTGGTATGAAAGATGCCACATATAGCAGCAGACACCACGAGCAGACAAGGAGTGCCCAGAAATCTTTCTTTGCAAAGGTGAAATCACTCTCTGCAGTGATGCAGGAGATGGGCAACCCATTCCAAGAAGAATCAGCCGACCTGCTGGTGCTAGACACGAAGAACATTGCAGACCCAACTCTAGCTGAAATGGTAGCAACACATCACCGACGGGGCAAAGAGCAGTTCCAATCATTCATGGAGGGGCTAGAGGATGAAGGTGAAAGTGCTTTTTATAATCCGATCAAGAAAAACCTTGCTTCTTTCTTCAAACAAGAGCAGGCTAAGGACATTTCTAAGGAGAAAGTCCTGAAAGACGACTGTCAGTTATTCTCGCGACTGTTCATCTTGTGCCAGTACAGGCAGTGTAACTTGCAAGAATTCTTCAAGCACGAAAATCAGTCGCACCCTGCATCTCTCAGTGATAGCGGCAAGCTTCATACGTGTCAGAAGTCACAGCTGGTTGAAATTCTTGAAGCGCAAGTGAACATCCCAGACACAGAACCAAATGGAGATGCAATCATCATTGATGGCTCAGCACTTATCAATGCCTTACCTCCACGTACTTCAAAGACATTTGATGACTATGCTAAAGAAGACATAATCCCAAAGGTTGAATCCTATGGTGCCAGGTACAAGCGGGTGGACGTAGTCTTTGATGTGTACTAGAAGTCAAGTCTGAAATCCGAGACAAGGTCGAAAAGAGGGCAAGGAATCAGAAGAAGAGTGACAGGGACGAGTAAGACACCAGGTAACTGGCAAAGCTTCCTTCGTGACGCCAGCAACAAGACTGAGCTGTTTCACTTCCTTGCGGAAAAGATGTGTGAAGCAGAGACGACAAGCACAGTAATTGTCACAAAAGGAGAAGAAGCCATTAGCAACACAGGGAAGTTGCTGGATGCTGTGTCCCCATGTTCTCATGAAGAAGCTGACAGTCGAATATTTGTGCACGCCAGGGATGCAACGACTGATGGGAGCAAGTCTATTATCATTAAGGCTAATGACACGGACGTGCTAGTCATAGCAATATCTGTACTGCCATCCTTACAGGAACTAGGTCTTGAGAAAATGTGGATTGCCTTTGGCCAAGGAGCCAAGATGCGATGGATTCCAGTCCATGAGGTAGTTTCTGCAATAGGGTTTGAGAAAGCTAGAGGGATCCCATACTTTCATGCGTTCACTGGATGTGATGTCGTGTCTGCCTTCCGTGGGAAAGGGAAGAAATCTGCATGGCAGACTTGGAACGTATTCGATGATGTTTCTGAAACATTCACTAATCTCAGCCAGCATCCAACATTGATTTGTGATCTTGACCTGCAGAAGCTGGAGAGATTCGTTGTCCTCATGTACGACAGATCAAGCGCAACCACTGGTGTGGATGAAGCAAGACTAGATCTCTTTGCCCGCAAGCAGAGGCCGTACAACTCAATTCCACCAACACAGGCAGCGCTCAGAGAACATGCAAAGCGTGCGGCTTATCAGGCTGGGATCATCTGGGGCCAGGCAACCATCTCCAATCCAGACACGAGCAGTCCCGCTGAATGGGGATGGACACAGAAAGGAGAGACATGGCAGATATGTTGGACAACACTACCCCCTATTTCAGCGAGCTGTCGGGAACTGACGAAGTGTTCCTGTAAGAAAGGTTGCACAGGAAGATGCAAATGCTTTCAGTCAGAGCTCCCCTGCACATCACTCTGCAGCTGCATATGTGAACAGTAGCAGCTGGAGGACCAGTGGCATGGTATAAATAACTTTGAACATTTGCTAGCCGGGGTAAAGCTTACGTAATAAAAAACAGGCAATCTGGTGGCTATCTTGAAAAATGTGTCAGTGTGCTTTATTAAAACCCTTTGAGACCCAAAGTGCAAATAGTACTCATGGTGACAAAAGTCGACAATGGTTCCCAATGGGTTAAAGTATTTCCTGTGGTCGTAGACCCATAAATTAGGTATCAAATTAAAGGTCTTAAATTATCGCATCCATTTATGACCTTTAAAATTTGATTAACCCTTTCTGTGCCGAATTATTACGGTTTTCGGGCGGCTAATCTGGCGGCCATCTTGGAAAATGGCCGCCATCTTCGATTTTCAATTGGCCAATCAGGCAGATTTGATTAGTACCACTTGGAGAACAAGTGTGCCAAATGTGATGCTTGTATCATCATTTGCACGATTTTTCTGCAATCCCCTAGACTACCACTGAGTGTGTGTGAAAGATGGAACAATCACACCCCACCACTCGGTTGCTCGGTCAAGCATCCAAACACATGGTCTGCGGTGGCAACCTAACTTCTGAAATACACAAACAAAAGCATACATATTTTAATACGTAAAAGTGGTAGCTACAATTAATGAAATACTTGAAACACTTTTGTCATATAATGAGCATGAAACACTTTGGTCGTATAGTGAGCGTGAAACACATTGCTAGTTAGCGAACGTTAGCTTACCGAGTAGCGTTGTCGTTGAGTCGTCCTGGAGTAGTCTCTGCCGCGTTGTACGATTGCCATAAGTCTCCCCTCAGCTTCTTCTGTATTACGTCTTGCTATAAGCAGCCTTTTCCGAAACAAAGTTTTCCTTCTTGCTGCGATAAAAAAAACACATACCAAGAAGCAAGGACACGATGGCTTCCACATCCTCCATTGTTGTTGTGTGTTTTGTGAGTTGTGTCGCATTGAAGATGACATCACGGCAGTTGTATGCAGCGTCGCTCCGCCCACCAAAAAGCTGATCACCCCGCCTACACTGCGTTACTATGGTAACTACCCCAGTTCCTAAACTGTAATAGAAACGCAGCATTAAAGTGAGCCGGGCTAAACCAAACCAAGCGAGGCCTGCAGTGGAAACGCGCCATTTGTAAACACACGAAAACATGGAGTATTTGAGTTCGGACTCGTCAGCCGAGGAAGAAGTTTTGAGCAATATGAAGAGATTGGATGGGGGAATTCAGCCATACAGGTTCGAGCCTACTTAGTACTACTTAGTAGATACAATGATTTTGATTACTAGATATGTATGCATGTAGTACCACCCTTGCTAGCGATTCCCTCTCTAGTTTAGCATACTCAGCCTCGTTGTCCCTGGCCCTAGAACCACGATTTTATGGGGCCGGAAAAACTGGGGGAAAATACCCACTAGCCGGTACTACGCTATATGGAAAGGCCACCAAAAACTGGCCTGGCCTGGACGATAAAGGACGTTTAAACGGGGCTACCCGCTGCAATGGAAATGCGCTATAACATACCTTATTCTTACTCCGAGCACTACTTCTGGTCCTCCTCGCTTCACACTTGCAGAGGGCGATTTCTCAACTGGCCGAACTGGTGTCCTGGTCGGTGATGACACCAGAAAGACTGATGGTACTGCATCTCCATTAAATAATGGTTGTTCAATAAATCCCATGTTATGTTTTATCATACTCTCAGAGTAGTCGTCCGGAAACTTGAAATGTTCGCTGCATACATGCGCCTGTGGATCTTTCGGTTCGGGCCGGCCACATTTCGCTAGCCACTGCCTCCGAACGTACTTCCTACGCTTACCTTTTGGCAACAGATGGAACCGAGCATTCCGTGGATTGTTCCTATCAGAATTGTGGCAATGTTTCGCGATACAATGAGGCATATTTGAAGAGAGTAACTACAGTAAATAACATGAACATCAACGTGTCCTCGAAACCAAACGCATGGTTTACGTCACGTCCGGTAAAATGGCGCCGCCCACAGTGTTGATGTTATTTCGGTCATTAATCAGTTTAAAATCACTGATAATGTCATCGGATTAAAAAAAAAAAAGAAGAAAGACTGGCAGAGACTGGTCTGTTTTATCAGATGATAATTATTTAAAAATGAGTGTCATGAGCATACCATTCCTTTAAGTAGTCGCAAACAAATAAGCAGGGATTAAAGTTGAATACAAAATAACCTGCGTGATGATGACATTTGATTGATATCAGACTGGTAACATTGGCAGATAACCCTAATACTCATTAGATTTTGATTCAAATGTCCAGTAACTGTGATTAGTGTGCAGAAAAACATGAAGTCAACATTCACAAACTGAGCCCAGCCCATGTGAATCGACCAAAACCTTTGGAGCAAATGTTGTGTGTATGTGAGATGCCATCACCAAAGACGTTAATTGGATTATGTATTTTCAGTAATTGTAATAGTGACGGCTACAACACACAACAAACAGAACATGATGATGCTAAAGAAAGCCCTGTGAAGTTATGCAAGGAAGCTGAAATGACCAAAATTAGAAAATGCACTTGTACATTCATCCGATGTAGGTAACATAAGACCTTTTCCCTCGAAAAGCCCATTTAAAAAAGCCAAAAACAAATAAGAATAAGTACACTATCAGAAGTTTAGTTGCAGGGTATCCAAAGTCAACTTTACAGGAGATTCTCGCTCCATCCTCCATTTTTTTTTGTTGGTATTACCTATTTTCCTCCCACTCTAATGAAAAATATCTCAGCCACTTTTCTTCAACCCCATTCCTATCATTTATGGAATTTCCCTGTCTAGGTGAAACACAGCCCACTCCTGGGGTCCTGCGAGCTGTAGCTAATTGGCTGGCCTACTTTTCCTGTACATAGCAGCCTAATCTTCCTCTGTGGAAACTCTTCCCAACTGTCATCCCCCACCTAGGGCAGACCTTGATAACAGGGTGCTAGTCATTGTCATGACAGAACAGGGTAAACATCTTTGTCTAGTAAGTGATGGGCAGCAGCCGCTAATGACTGAGAATACTTAAGCTGTGACGAGCCAGTAGGGAGGGAATGAGAAGAAGGGAGGACAAGAGCTTCTCAAGTGTCTCTCCAACCTCCTTATCAGTGAGGACATTGTCTCACCTCCCTCCAGTTCTCCTCAGACGCAGAGCTACAGACATCATTAGCAAGGCTCTGAGACGGCTCTGTTTCCTTTGGTTTGTAAAGCCCTCCGTCCTGCACAACTGACCAAACTATCAAGACTGATAAGACTGGTTTGATATCTGGCATGAGGAAAACCACTGTGTCAATCTTCTATACAACGGGCTTTGTTTATGGGAAGTCATTTATTTTCATTACCCCTGCAGGACATTCGTAAAAAAGGCACAGTGGGTCTTGTAAACACCCAAATAACCCAAACAAACTGATTCATTTAAGCTACTAACATCATGAAATGATAGTTGTTTCCTTCTTTCTCATTAAAAACATGATTGCCAAGAATTGCCAAGCATCCCCCAGACTTGTAGGGGAGAATACACTTTATAAAACAGGAAACATAGTGTACAGTAATCATGCATGCCATTATTAACCTGTTGAGTTCCTCACAAGATTTAACACATGTAATAAGCAGTATATTTCCAATGCTGGTGTTTATTTAATGCAATAAATATGATTTTAGTGAGAGGAGAATGAGATTATATGGAAACAGGGTCTCATATCTGTTGGCATATTTAGTATGATTGCTAGCACAATATGCTTGCATACTTGTTTCCCCTATAAACATGTAGATGTGGTTGTGTTGACATATTGTGTTTGATTGCATATGCCGGTTGTAATAGCCTGAACTGTAAATGAAGGAGGATATCCGTTAGGTACTTACTCATTATATGCAAGCTATTCCTGTTTAATATCACTGAGACATGTTCTTGTACAAGCTGCTATCAATGCAGTATTCTTAGGTGTGAGCATGACGTAAGAGTTGAATTAAAGCTCTTTCTGTGGTGATGGCATGTGATCAATAAACCGTATTTAAGGATTGCTACACTATCCATTTGCTGAAATACTTGCAATTTATTTTCCATGATAGCACGTCGAAAATGTACCGCACTGGAAAAAACATGATACTGCAAGTTTCACAAAGGTAGTTCTCTCTCAAAGCAGGTTTGATTGTATTGAATTGCATTATGTATTCAATAATGGCATTAGATTGCACACGTTCTTACTGTCCGTCCTCTATACAACTAACTTGGGCTGCAGCTCACCTAGTCATGGAGAAGTCAGACATAGTGATTGTATTTGTATGTACTTACAAACTGAGCCTACAGTACAACTCAGAGGTCTGTGATGGAAGAGTGGGAAGATAATACAGTGTGGTCTTCAGGAAAAAAATAAGACGTAAAAAGATAGATAACTCTCTTATTCCTTTGATTTTCGATTCTCTCAACTCTAAACGTCTTCTTAAAAAGTATTACCAAGTACAACAGCTTAATGACACGTAATACGTTTTAACAACAGATCGTATGACCTATATTTTGTATGTGTGTTTGTATCAATAAAACTTTCATTTCATTGAGTATAAGTATAAACTCTTAAACACAACATAATAAAATACTTATTGCAGCTACAGCCCATTTTCAGGGAATATCAATGTGTATAAATAGTTTATAATAAAACTCAGCTTTTATCTGCTCTAAAAGGCTGTTTCTTTTTCGCCTGCCCAGAGTCATGATTAGACTCAAAATATCTACCCCATTACACTCTCAACTATGCACTCACATTTGGAACAGAGCCCAGAATTAAAACTGTTCCTCTGAACACGTCTCTCTTCTCTATGAAACCTTTTCAATCTCCCTCTAACCCGCGTACACTGTAAACTTGCTGTAATCATGACTGGAAAAACAATGTCACCCCCCCATGTCCTTTAAAGTGTTTGCTTTGCACATCACCTCCAGTCAGGTGTTTGGAGGGGAAAGCATTAATCTCAATATTCAGATTTGGTAACCCTGTGGCCTGGGACAATTTGAACATCTGTTGTCCCCTGTTGCCAGAAACTAGAATTGGTTGAATGCTTTGGTCTGTGCTATTGTTGTTTTTAGCTTCACCATCCAGGATGACTTGCTACGGTTGAAAAAGAGGAATACATGCTCACACTGTAGTAGCAAGTGCATGTGATTACTGGCATATAAGCAATGTATAAGTCCACCAAAGGATTGACTACATGTGACTGAGTGATTTCGATAGAACGTGTCCCTATTGTTATGAAAAGATGAAGCAGAATGTAGATGTTTAGTCTAAAGAGAAGTTATTTATATTTGTCTCTAATTTATCAGTACCTTTTGGACCAATTGTTACCATTACAATAAAACAACTCTATAATTGAGGGGTATTCTGCTTAAACCAACAGCCCATTCCCTGCATACAGAGTACTATCAACAGAATCAATTTAGGCCTGCGCTCATCAGGCGTTCAAACTCAATTGCCCCCCAAAAAGCAAAGTGATTTAGAGCCTCAGGTCAGAGTCGATCCCAAATGACACATTAGTGCACCCCTTCCCCATGCTCTATCAGGGACACTGTGACCTTTTTGGGGGAGAAACATATCCAGACACTGATGGCCCCCGGGCACCCCAACTGCCATGAATGCCTCAATGTCACCAATGTGAGCTGAGTGATGGTCTGACACAGATGTGACTGGACACGACCACGCTAGACGGCCTATAATTATCAATAGGCATGAACTCACAGACAATAACTGAATTAGTGAATGTGTAGAAGCAGCAGTGGTGACATATAACCATTAAAGAGGGTTTCATCCCTCCCAATTATTCTTCAAAATATAAGGAAGGCAATAAGCTACTCTGATAAATGTCAAGAATTTACAGTTTGTTCCAGCACTTAACTAAGAGAGAGTGATCTTATTTCTAAATAACAGTTGAGCTTTTACAAGAGGCTGCAGCTCAGGAGTATCATTCAGGCTAAGCTGCCCTCAAACCACTGATCTGGTGCTGAAACAATGGAGGTATGTAAGTGGATTCCACTGGGTGTAAGTGGATTCCACAGAGAGTAAGTATCCACACTACTCCTAACCTGTGACCTCTTCCAATGCTTGCTAACTGTCCCTCACAAATAATTCTAACCCCTCCTGGGCTGAATTACACACAGTATGGATCGTCAAAGTCTCTTCAGGCTCTAATGAAACCGGACCCATACACCTGACATTTCCATCCCCCAGGGCCAAGCCTCGCATGGCCGCAGCCTCGTACCCTGGCCTTGCCACTTCACACTAATTGCTGCCTCATAAGCAAGCACCCCAGCAACAAATCTAGTTAACGACAGTGGCATATTGATCGCTGGCAGATAGGCAGGCAGCACCCCTGTCCCTAGGTATGGGAGGAGGGGCATTGTGGCTTTTACAACCTGAAGGATGGCCTGTACCCATAAAGGGCAGGTCCCTGTGACAAAATAAAAACCAAAAGAGGGTCAGAGTGATACAATTACTGCTCGTGGCTCTGACCCTAACTGTAGGTGAACAACAGACTGCAGGATGATGGGGGGAGTGGGGGCCAGAAAAGAGGGGCTCTCATTATAGACGTAGGCCAGGAGACCTGTTCAATGTGCTCCATTAATGAGAGCTGAAGAAGCACTTTTGCATTGTCCCAACAGAGCCATTACAGGCCTAGTCTGAGCACTGAAGAAGACTTTGCACCGTGCCACTAATACAGCCGGCAGCACTGGGATATGAAGGCAAGCACATGTGAAAGCTATGAATACACAACGGCTGTTCAAATAGCAGCCTATAAATCCATGCTGTCATCAATACGGAAATGCTGCATTGGTACTTAAAATGCTTTATGGTTACATGGCACGCTAATCAACATTTCATTTTATTTATGGTGTTTTATTGTATTTTAAATATTGTAAACAGCTCAACATGTTATACAACATGTGTCGACTGGTATTGCAGAACTCTGGGTGTTTTATGCAGCAAACAGGGTGCTTAATTGGAAAAGGAAACCAAGCATATTAGTCAAACTACTCATTTACATACTAAAATGGCACGGAAAAAAGGCGATCTTGCATTTTCCTCTAATTTATTTGTGCGGCAGAGCACAGTAAAGGGTGATAGAATGAGGCCAAACAATGGGAAGCTTAGTGAGACTGCATCTCTGCTTACATCGAACATCCATCAAAGATGTTATTTTTTACAGATACTGTATATCGTACATTCACTGTAAACATCAAAGTTGTGAGCTCTGATCAAATAGCATTTTGGCACATTCCATAATCTGTTTTAATGCAGCACTAAATTACTCTTTTCCGTTGCCTTTGTTGTCTAATCTGGCTTACTTTCAACTCACAATGTCTCATACAGTTTCTTCCTCCAAGAATAGCTCTTTCTTCCATTTGAATGTAACAACCGACAGTCGCTCTCTTTTATCCCAGCCGCATGACCAATTCTCCCTCAAACATGTGTTCTACTTAGGGACTGAATCTACATTTTATGGGTGTGTGTATATATGTGTAGATATCTATTTACAGTATATATATATTTACAGTGAATATATATATACATATTGATGTGAGCATCAAAACTAAACTACTAAAAGAGAAAGTGCGGCAAAACAAAAATCAGTTTTTATTTGTTGTTGTCAGTCCAAATGTTTGTGCAACATTTGGACTGAAACATACCCTGAAGCAACTACTTAGTCTTAGACACATTTTAATGGTATATCAGGAACCATTAGCAGCAAACATCGAGTAATCATTCAAAAAGGAAAGATGACGCATCAGCAGCTATGGTTTGTGTGTTTTTTTTATCTGTTCACACAAATATTTGTGATTGCTTATATTTGTGTTTTGGTTCGGGTTAATGTAAGGCCCGGCTTGGCACTTTGATGCATCTCTTTCCTTGTTTTGATTTACAGTTAATACAAAGTGAAAATAACAGAAGCAGGAACATGTGACAATAAAACAACTATAAATTATAAATGCATTCCTTTCAGGGTGAATCATAAATTCAATATGTGGAGGTTAAAAGAAAACAAAGAAAACAATGCAGTCATGTGGGAGGGAGCGCGTTCGGCAGTACGGCTGTGACTCACATAACGTACTAAGATGATCAAGAAGCTAAGTCAAAGGTTGACGTTAAGACTCACTACTAGCCAGGTCCAGGCTTTGGCTAATGTTGCTGGGGCGGGCGCTACAGCTACAGTTAAACAGAATGAGTGTGTGGGCACGCAGCCTTGGGTCAAGAACATTATTTGGATTTTACTACACTGCTATGCCGTGCTGCTGGCCTTGAGACTTTACTGTGAGCCATTAAGGTCTAACAGATCAAATTGAAAAGGTCAATCTCTGCTTCAAAGCGTGAGGCTGTTACCTTTACAACAAAAAGAGAAAGATAGAATAGAGAGAGAAAGGGTGGTAGAAAATCTATATTGGCTAACTTCAAAAGTAAAACGATGTACTAGTTGTAAGATAAGGAGCATTTAAATTAATGTCATTTGCAGCATATTCTATGACACTGTAAACCGATCTATTCACGTTGCTTTTCTCCCAGTTGGAATTGTTGTTTGCTCATATTGATTGTAACTGTTTTTGTAAGACAGAATAGCATTTGTTTTGTGTCCCTTATTGTGTCTTCACTATAAAATGGGAAATTCATGTCAAGATTCTCTAGTATCCTACAATTGCACCAGATCGTGATTGTTCTCCCACTATCTGAAGGATCAAAAAGAGGATATAAGAGAAAACAAGAAAGGATGTGTGGGTCAAAAGGGATTGCAACAATTTAAACGTGGTGAGCAGTTTGAGTTGAGCTGAATGACTTCTTTGAGACAGTGTCATCCAAACACCTCACATAAAAAGGACCTGTTTTAATAAGGCCCTTTGTTCTGAAACTACCTATTGATTTTCACTGTGGCAAGTTGTGGGGCAGTGACCTGCTCTGCTTCCTGGCCTCCACAAAAGCTAAATTGAGCCATTTAGAACATGTGGGTTTGTGTTTAGAGACTCCGACTGATTCCCCCAGCCAATTTATTTCCATCAAGAGGAACATTTTTCCTGAAGCTGCAGGATTTCAACACATTGGACCTGCTGCCGAAAACAGAAACAATTTCCTTCTCCCTTCAATCAGCCTCTTTGGGTCTCTACCCTTTGTTTTCTTACAGTTCAGCATTACACTGCAGCACATTGTTTGCTTCTATTGTGACATGTTTACATGCTTTCATGTTCAAGAAGTGCTTTATTTGTTAAATACCGCCTGTTTTCACCCTCTGTCTGAAACCAGAGCACAATCTGCTCTGATTGGTTAGCTAGTTGGTCAACTGCTTAAAAATCGGTCCGAAAAGTTTCTCCCTATCACATACGATATGTTGGTGTGCTAGCCAATAGAAGCGTGAGTGATATGTGGTGATGTCACTATGTTACGGAAGTAAACAAAGGAGTCCAATGGGGCCGTTTCAGGGACGGGGGGAGGAGTATGGGGGAGATGAATATTGGATTATTTGGTGTTGCAAAACGTCATGTGTTTGTTTACATTCTGTAGAATGTTGGAACAGGTTGGGCTTTGTGTAAAACACAGTGAAAGAACACACAGCTCACACTATATGTATGGCTAGAACAATGTGTGCAGGGCTCGAGCTTAAGGACGTCCCGTCGTCGAAAAAAATAGTGTCGGGGAGGATAGAAAATAATTTTGGGACGAATTTGGGACGAGAGTTAAAATAAAAATACCCTGCTAACTCTACTACAAACGGCGATGAAAATGAAACCGACTGCATGTTTTGTGTAGCAGTTATTAAACCTCCTTGTCAACATAAACACACACGCACAAAACATTTAGAAACCCGCGAAATACACACACACACGTAGCTACAGCTGTGCCGCTGGCTGTCAGCCAGCCGCCCAGCTGGCTGTGCCCGCGAATTCCTGGCCCGCAAATTCTCGGGTCTAGCTATGTAGCCTACTGAGTGTGTGTATTTCACGGGTTGAGTGATGTACAATGGCATCCCGTGGAGGAATTCTGAAATGTTTTACCGTTACATCACAAAAACGCACAGCAGAACCAGACCCTGGAGCGCCAGCCTCTTTATTTACTTACTCCTCTTCATCCCCTATGGTTAATAAGGCTGAGATGAGAACTCTCCATCGTATTTAGTCCTTAGCAATATGCTGCGCCTCTCCCCATGTAGGGATGGGTACCGAGCCCCGGTGTTAAACGGGCCCCGGGCCGGAATTATTAAAGACAGTGGTAATGTTAAGCTCCGAAGTTATGGACTTTTTATCGGTACTGGAGACATTTAAAAAATATATGTCATATGTATTATTGCTACATACACATTATATCGCAGTTTTAGTTTCACCAACTCCGTTTCTAATATGCAATAAGACTACAACATGCGTCTATGATGTATTTTCGAGATTTCCAATCCAGACGAGCTCTCTCTCTCCCGTCTGTGTGCGAGGGGGCGGGGCCGTTTGTAAAGGTCTCCTGACTGTGTTACAGACTGTCATCCTGGTTAGTGGTTACTCTGGGTTCTGTCTTCAGGACAGAGAGTTGGATTGTTTTGTTAATCGGATGGGACTTGATTGGATTCAATATTAGAGTAATTTTCTCGTTTGTGTGTTTGTTTAAATATATTTGGCCTTTGTTTATGTGATTGAATGATTTACTCAAATAAAAAGGTTGATGAATTATCATCTAATGATTTGTATGATGTTTTATTTATGTTAAAGGTCACTTTGAATGATTTTAACTAATGATAATGTAGAAAAACTAACATTTTAAATTCGGGACGGTCCACATTAATTTCGGGACGGCTTAGATTGTATTTCGGGACGGTTCCGGGAGGATGGGGAAAAAGTTAGTCGAGAGCCCTGAATGTGTGTCCGTAATAGAGCTACCATATACTGCCCAACTGCTCTAATGTGTACTCCATGATATGTATTTTCAATCGTTCCTTGTGTTGGCTGTTTTTGTAAGCTACTGACTACTTGTGCATATCTATGGAGTCATCGCTCTCGACACATGAGCAGAGGGCTAGTGGTTTTTCCTTCACCAACTAGATCAAATCTAGACCATCAGTCATATTTATTTCCCACTAATTGTTTCTACCTCATGGTAAAGAACAATCAACAGTATTTCATTAGTTACTTCGCAAATAATGGGAACATTGAGCACTACCAAGTTATACATTTCAGTTGTGTTAAAATGCAGGGGTTGTTTCAATAAGGGTTCTAATAAATACAGATGCCAATAAGCAATACTGATAATCCTAATGACTCCCATCCCTTTTGCTTACAGCTGTAAAACACAGCAATGGCCATTACAAAGAGCAGTGTGAAAAAGCCATCAGTTAAATTGATCTTTGGGTTTTCTGTGCTAATGAAGTTAAGAGGCAGATAAAGACAAAGCTGAAAAACTGCTGACTATTGTGCATTGTATTTAATGTGTTTAAGGACGGTTAACACATTAGAAGTAGTTATTCCGCCATGAGAGGCTCATATTGAGCTGTTTCTGCATGCAGCATTCCATATCCCCAAAGCATTGTGTTTAGTCAGTCTGCTGTGAGAGAAATGTAGCCGCATACTATTGAAATCCTGGTCAGGGATCACAGACAAGCACATACCATGATTTCCATCTGAGTGAACTCTTGCTGAAAGAGCAAAAAAGATAAAAGGAAGCGAAGAACCCATCATATAAATAATCTGAAGATCAAACAGGAACTTCTTCATTCCATTTCCACCATCCAAGTAAGGAACAAATCCAAATATTTTTGTATCTCTTTTATGAAGGAATGAATAGAGAGCAACAATTAGGTCAAGAGAATGTTATTAGTGTGCCATAGGTCACTTAAGTTACTGTGTGCAAGGGGATATAAGAGAAACCGTGAAACAGTGCAAAGGCAGAATACAAAAAACTGATAGAGGAGGGGTAAAAACATTCAAGGTCACCCTCGTGCTTTTCCCTCGCGGCTGCAAAACATTTCAGCGTACAGTGCTGCAACACATTCATAGCTCAAACCAATTTTACCAGAGGAATCAATATGGCTGAAATATTGGGCTTTTACGAGTTGCTACATTCAGCTGGGGGCCTTGTGAGCGGAGTAATGTGTTCAGCTAGATTAGATTTAAACAGCCTAGACATTGAGAAGGGGTGAAACAAATGTACAAGGGAAGAACAAAGACGAGCAAAAGGCTAGGATTATTATGATTATTAGAACTATTGAAACTATTTGTTCTTGATTGTCGCATCTATACTTGAGCTTACTGTACAATTGGTTGTAAAACATTATTGAGATAAGTGTGGGTGAATAGCAAATGACATGGTTTTAAGAATGTCCTTGTTAGTGTGGTGGCATTTAAAGCCTCTGTGCAAACCATAATTAATTGTTATTTATATTTGATGTTTTTAAATGAGTTAAACATGGGAACCATATGCCCCCTTGCTATTCATTATTTATTAATAATAATAATAATACATTACATTTATATAGCGCTTTTCCTGGTGCTCAAAGCGCTTAAAAAACGTATTAAAGTTTTGTTTTGCATGTGTCAGCATATTGCTTCAAGACGTGGGATTATTATATTGTTTTTGTTGCCCACTTATCTCTATTAAAAGAAAACGAATATGCCACAATATTGTCTCTCATAAAGTATACGTATTGTATTTTTTAAATAGGATTAAGCATGAGCGTTCCTGGTCAAATATATCTAATGAGTATTTACAGCCTGTGCTGAATCTCCAGCCTTTTCGGGCCGTCACGCCTACAGTACACACTGTGGTGCAGGTGGTTCTTGTGGTTTTTGACAATGGCCTCTTTGAGACCTTGTAAAGTCTCAAAGGTGTGGTAAAAAACGTCATGTCAGCCACAGCTCAACCAATGCCTGAAAAGAGCAGCTGAGGAAGCCATTACACAGTCACAGTGCCAGGGAAAAGGGTGGGCCACCGGGGCCCCCTGGCAGTGCTACAGTCATTAATGCCCTCAATTTGCCTTAATGGTTTTCGCAATCCCAGCCCTCAATTCTATTCGTCCCCACGCCAGACTGTATTTCGTCTCCTCTCACTGCCTGTAATTAATCCATTCATCTCTAAAAGATCCGATCAATGCTGTCTGGAATGAGAGCTGCCATGCCATGGGAATAGTACAGGAAAAACATGCAGACCGTGTTTTGGTCAGATGTGGTTTGTAACTCGACTGAAATTAAATTATCGATAAAACACAACTGAAAATATTGGTCATCTGTAACTGCATATAGTATCAAATTTACTACATTACATCAATAATGTGTATAGTAATAAATGTTGCACAAAAACCCTTCAGCACTTCAATACATGTCTGAACTCCCGCAGTGTGCTATTACAAAACTCAATAGGATCATACAGTGAGCATTCTGGAGATGATTTTTCAATTCCAGTCCCATCATATTACTTTTCCCAGCTAAATGTCATGCATCATATATATACAGAAATCCATTTCCAATTTAGGTATCTTAAGGGGAAGAGATGTTTTGCCTGGGGAGTATTCCACACTAAGCCAGATCCAGTAACCATCATATCTATCACTGTGTTTTGGTGAAAGTAAAGCTTGTTAGAAATACATGTTTGGGTGGTAATTGATTCATTTTGAAAAACAAAAATGAGCATGGATGTGTATGTAATTGTGTCTGTGTGTGCGTGCTTACGATGATTCAGAAATGCTGGCTTGCAATCAGGCACCACAGGCCCTCCCACTGACCCCGCTACTAAATCCCCCTCCTTGGTCTGGCCTGGGATCAATAAGTAATTTTTTGGAGCTGATTAGTTTGCAGCAGGAGGGTGGTCACTGTCTGATCTGTCCAAAGGATATAATCAAGCACTAAAAGTAGCTTTGTTGCCACAGTAATGTGAGCAGAGATGGGCGTAGAAGTATGATGAGATACATGGTAAACTGGATAAGGGGCTTGTGGACCATGATGCAAAAAAGAGCAGAGGACCTGACTTGGAAAAGGAGAGTATTTTCCCATGGGAAATAAGCATCATAATAAAGATGACTAAATATGTATTGAAATTAAAAGAAATGTTTAAAAGTGAAGAATGCTTGTAATTGGTTGTTAATCATCCACTGTGTAACTTTAGTTTGTAAAGGGTGTTATCAGTGAAAGGCACAGGACATTAAAAGTGGGCAGAGGGGAAGGCTACAAATAAGTCATTTAGGGCCTGGGAGACGAGAGTAAGACCTGCAGTAAATTCTGCTGCTTTCATCCCTGAGAGACCGACCGTGACACCACAGAAATGAGCAGAGAAGGCGTCAAATTAATGTGTGGCTTGGATGAATTCTCACTTCCTTCTTGGATGGAGCACTCCCATCCTTTATGTATAACCAGACTCTTTGAGTAAACTGCTTATCACTGTTCAACATGATGTGCTTACTCAGCTCATTCATTATAGATGTGTCTCGCAGTATAAACAGGCTGTTTTAAGTTTACAGGAAGATCCCAAAATACTAACTAAAAGTGAGACAAGGATACTTGTGTGTTGTGTTTGCTGAATAAAAAACAACTGATTCACTGCAGCCAAAGACAAACACCAGCAAAAGAAGGGGGAAATTGGAACATTTGCATTTTGATACACTTACGGCTGTCTTCAAATGCTACAATCAGATTAGTCAAATCAGATGAGACAGTGACACATGGCAGCAGCACTGTCAGTCTGTTCAGAACTACCAGGAAAAGGGGGAATACTGATGTTTTATTTAAGCAAATACGATTTCACCAAGTAAGTAAAGCAATGTTTTCCTGAGTCAGGGACCAAGTGATGTACATAATAGATGTGTAATATGCCTAATATGTGCAAAATACAGATGGACCGAGTTAACCTCATGTTGGATATTCATGTTATTTCCATATTACAAACTACTTCCCATTTCAATTGTTATTTTTTAGAACATCTAATGCCTCTTTTTGTATTGATGTGTACTTGTATCTCTTCTTAACAGCAGGTTGCCTTTTATGTGCCACGCTCTACAGGCTCTGGGGAAGTATGTCAACAATAAAGGTTTTCCACCATTCCTTACTACAGTGCTGAACATTCCTCTCTTCACTTATATTCAAAAGCATCCAATAAAAGTGCTAGATTTTAGTTTATATACAATGCTATGTTGTGTTTCCCACAATGCTCTGTTCAAATCTATAATCATGTAAAGTCTTAGCTTTATATTTCTGATTCAGATTTTTCTAAATCGTTGTTTTGTTTTGTTGTCATAATGATTATGATTTACACAGTACTATATTATTTGTAAGGGAGAATGTGCAGCATGGCGGTCATTATTGGAAAATAACACCCGACGCAAAGAGGAGGGATCTTGATCATAGCTATATTATGGAAATCTCCACAGCATCTTAACCTAAAACAGATCCTATTGAGTTCAGAGTCTGAACTCAACTGCGTCTTCATTCAGAGGAGAAGATTACGTTTTGAGTAACCTATGAAGTAGTCAGATTGTTCTAATCTGCTGTGTATGTAGCAACAATGTTATAAATCAATTCAAACGTCCATGTTACAAAGCAAGGATATGGTAGGGAAAGGTATTTAATAAATATGTCCTTGCAAGATGTTGCAATTGAAGCTGCAACCCATACAAATATCAGTTTTAAAGACCAGTGAATCTCCCCTAATGGGTGCCATGACCTCTGAGCAACGTTTCTCTTCTATGAAAAGCAACACTAAAAGAAACCAGGCACACAGCTTATTCAAAACACATCCATTCATTTCAATCTCAGAGTTTCAAGTATTGAACTTTTAGGACCTGGTATCTGCCCATTTTCCCTCTGCTGCTGTGTCGCCACAAAGTTGAGCTTTTCTCCCTGGAGTCCCATGATGGTGGTCATAAATTGTGAGAGTGTTTAACAAAGACGTGGCCAAGGTTGTCGCTGCTTCTCACATTTTAACTTAAATGCAGGTACAGCCCAAATGATTTACAATCTGACCATTAAAATGACATCTAGGGAAAACTCTAGAAACATGTTGTACGTTACCCTGTTAGAGCAATCTTTTTGTTTGACTTATACCAAATGGATCATTCAATAAGCTGAAATAATATCATCGTTTGACCAAGCAGAGAAAAACTGAAAAGAAAAATCAATCATTTTTGCAGCCTGTAAAGAAATGTTTAACAATGCCTTGTGTGTCACATGTGAGTTTAATATCAAATTCCTATCTTATATGCAGTCACAACAGAGTAAGAGAGAGAAGGGAAAGTGGACCATTTAGAAACAAAGTGATTTTAAAGAGAAAAACAACTAGCAAAATGTGCCCTCTACTGGATTCTGACAGTAATGTTTATAAGGATGTCAGAGAAGACCACATTTTACTAGATGATTAGAAATGATATGTAGATCATCTCTGTATCAACCTTTGTCTTGAGATATTCTGGATTTATATACCTGTACAAAATATATTCCTTCAAAAAAGTGACCTTACAAAAGGAATACAACTATGGCAAACAACAGTGCAAGTGTTTTCTAAATGAAGACAAACGGCCAGATGTTTTGACAAAACACTCCCACACGATCAGCCTCAAGAAAAAAGAGAGAACTATCCTTCAGGTAGGGGGGAAAGGCTCAACCTGTGCTGAAGCCAGGAATCAAAGAGTCCAATCAATTCTTTATCAATATATCAATGAAATCAATAATCAAAAGAATGCATTGTTCATACTGCTTTACTCTCCTTAGGGTCAAATAAGAGAACATTGGGGCAATTGAAATAGCTTGTTTTTGTCATTAATGCACATGAAACTGTATTTTTACAGACTCCTGCTGTTATTATAAAGTAAATGATGTTGCAGAATGAGTGTATTCTATTTGTTGTAAGATGAGCCTAGGTGGAAATGGAAATGGCTTATTATTCCTAAACTGCATTTTTAAAGAAAGTCGTACATAGTATCATGTCTTGACTATTATATATGTTCTCTGCTACCACAAACAAAACAATAAAGTTACAACTGCACAAAGAGGGCTGTTTCTAATAGAATATCTAATATTGGAACATTGGGATCCCACAGGTAAAGAAAACATGCATAAGAAGAATCAGTAACAAGAGCTTTCCTGCTAAAAACAAATGAATAGCAATACAAATATGCAGTGTATTTCATCTCTTCTCGTTGAGTGCTCTGCTAGTATTGTGTGAACTACCCACGCTTTACCCAACACTGATCTGTAACACAAGCTACCAGGATTGCAGCAAATGACAGCACGGTGGTGTTGTGGGAATGCATTACACTAGCATTACCTGGCGGTTGTAACGCTTGCCCACTTGCCCAGTGCAGCACACAAAGCCTTCTCCTCCAGTGCTTAATCTATTCTATGTCAAAGGATCAGCCCCCAGGAGACCCAGAACACAAGTTGTTTTATGTGGTGAAATCACAAAACCACCACTGCGCACACTCAGGAGAACACATACATTCACGTCACTTGTAAAGACACAACAATAGAATGGAGGTGGATTAAGTTTTGTGAGGATGGAAAGGCTTTTCTGACCCGTCCATCATGTATAATTGCACCCTGGTGCTTACAGTGGAGAACGGTCTAAGGGAGGTCTTTTCCTGCTCACCTAGCCACAATCGCAAATAAGGGGGATGGGAGGGATAGATGTTTTTTCTTTCTTTGAAGTGAGGAGATGGTCTGAAGAGCACCACCACAGGTTTGGTTTTTACAAGCGGGATCCAAATCAAAGCAATTACACCATAATGTGCTCCATAAACCTGAAAGAGAGGGCCCGCTGGGGAGGAAAATGGCTGAAATACATTGACATGCCCGTATAGCTTTAAAGGGAGATCAAGCTATGTTAAAAGGGAAAATAAAAGACTAGGCTTTTACAGTGCAGTGCTCTACACATACACACACACTCTCTCACACTACGTATCACCTCTTACCCGTTGTTCCCTGATAGAAACCACAGGGGGTCTAAATGTGACGAAAAGGATTTCAAACAATCCAAGCTGCCATTTATGGAGGTTAATTGGTTGGTCTGGTGCCAACGAAAGCTGAATCTGAGGCTGGACTGTAAGACATACTTCAACTGCTTTCAACGAAATGCCAAAACACGGCCGCTTAGCAATCAGACACTGGCAAATGTCCACCAGCCTGATCAAATCATGCACTTCTTAACTGGAAAATGATGCAGGAGAAAGGTCACTACACTGGAGTGGTGCTATGAAGTCCAACCACATCAGAGATCTGTTTCTGATAACTAGGTTACTGATAACAGAGCACTACTGTACTGTAGGAACGCTGAGGTCCAGTGCTGCAGCTAAGCTGTATTTTTTAAGGTCTGAGCGATGGCCAAATAGAGATTGTTTCCTTTCTGTGACCCCGTCCAGTCTACTGGCTAAATGCAGCCATAAACAAAGCAGACCTAATAATGATGGCAGGGCCAGTCAACAACAGTCTTCTCGCTACAAAACAAGACTCCTGTGAGACTGTAAAACAAACAAATATATCAAATCATGTACTGTGTTACAAAGACACGTGCCACATAAAAAGTGGAATATGCAGCTTTTAATCAATGCACCGTTCTGATAATTATACTACACTCTACAACTCCAATGACTAAACACAACTACTGTGTGTCCTCAACCCAGGCTAACCTCCCCCAAAGTTACCGCAGTAGGTAGATACGTAGCAAAACTCCTTCACAGAGGTATTACATTTCCTCTAACTTAATCGTTCGCCAACACAATAAGAACCATAACAGATAGGAGCCACATCTCATCCATGCCCCCCATTCTGGATGGGACCTTATCTGCAGTGAAACACATTTCAGCCGGGGCTTGTCCTTATGCAGGAGACTGGCCTGCTGACGGTGGGCTCTCAGGGCTTAACCTGGGCTTTATTGCAGCCTCCTCTCCTTCAACAGATACTACCCATCTCTCCTAGCCCCCTACTCAGCACCAGATCAGCCCCTGCACCGGTCCCTACACAAGGCAAGATACTAGCTCTGCACAAAGGGGTATTTACAGAGCCTGTCAAGTTATTAAACTTTAATCCCACCACGAAGAGTATATTCTGACAATGAATTATAGATGACACAGGTTCAAGTCTCCTATATGACCTCCATACGCCAAACCCACCATTGTTGGTTTTAATAAACTGTATAATCAACTGAGTGAGGATGCTGCTAGCACCTAGATGTGATTTAGAGTTTCATATATATATATATATATATTAAAATGTAAGAAATGTGGAAAGCATGAGGTGAAATCTAATCGTGATGTGAATTAAAGCTATAGGGGGTCAGGGTCTGGCTAAATCTATATGTGCAAGACGGCAGGGTATATCGAGCTGGAACCTACAGCACATATTTTAGAGCAATTACGAATAGGGTGGCGTTAATTCAGTCACAGGAGCTCATCAGTGACCCTGCAGTTCATTTGTTTAGCCTTGGGGGAGCTCAACAGAATTGCCACTTTCCCATCTGTCAAAAATTAGCAAAAGACAGTAAATGAGTTTTAAAATTCATTAGAGACCAATTGTCCTTCCTTGAAATTATTTTATCAGTTCCCCCCTGAGATGAGCAATACTGGCTGTCATTTTGACAACATCATACACTGTGAATTAGTTTGGAAGGGTTATTTTGGAAAATAACATTTCTTACACTATATTGCCAATAAGTCACTTGTTGTACACAAATGAAAGGAAAAAAATGTAATTACGTCTGCGTCCAAAGCTTCTTAACATCTTGAAATACATTAGATTCCTTGCTTGAATATGTTGCTATAATCTTACATTTGAGGATAAAAAAATATTATATGCCAAATTCAACGATTTATTCCATATTATATTTTTTTAAACAAACTATTTTAAGTAAAACTCAACATAAGGAAATGAGGTTAAGTTAACAAAATATAATTGCGGAATCTCTGTTAAATCAGTATAGAAAACAAATCTTACTATCTACTGTAGACAAAAATGCATATCTACATCTGAGAGGTTGGTTGTAATTCAGAACCATATACTATTTTACAATATCTCGTAAATAATGACCTACTGTTTGTCTAAAATGTAACTAAATAAATCTTAATAATGATCTAGCAAACCTACAAATTATATTTGGTCCAGGTGTTTTGTAAGTTTGATTACAAAAGTAGGCAATTTAGAACCCCTTAATAAACCCTATACATTCAGCATAAAGTACCAGAGACCCACATCTGTCATTGATGAAATTGGTCCCTTAAATGTTCCATACACTTTCATACTAAGGTTTGTATATCACTTACTGTAAACCTATGTCCTCAACTATACACTTAATGGATAGAAAGTGTGTAGCTGTCATACTGAGGTCAGTGTTGTTGTGTGACTGAGCAGGGATGACTTCCTGTATCACGTGGCTATCTCATGCAGTCCAGACCAGGGGCCTCTCATTACAGTCTGGAATCCTGCTTCTTAATTGCAGGGCATGGATGTTGACTCCCTGATTCTGGAGTAATAGGATCCAGGGTCATCATTATCAAGTGCACAGGACCTACACCATGGAAGCATTTACAGTCTTCAAACAGCTGCTTTTTACCCCAAAAACCGCATTCCACTCCCATCCTCTTTTGTAGACACTCCCTTCCCCACAGTGCTAATCCCGGCCAGTTCAGAAGCCCTGTATTTATGGAAAGGCCTGTAAACCTCTTGCAGCTGTAGCGATGCTGGAAAAAAGCCATTGACTGTACCTACTACCTGGGGAGTCAAGTGTCTTCCTGTGTGTTGATTGTAAGAACCGCTTTCATAACACCAAACACATATTTGACTAAAGGTTTAAACAAAAAGTTAAAAAGAGAAGAGATGTAAAGGTTGTATATGAACATAAAAACAAGATGTGATACATGTCTGTCTTTTCAGATTGCTTTCGATTCAACAATAAACTGCACATACAGTAACTGTAAGCACCTTTGGAGAACCAGCAGTAGCTGTCATCTTTGGACATGACTATCAGCATGGTGGAGACACAACAATGTGAAGCAAACACAGTAATTACCTATTCAGAGAATAGGATTGTGTTTGCGGGTAATGGCAGGTGGTTATGATAAGTGGTGAGGCTATTGTGCCAGCAGGCTTGCCTAGCCCAGTTAAAGGTGGGAGCTGTGCAGGAAAAAAGATTACTACCACAACTCTGTCTCATGGGCTCCCTGCAGGTGGGCCTCGTGCAGAAAAGAAAGCTTGATAGCTGCCATTATCTTTGCTTTAGTGCGTTTAGAGGCCAAACACACCTTAAGCAGTCTTTCCTCCCAACAGAAAAGAGAGAAAAACTCAGCCTCAGTAATTGCATTACCAAAAATGCATGTTTGACATAAAAAAGTCTCCACTCTCTCATCACCGTAGTAGAGTATCACAGGGGTTATAATTGTACAATTTCCATTTAAATGAGGTTCACAGAACACTGTTGGGGGCTACAGTTGCTTGTGCTTTGACAGTGTAGTGCATATTAAATAAGGCAAGGCAGAAAATGTACCCTTTGAAACGTTACAGTGAAGTGAAAATAAGGTAGACTCTGATGGCGTGACAAATACAAAGGGCAGTTTTTAATGCCAATATCACCTAGGGCACTGTAAGGAGAGATAGGATCGAATTATTCCTTAATACCATATCCCTGTAGACCCTCAGCTTTGGCTTCTATTAAAAGGAAGCGGCAGGGTTGTAGTGGTGTTGTGAACAGCCCTACTCACAACATGATGTGTATGTGTGAGGCCTGGGCAGTGGGGCTGCTACAATTGGTTGTGATCTAAACCCCAAGGGACCAAACCAGAGCGTGATCCTCGGGTCAGCGGAGCTCCGCTCTCTGGTGTCTATTCTCCGCTGGGCTCCTTTCATCCAGCTCTCTCAACTAGTCATTACAGGGGTTCCTCTTCCCCTTAGGTGCACGTAACCTTTATGTGGCCCTGTGCTGTATATACGTCCAGTGTCATTGCCACTGCTGCGGCGAACTAGGAGAGCAGGCCAGCCCACAGTGGATTAGGTGGGCTTGACTCGGGCAGTGCAGGAAAGTGGCTTATATCTAAGTGAAAGATTGTGGAGGCAATGGAAGCTATATTGGCTTGACTTCCACATAAACAGCTTCTTATCCTCAAAAGCAAGAGAAAACACAGCACTGCAAAGAACACATTGGAACCTTCAGCGAGGCAACAGATTAATTTCATGTGACCCAGAGGGGTGACGGATTGTTTATCGAAATAGTGTTTAGTATACAAACGTATATGCAATCATTTCAGGTTTGATGCGTACAGCGGTGCCTTTAAATTGTGCTGAGGATGAACTGTGCGGGGGCAGGTATTTACATTTTATAGTCAATCAATCATGAAAATAGTGAGATGAATACTAATTCATTTAGATAGTGACAACACGGTTACACTTTCTTTTAAATGCATGGCTGCTTCAGGATATACACAAGAACATCAATGATCTCTGAACACACAGCAGCACTTTCACCACACATTTATCACAGATCCTCACTGCACAGTGTAATTGATGCTTTACATTTACAAAGAGTCACAAAGGAATTTACAAGGTTGAGCATACCAACACAATAAAGGGGTGTTCTGGATTCATGAAGCTGTCACTCTGTTACAAATCTAATGACTATTAAACGCTCCCATTTTTGCTGCTTTCAGCAGAACAGTCTGATAGAAAGATTGGAACGTAAACGAGAGGTGATAAAGAAGGGAGGCCGGACAGCAAATGGCCATATTGTTAAATTAGAAAGAATTATTATAGAAACATTAGTTATTTATCTCATGAATCATTAAACATGTGAAACCTAGAGAGATGTGGAAAAGGTCCGTTCTTTGTCAATATTCTTCTATCAGAAAGCAATAAGGCTGCGTTAGCCCAACTCCCCAAAGCAGGCCTCTGCTCTGATATTAAACCTGTGGGGGTCTCATCAGAGCCTGGGGCCCAACAAGTAAGTGAGCATGTACGAACCCCAGCGCATTGCTTAGCCGCATTACCCAGCACCCACCAACCCAAATTTCATTACCAACTCATTACTGAATGGAGCTCGGCCATGAGAGAGCAGCCCTGAATCATAAAGCGCTCATTTAGCACCAGATCCAGCTGCAGATGATCCTTTATATTGGCCTGGGCTGCAGTGCTAAAGAATACTCATTGTTTCAAATACTACTCTTTCAAAGTCCTAAACATCTCTTATGTCAATATTGTGTATTCTTTCATGAACAAATTGTTTTTTATCAAGTACATTTTTTTCCATTTTAAAATTGCTTTTTAATTTCTTTCAGCATTGAATTATTTTACTCAATGTGTTAGCTCAGTTGGAAGACGTGAATGAACCATTCAACATGAGATTGTTTGAGAATATGTTACAGTGCTGAAGGAAGGCAGGCCAGAGAGAGAGATTAACCTATGGTGACAGGCAGTCAGCAGCTACTCATTAAAGTGAGAAATAAACTAGTCCTCACAAACACAGGTCCTGCTTTCTTCCCACTGTGATATTTGATCAATCACGGCACGCTTCCTTGGGTTTATAACACATGTCAATATTTGTCCTAGCAACGAAACATGATGTAGAAGTATATTTGTGCACTCACCTAATAGAGAAAAGGTCCGCCAAAGGAGTCATCCAGGTGCAAGAAAAAGAAAGAAAAGAACATTAATGTCAGTGATTAAGCTTTATTCACCCTACAACAACTACATGACCACTTTATAAACGGTTTTATGGGGGTGATTGGGTTACAAAAGTTAAACGAATTTGACCATAACATAATCAACGCTTCTTTGGTTTACTACTAATTATCTAGCACACCCAAACGTATGTAAACAGAGTGTAGTGTGAGATGAAAAGGCAGCTAGTGAGGTTTATTGCACAAGAAGTATATAGCTATACAGTCAGATACAACTAGCTATCCAGATTACATTGTAATGTGTCCAGATGAATATCCAGTAAATATTTAACCAAACCATTGAAGATGCAAGAAAAATACATGTGCTCTACAAGAATGTAGAATGCCATGCTTGAAATACATTTAAAAAATAAAACATCCTGTGGCTTTTCAGAGAAGGCAACAAATAATAACTTATCAATGTGAGACCTCAGAGAACGGCCAAATGTGTTTTACACGGTTACACGAAAATTACTGCAATTTTGTTTCACAATGGCTTGAACAACGTCAACCCAACAAGAATGTTTAGGATGAGGTAGAATAAGAGGTGCACAGTATGAATGCATGAGAAAACAATCTGCCAAAAATGCACAATTTCCTCATGGGTCTAAAATATATCCTGACAAAACACAGCGTGGAACAAGTCAGTGTAGCCCACAAAACGAGACAGGATCCCTAATAAAGGTGCCAGGGACTATAATAAAAAAGAAATAGAACGGTGGTCAGGTAAATTGATAACAAAAAAACGGACAAGGCTTCTTTTGTCCACCTAAGAGGGGGCATATTGACTTATTCAGCGTATGACATATCAGCAAAGAATGAAGAAACAATCCTCTTTTATGTTAGTGGCCATTTCCTATTTACATTTTTATAGCCGGAAAAGATCTGTTTAAGAGCCACTGTCTGTTCTAATGAGATGTCACTTGATTTAGGGTCAGTCCGCTTGAAGACTATAGTGTTTCACACAGGTCGCTCCGACAGTCAATAGAAATCAATACAGCCGATGCAATTATTAATACAGTCCTAGGCAGTTAGATGTGAAAGAGACAGATGACATTAGGCCAGATTGATCTAGAGGGAAATGGATTTCATGAAGCACTCAATGCCTTCATTATATTCCACACAATGGAGAGTCCGGGGGAGCTCAAAAGCATGGGCGCTGCAGTTCTATGCTTCCCAGTGCACTAACATGAAGGGAAATTACAAAATAGTTCAATCTAAATGCTGCATTATAGCACATTGTTATTATACATTGTTGTTATTCACCTCACTCGCATGACCTCCACAGTATTGCTGTTTGGAAATACTTGTCATGCTATTGGTCTTGGACTGCCATGTCAATTTCACAAACACTTTTTCCCCCTCATAATCAAACACATATCTACAAAGCTACACAGACAAACGATGTGAAACAAGCAGAAGTGAATAATGAATGTGCTGAATGCAGTTGATATTTCACTGAAACAATGCAATCAATATACTGCATCTATCTCAGATCTAATGAGGAATGAGGACGGAGGATGTTGCTGTGTAAGAAGCCTGGGAGTCTCAGGTGTCAGTCCCAAATGAATATTCACCCTGCAGACGAACGCTCCTCCCTGAGGGCCCTGGCACTAAATAACAGAGCATTAACGCTGGTAAACAGAAACAGAGCTCTGTTTGGTTTAAGGGGGTTTGTTTGAATAACCTCTAGCACTCCAGCTCAAATCATAGTAGACCAAAAAACCTGCTTATTGTCACATAATCCCCACAGCTTCATTATGTGTATAAATTATTTTCTGTCCTTCTCTTTGTGGAAAAAACAGCTCGAGTTTATTTGATTTTATTATTGAGTCTTGTGAAAGTCATTATTACCTTTATGTACTATTACAGACCTATTTTGTACTTGGAAATAGCAACCGTGCATAAACTGAAAAAACAAATGTTTTTGTGTATTGTTGTCATGATTCCTAATTTAGATCTGGACATTACAATGATTGTTTTCAACCTTGGTTTACAGCGCCCTTTAATTTTCTTCATATTCAGTGATGTCAACTCGGTAACCTGTGAGAGAGGTGAAAAGCCGGAGGAGGTGTATGGGCAGTGAAGGCTATAAACTGAGTGAGTCAGAGTGTGTCCTGAAACGTGACAGCAGCCGGTGTGTGAGCCAAGCAGCGACTGCTACTCCGCCATGGCCGGGAAAACAAGCCAGCAAGGCTGCCATGACTTCACACAGTGACGGTGGAGACACAAGGCCACGTAAACATCCACACACTTACTGAAAAACGTGTTTTTTAAAGTATTTTTCAGAGTTTGCATTCCTTTAGATTTCTGCAAGGTACAGGCATTTCCACTGCACTAATCCAGCATTTATTGTAAGAAGCAAATCCTGTGATGTTGAAGGACTAAAATGCCCAATGATACAATTTCTGCTGAGTCATTTCCCATAAACCTCTTTTGGGGAAACAGATAAAAAAATGTGGACCATCATTAGGAATTAAACTCATACAAATAAATACCCAAACAAAACAAAATATATGCTCACATACAGTATACCTAAAAATATGTTTCTGTTTTATTTTAATCTATTATTAGCATAAATAAATCAAGATAAATAACTTCCAAATGTATGGTTACCTTAAAAAATCTACAAAAGAAAACATTAGAATCAGTACATTTGTATAATATCCAATCACGTTGTACTCTTATCGGATGGACAGATAGCACGGTAAAAAGAGAAATATCTTAAATGCTTCCCTTTAACTTTTGTTTAATGCGACGTAGACTCCTTATCTATTAAACAAAAGGCCCCATGTGTTTTTGTACAATCAGAGTTTAACACACCTACCTTCTCTGTGACAAGCATTACACCAGGTCACCTGAGAAACAAAGGTAGGTCCCACACTAACTCGGATTTGACAGTGGCAATATTTAAATGAGATGTTTCAGTGTAAAAAATACAATTCTAATTTAAATGATAACACAGCTGTGATTACATATCAGAGGCTCTGCTTCATAGATTAGAACAAAAAAGGCGGACATAGTTTTTCATTTTAATCACCAGTGTCTGACTACATGTGGAACAGAGCTAATAATTATTTAATTAACATACTCCCCTCCCCCTGTTCAGGCTTATGCTCGCTCCGCCTTACATGCTCACACAGATATATACGCGATTCAACTTTGAATTTAAATAGTACAAGGCAGCTCTACAATTTCATTATAAAAATGAACATAAACTTTAATCTGTAGGGCCACTGAGCCTTGGTAAACATTAGAAATGACCAGAGGTTATACTGCAGCACACCCAGCCTCATCACGTACACAGCAAAGGTAAGCCATCATTATTGGCTAGTAGTAAACACCCGCTCTCCGTTGCTCTGAGACGCACTGTCCCTGTGACTCATTTTAAGGCCCTTTTTCAGGGTTAGCCTTGCAAAAGCACGGTTGCACCGCATTTCAATCTCCTCCCCTGCTCCCTCTATAGATGGGAGCAGAGAGCAGCTGGTGAAAAGAGATAAAGTCATGTTCTGAGTGCTGCACCCTTCCAGTCTACCTTGCACTGCTCACCCGAGTGCTGGGAGGACAATGACAGAAGCGTGAGAGGCAGAAAGTAGATTAAAGAAGCAGAGGCTCTCACTCCTATTACTGGCCGGGCCTTGAACCAGCAAGGCTCCCAGCCTCGGTGATTTCAGCGGTTGAATCATGTACACCCTATTTGATTTCACTCAGCCAGGTACCCTGTTTTGGTATGAGCGCCTGCAGAACTATGTATTGATCATCCTGATCTCTCTCTGAAACACTGATGAAGTCTATAATGGTATAATGTACATTTAACACTGAGGTGAACGCAACCCATCCCCCATGTCTTAATGAAATTAGCTTTTGCCTCACTAGAAACATCGCCGGTGGCAAAGAGAGGTGACAGAGAAGATCATCTTAAAGGTTACTCCCCACTTCTTTGTTCTTATTGCCTTTTCTCTCGCAATCAGTACAAGTTCATCTACGTCCTGGAGCCATGATCAAAACATTTGGGGGTGAGCTTAAATGACATCAATAAAACATTTTATATAATTCCAGCACATGAAGTGAATATTAAGAATGGCATAATTTCTCAATAATCACTTTGCTGTTTTTAATATTTCATGATTAGGAGCCATAAGATATTTTTCACACCATCTAATGCGGTCTTATTACACAGACATTAGCCGTGAAGCCTAGCAAGGCACAAAGAAAGTGCGCTTAATCAAAAAGGTGATGATGAATTTGAATGTAGGTATAAATAAAAGAAAGCATTATAAATCAGCTTTACTGCTTCCTACCCTTTTTATCAGTCAAGCAAGCGACTCTGAGATAGCAACTACAGTTCTCTACACACATGCTTCATTTTCAGAGTTTCACGAAAGAAAAAGGAATCCATCTTTTGGTCGAGGCCATCTCAGTAAGAACAACGTCTTTTTAGTTACAGATTTGTCAACAAAAGAGGCCACAGAAAATAACCCATAAGTATAGAAGATGGATACTACTGTGGTCAAATGTGTCAGGATCCCTTTGTTAGAATCAGTTGCTCACAATCTCAACCTAAATGACATGGGCTACACTACATAACAAAGGTTTCACATATGAGGATAATGACATTCATCTAGGGCAGTCTGATGAGGCTAAATGGAAGAGCAGACAGCATAAAATAGCAAATAGAAGAAACATTATTGAACTTGACAATGTCCAGATCACAGCTGAATCTGACTTTGAACGTCACCAACAGACAATTCAATCATCAAATCAACCAAACAACCATCCAATCAATCACAATCTAATAAAGTCCAAGGGAAATCAAAGTGTTAAACACATTAGGATGACAGAGTGGCAATACTCAACCTGACATTTCATAACCGACTAAAATAGAAACAATGTCTAATTGAAACACAAATTGCAGTTTTGCTTTTTTTATTACACCATGTAAAATTCACTCATCATTTATTTTGGGAAATCTTGAAGTCGTTAAAGATCAAATGCAAAGATTTTTTTATAATTGCCAGTCAAATCGAAATCATATAGCTACAACACTATCTAAGATATTGCAGTATTAAAATCGGAGATAATATGCGTCTGGCAATGCGCAATATTTATTTTGTTCAACCCCCAACACCAAGTCCGACGATTTATTTTCTCAGCCGCTCCTCCGCAAGATGGCGTCGCGTGACGTCAGAGTGGCCAAACAAACAAACCTTGGCTTATCGCTCACAGCTGCTTCCGCCGATAGTACAACTTAGTTTCGTTATCATGTCTGATTCTGAGTAGACTATAGACTAAAAGCTTTAGGAATCCAAACTATAACATATAATAAGTACCCTGTATCAAGATTGATGCAAAACAAGTGGAATTTGACCTTTTTAGAGAGGTTTAGAAAAATAAAGTCCAGGCGCTCTGAGTGAGCCTCTGAATTAGCCCCGAGCGAAAAATGCTCGCAGCGGCTGAGTGAGGATCAGCACCTCCAAATCTGAGGCCATGGTTCTCAGCAGGAAACCGATGGACTGTCCACTTCAAGTAGGGAATGAGTCCTTACCCCAAGTGAAGGAGTTCAAGTATCTCGGGGTCTTGTTCTCGAGTGAGGGAACAATGGAGCGTGAGATGGGCCGGAGAATCGGAGCAGCGGGAGCGGTACTGCAGTCGCTTTACCGCACCGTTGTGACGAAAAGGGAGCTGATCCAGAAGGCAAAGCTCTCTGTCTACCGGGCCATTTTCGTTCCTACCCTCACCTATGGTCATGAAGGATGGGTCATGACCGAAAGAACGAGATCGCGGATACAAGCGGCCGAGATGGGTTTTCTCCGCAGGGTGGCTGGTGTCTCCCTTAGGGATAAGGTGAGAAGTTCGGTCATCAGGGAGGGACTCGGAGTTGAGCCGCTCCTCCTTCGCGTCGAAAGGAGCCAGTTGAGGTGGTTCGGGCACCTAGTTAGGATGCCACCTGGGCGCCTCCCTAGGGAGGTGTTCCAGGCACGTCCAGCTGGGAAGAGACCAAGGGGTAGACCTAGGACCAGGTGGAGGGATTATATCTCTTCGCTGGCCTGGGAGCGCCTTGGGATCCCCCAGTCAGAGCTGGTTTCATGTCACCAGGGAAAAGAAAGTTTGGGGCTCTCTGCTGGAACTGCTACCCCTGCGACCCGACCACGGATAAGCGGAAGAAGATGGATGGATGAAAATGCTAACCTATCACTCCTAGCGCCCTTATTACTTATCCTAGCTCCACATCCAACACATTGTTTATGATCGTAAAGACACAGAATCTAACGGTGCCCACCTCTATAAGCAATACAACTGCAATTCCGTTATCTGCGTTATCTGCTGTGCTCCGTGCGCTTTGAAATCTAATCAAAAGTTGTTTACCTCAATTCTTTGGCGTTTCTGCATCGCCCGGCTCTTTCGTTCTTTCAGTGGTTTCTTGTGCTGAAATATGGAGGGGACGGCTCCGGGTTTCAGCCTCCGACGTGCTATTAATGCTTCTCCACCAACAGACTTCATGATAGCAGGATCAACCTCGTATGCATCACACGTGAAGTGGTCAGAACACAACTTGCTCCATTTTGTCGGTTGCCATCCAACACGATTCACTAAAAAAATCCATTTTTTGCGGATGATTTGGTCTTTTGGAAATGCATGTAAAACTCTCCCAGATCCCGCACCGTTCGTACAACAAAAAGCTCAACAATAACCCATGTTAATTCAGTTTTATTTTCGAAAAACATGTGACCGAGACTGCCGAGTCGGGATATTTGGTCCAGAGACTGTTTGGCCACTATTACGTCACGCGCGCCGAGGCTGCTGGGAATTACATGTCAGAAATTCAGACGGCTTTGGGTCGAGTTTTGGATCAATAAAAAGCTTTTTTTTGGGTGTATTATCTCGATTTAAATAAAATAAAAAATACAGGCAGTCTTAAAAACAACATTTCTATAAAAATGTAGCATATTTGGAAGCTTTGCATTTGATCTTTAAAACCAAAGAAAATTGCTTCATCAGCATCAAATGTAGACAGGGACTTTTCCACTAAATAACCCAGTGGACTCTAAATGACCCAGTGGGAGATGCTCTCCCAAATATAGCCTGCTGTTTATTAGGGCCATCCAATCACTGTAGCAATCATCTCACACATTTGAATCCCGAGGTGTTATTGGAGCGATCAATCTTGTCCTGGGTCCAGTGGTTTATGTGGTCACCTGCCGGCCAGTTGGCAGCTCTCCTGGATTGGGGGGTGGCACTTGGTAGTCTGTTGGGGCAGCTCCTCTGCAGCCGTGGACAGAGGTTAATTAAGCAGATGTTGGTAAACAAGCAGGTAATGGGGAAATGAATCTGCCCCTCACTATAAATAAATAGTGTCTTAACTGCTGCTCATAACAGCACATAAATCTGATGTCAGAAATGAGCGCATATGGCAAAACAGCCAACATGTGGCAAATGGGCAATTTATCTTCAATAGCCTTCGCTCTACTGCCAGAATGAAGTGTTACCATGGCAACAAAGTGAGTATTCGGGGTGAAAGAGTAACAAGTAACCTTAACAGTACATTTTATCAAAATGCACTCATATATTTGATAGGAATATGTGATAGTATATAATTGCCTCTCATTTTAGAAAATAATATCTATATAAAAACTCTGCACATACACGATTGGATGAATACTAGAACTGCACTTAATGATGCTTTTGTTACAAATTAAGCATGACCCAGTTAACCTGAGGTGTTAGCAGGTTTACTTACACAGTTGTTATTCAACTTGTTCAACATATTTCACCTGTCTGCGATACCAAGGGAAAACACATGAATGCAAATTCAATCAGAAGACAAAGTCCCATCTAGTTATACCCATTGAGGTAGCAATTCAGGGAAAAATAATATCTGCTATTAAAAGTGTTACTACCTAGACAAGGATGTGTGTGTTTCAAGCAATGCTACATTGTTTGTAATATACTACTTCAACCATGTAAATATTGTAACATGTATTAAACTGTAATGTGACCTTCAGTAACAACTTGTATCAGTTGCGCAGAGATTTAGAAGCATTTGCAGTGACAGTGTTTGTTTTGTGTCCCTCATGGATGACACAGTCCCTGTCTCTTTCTCTAACCAGCTGTTTGTGTTAATTGCTTCTCCACTTGCTACTGTCAATCTAACATGGCACCCTCCTAACTGCTTATGAATTGATGACAATAATGGAAATCAGCAGAGACAATGGAGTGAGATTATACACCGAAAAAGCCAATTTCTCCTCTATAGCGGAAGCATACAGAGGGATCAGAAATGACTGCGTCTCTTAAAATAGACAGAGCCTTTTCATTATATGCTAAACAAATGCAACAGCTGTAGAATTAACCCTAAATGGGGAATATAGCTAGCACTTAGACCATCTGGCATGGTGGGGCATATTAAAAATGAAGACTGAATTGGTTGTCTGATACTGATGCTCCTCTGTGTCAGGACTGCTGTTTGGGTAGATGGAGACATTGAGTAGAATGTGAATTCACATATAGAGGTGTTTCACTGAGGCCTAAAAGAGGCTAGTTACGTCTGTTTGACCCACCTAACACTACAACATGTTTTGAAACAACTACTGCAAAAAACTGTTCATCAAATACTACATCAACATATAGCAAGGGACACACCAAAGAAAGGGAAGCTGTATACCTCAGTAGGCAAAATACAATGAAGATGAGCCTCAAAAGGCACCAGGGCAATATAAGACTTTGATTCTGGTCTAAGACTCATTATTCATGTGTATTTACATAGAATATATATTTATATTTGATGTAACTCTTTAGACTGGTGTTTGAACTCTCAGCAACCCACATGCCAGTAAAAGAAAGAGAAACATCTTGAGTTGAAGTTACCCTAGAACCATGACTGTCAGCCTTTTCACTTGGTAAGAAATGTATTTTGCACATCATGTGCTTCATCACACAATGTTTCCCTCTCCCTGCCAGGCAGACACAAAGAAACAGAAGATTGGGTTTGGCCCATCAAGGACATTATGGTGCTGGTGGAGGAATATTAGATCTCAGCTACAGCTGGGGTACAACGAGCATGTGGCTCCTCCACAGGGACTAGCTCCTAGCACCTAATGCAATCAAACCCACAAATCACACATATGTATGTGCATGTGTGAAAACATGTACCCACACACACACACACACTAAGACATCTCAGCGTGTCTTGCCGTAAGTCAAATCATCCTCACTCAAATCTGATTTGGGTCCATAGTGTTCTGGCTGCAATTTCCTTTATTAAAACCGTCAGATCCACATTCAGGCATGTTCAGTAATACTGGGTCGCACAGCATTAACCGACTGAAGGGCAAACCAAAGGGGGGCTGCTGGAGGTGATGGGGGTGAAATGAAGGAGATGTGAAATTGGCTATCTGTTTAATGACAGTTTTAATGGTGACATAAATAGCTCTGGAAGGCCACAAGTGCACACAATTCACTCGTTCTATTGGTAAAAAGGACAATAAATGCGGGGTTGCATCTGTCAGTTTGGAATTGGTGTCGTGGTTGGACATGATCTAACAACAGGAAAGAAACTGTCTTACACTGACATACAGTATGGCACCACACTCTAACATTTTAAATCATTGATGTTGTTGGCGAGTGTCCTTCATCAATTCAACGAGTAAATAGTCTCTGCTGATGTAAGACCAGCAGAAAGAAGCTGAGGAAAGTTGGACTTTTTGTTTCTGTTTTTTCAGACAAGAAAAGCACAGTTGCTTTGACTGCTACATAATTGTGACCATCGTTTGTGCATGTGTGTTTACTTTATATTGTTCTTAAGCCACTGTCTAAAATGTCAAACTCAAAAGACCTATGATTTTCCTGAGTACAGTCGACCATTTTCACGGTAAACAAAACCCCATCACTTTACAATCATACAAAGCACACAACATCCCCTGAAAAGTGACAGCATTCCACAAGCATCCAATCCCATGTGCCAAAATGCCCATCTGTTGTTGTAAATTATGAATGATCCATTATTTTTTTATCCACATAAATGTCTTCCATTTTTTAATTATGAGACATCAGGGTATCTCGTTCTCAGAAATTAGATTTTGAATTTCTAATATGAAATGTGGAAATTCCTATACCATCTCCTTAGTTAAATGGTTTGTATAGAGATGCGTGTAGGAATTCTGATCCACTGCAGCTCCTGTTTATACTGTACATAAATGCTGCCACCTGGTGATACATCACAGGCACCCCATGTGTGTGCAGCTTTGAAAATCTGTAGTGGCATCATACAAAGATCAGATCCAGGCTTCAACGACATTATCATCACATGGAACATTTCCATTCTTAATTGGAGTGTGGACCAGCTGCGTAAGGACAAGAAAGGTCACAGCAATAAAGACCATGGTGGGTTTAAACACATACACACACAAGCATACGCTCCATTCACTTTTGCTCGCACATCAATCAAAATGGGTGCTTTGGGAGGTGGGGTTAATGGTATTATTTGTCATGCCAACCAAGGACGTGAGCATGCATGCCCATTGGATGTGATGTCTTTATTAGCAGAGATGACAGCAGCCAACTCACCAGTCTCTCTCCACATGCCATGCCAACCAGTTAAACCCTCAGGGTTGTTTAACCAACATGGAGACAATCCAAACAGTCACTGAGACAATGCACTCAAAATGGGTAAAATCATCATTGATGCACCCCAATTTCCATATTCAAAAATCGAAATCATTGAGTTTTGTGACAGTGAGGGATAACTGATAATTTCTATGTTGCCTCAGTACACATAACAACACTTTAACATTGTGCAAATTGGTGTGTATGTGACAATAAACTGCCCATTGGTGCTGTGCTCAAAATCATTAAGATATAGTTAATATATTTATGTTTATGTGGTTAAATGTTGTTATTGAAGCTTTTCTTTCATGAATATCATGAATAGGACTTACAAATATGCTGGGAAACCACTCACTAAAATAATGTTTCGAAGAAGAAACATTTCTTATTTGGGCGATATGAATGAATACAGGGATAGAGCCATCTCTATGAAGTGGAAAGCTTCCTGAGCCTGGAGTGAAATTGCACACCAGTTATTTACTATCCTGGGGGTCTCTTTCATCACAAGTGTGGATATCTATTTGTTCCCATTAGAAAACCAAAATCAGGAACAAAGTGGATAGGAATCTAGTAAAGCAGAAAAACACACACTTTGTCATTTGTTTTTATGGCTGAAAAGCAAAAATAATATATTATATTCTCATCCATGTAAACAGAGCATTACCATAGAAATGGCCTCTTATATGCACATGTGAGGGCCAAAGTGGGCGAGTGGGGGAAGGAGTTGTTAATCCTGTTAGTTTCCCTATACCTCTGAGCAGCTACTGCCACCAGCTCCATCCTGGGAGGACGAGCACAATAATAACCCAGAGACACTCGGGCACTTCTTCCAAGGAATGCTCACTGCTGCAGGCTTAAAGTCAGGGCGTGAAACCTTCATCTAATGTTTCCCGTTAATGCAAAACTGAATGTTTACTTTTCCTCTTAAATGCCAGTCTAACTTCATTATAACAGATTCTGCTGATTGCTGGATCCTCAAGCAAGAGAAAACATGAAGACGTAATGCAGAATTTCTTATGACTGTCAATAAGAGAGAAAATACCGGTCCGTGCAACAATTATTACAGTACAGGGTTACAATATGGCCCTCTTATGTTTCTGAAGTTGCAATATGAACATGAATAGCAAGCAGATTTTTATTCCAACAACAATTTGTGAATCAGCCCAGTTATATGTTATAGGAAATCAAATCTTAACATGATAACTGAGCTACATTTGCCTAAATCAGTTGCTTTTGAATCATTGATCTCACTGAACCTGAGCGTAACTGACACCGGTAGACAATAGTTAGATCATCCTTGGGAAAAAAGTTGTAGCAACCAATACAACGTGTCACTCAGGACAACTCAGGGGACTCATATAGTTGATTGATACATTTGAGTGCTGTCAAGACTCACACAGATACACCCAACCGTATTATGCTGCTCTTGGTTCGATGTCAGCTGTCGGTGTCATGCCGCTCAACTGGCAACAGCTTCAAAACAAGTTTTAGCATAAACGCAAGCTGTCCTTCGTTCAAGCGGTACGTTTATTTGGTCTCTGTCAAATGTAAACATCATAGCAGAACCTGACGTATTTAAAAACATTCTTAAGGACCTATTCTTTTCATGTGTTGTTTCATGATCAGCTCTTTGCAGTAGAAACATTTCCAAGCATGGGGAGTGATATTTTTTATATCAGCATGCACATTTGCTGTTAGACAGATTGCAAAACCTAAGCCATTAGTTGATAATATGCTGTGTGTTTCTCGCTGTTACTCATCTCTAAATTGCATTAATGTGGCACGCTGATCTAGTAACGGTTTGTCTTCCTGTCTCCTGTGTGTCTGTTGTGAGAGTGAGTGCATGTGTGTCTGTGTGTGTTTAGGCGTTGTTCAGGTATTTTACTTTTACCCAGGGGGAATGGCTGGGCCAATAAGTCTCTCTTGTCAATGTTATGAAAGTTCATGTCAAACTGAGATTCAGGTTGAATATTAAAGGTCGCAGCATGAGCCCATGATTGAACTGCTTCCCTAACGCTGTGTTTACATTTGCACTTCCATTACTCACTAACAACACAGCCTCAGGGCACAGTATAGCGCCCACACCACGGAATATACTGCAGAACAAAGGGAATGCATATGGCTATCAAAACCTATTAAGTAAGAACGCATGTCTTTTGGGCTTTATAATACACGTCGTTCATTTTGTCTCTCCAAATGTTTCTAGGAAACTATTAGACAAATGACTGTAGAGCTAAACCTTTATCCATTCAAAAGGATTCCCTTAATAATGAACCCATAATTAGTTACATTATTAACTCTTAATGAAGGCAGATATAGAGTATGAAATACAGCTTGAAAGAAAAAAAGTGAACAAATGAGATCTGCGGGTCCATTTGTTCAAAAACTGTGCAATGGATTAGGCTGAATTCCCTTCTCCCCCCATGGCTGCTGTGCTGCAGAGTGAAGACATATGGCTGGTTCTGTGTCCTCCTACCCCACCCTGTGGTCTGTCTCTGACATGCTCTTACTGTCTCAGCAGAAAGAAGCCAGACAGACGAGGCGGAGAAGCAGAGAGAAAGGAGAACATGGGCTGACCCTGATCACACCAGAGCAACATTCACTGTAATCTCTGCCTACTTTGTGATTTATAAGGCACAAGAAGGTGAATATTTTATTGCAATACATCTAGGTTAATGTTCTTTCTTGGGGTTCAGAGCATTACGGCAGGCATGAATCCAGTGAGTTTTGTTTCGCCAGGCCCTAATCAATCAGGGTGCGGGGAATAGCTTATAGAAAAGAGCTCTGTTCTCATTACCCAGACAAATCATACACTGCATATTATGAATTACACACCAGGCCTGGGCTCCATTCTCCCTGCCATCATTCGCTGACAAAAAGATGGGGTCTGAAGTAAATATTTGGTTTTATGTAAAAATGCGGGCAATAGGAATAGCTTGAAAGGGGTAAATTGCTGGTGGAAGGCAATATGAAAATGTTAAGTACCATTATAAGGTCTTTATTATAAAAACAGAAGGCTTTGAAATGACAGAGCCTCCAGAGGAAAGGCCTGGCACATAATATGAATGTTACAATATTGAGGAATTATACAGAATGTCATGAATAGAATTACATTTTCACTTTCCAAATGTATTGCTTTGCATTCCCCCTGAAATCAGTCTGACAGGAAAATGTGCATATCGTATATTTCTTCAATAATAATGATACCTCTGTTTAGCCAGAACCAATAAATGCCCGTCTTCTTTGCATCTGTATTGGTAAGAGGCTTATGCATGTTAAATGTAGCCAGTGACAGAAGAGGAGACAAAAGGCTGGACCTGTCATAAGCCGAGGCTCATCCCATGTTCACACTGTGTCTCAGAAGAGAGGAATCGCTCATGTTTGGGTGTGGGGGAAAAGTGTGCCTTCATAAAAAAACAAAAAAACCCTCCATCCAATCCAATCCAATTTATTTCTATAGCACATTTAAAAACAACAGAGTTGAACAAAGTGCTGTACATCAATAACTGTATAAAAACATAGTATCAATACATAAAAACAGACAGGACATGAAACAAATGTAAAACACGAGACAATGAAACCAGATCAGAAGCCACCGACTGAGAAACGTTCCTACATGACGTAAAAACAATACAAAACACTAAAAACCTCCATGGGGTCCAAACTACCATAGCAGATATCACCTGACAGCAATCCAATCCAAAACTTCTACATACATTGAACTGAAGCAAATACTATTTAGTTAAAATATTAATCTACACTCTTAACGCCCTGACACTTGACATGCTCTATAATTGCTCTCAGTGAAAAACAGTTTAATTTAGCTTGTCTTAAACCTTACAGTGAACATCTGACATGTTTTGTCCGCTTCACTTTTCTGCGACTGACACACAGATCAGGTGGAAGCTGCACTCTAGAGCCACAGGTATCACACTCTTGAAAATAATGTGCCTCTGTTATTCACTCTTACATAAACTTCTCCTTCCGGTGTTTTTCCACATCTGGCGCACAGTAAAAATAAATGGGCACCATAATGTGTTCATTTAGTTGTTTCCCATCATTCCCAAATAGGAAGCATAGCATTTACAACTTTGACACTTAACAACACACAGGGATAACATAGTGACTGTTAAACTTAACAAGCAGTCATTAAAGTCAAAGGGTAGTAGGACTCATATAACATGATGTAGTGCAAACTACTTACATGACATGTCATTAATTAAAAGTATATTTCTTTAAAATGTGTTGTGTTGTGCAGTGACTCTATAATCCTGACTCTCCACATCCCAACATTTCCTTTGGCACAGGAGTTGAAACTCAGCAGTGAGGAAACAGGGAAACCAGCCAGAGACATGCAGGCGAATGGAGTTGATCAGCTGGTAACATGACATTAAGCTTTGTCAATCATAGCATTTACATACCTCAACTACACCTTTTAGGTATAAGAAATACTATTTTGGCAACCATTAAAGCTTGCACAAGTGTTGTTTGATATCAAAGTGCAAAGCTTTAATGTAAAGTGCCCAAAATCACGTCTGCTCAGCGTGTGTGTTTGTGGCAAAAGGCGTGTGCTCATGTGTATTCATGTGGTTGTGTGTGTCAGTTCATAAGACCTTTTTCTCCCCCACATTGCCAGTCAGGCAGTAGGAGTGTGAGGCAACTGTGGAGGAAGGGAGCTTGTCAGAGCTGTCTCACTGGGTGATGTTAATATGGCAATGCTAAGCTGGCACAGGACTTAAGCAGCTTACAAAGTACAGGGAAATAAACTTGATGATTCCACAGCAGTTTGCAAGACTTTTTAAATCCTAAAGAGTTTAAATACACATCCCACCTCATGCTGGCCTCATGACAACTTGGCCGATCAAATACTTGCACACTTCACTACAAATGTACACTTAGCGTCACATATTACTAAACACTTTTAACCGTTTCCGATACGGCTTGATGCATCAATGCTTTTTTTTTTTATTGACCGCTTCAATGGCCTACTAAAGCTATTTGACAATTGAAGTCTGCTTTCCATTAGGAATCAATATTCATCTGGGTCATGGCAAATCCCTCAATTAACTCGGGGAGTGAGGGGAAAAACTCCAAATCAGTCTTTCTGTGTAGTCCCTTTCATCTTATCTCCTGATGGAGGATAAAAAGAGGGTTGCCTTGAAATACAGGATCAAGGGCCAAAGACCTGATCAATAAGAATTGGCAAACACATCTAAACAACCAGCACTGCTACTGGCCAACCAGTAAATCTCAACACACACCCTGTCGTGCCAGGCCATACATTCTTCTCAGCACATAAGATTGGCTAGCAAGCCATGGATTCATACTGATTGCTATTAAAAGCTATCAGTCACTCAAATTGCCCCCATAGTTCTTGTGAGATGTAATTCCAAATGTTGGATACTATATGGAAAATACTATCTGTCCATCATTGTTCAGTGATCTGATGTCATATTGGGCTGTAGGAGCTGATGCTTTATTGTTTAAGCGTTATGGTTTTATGGATTTTCTGTCAGTTTGTTAGATATCAGCAGTGACCTGGAGATCAACCTTGACAGAACAGGGGTCCGGTGACTACAGTTCCCTCAGCTGACCCCGCCTCTGAACACTCACCCCCTTCCCCACACCCTTTATTCCCCAGCCATCGGCGCGCATCTGAGTGTCAGTCGATTCTAGTTGTCCACACTTTCACCCAAATTTCTCCTGCAATGAGAATACCTCCAATAACAGTCCTAATCCCAGCACGCCGCGCTGCTCAATTACAGTCTTTAGGAGGATGGGATTAGGAGCATAGATGGCGGGAGGGGAGGGGAGGGGGCAGTGGGAGGATGGTGGAATGAGTTGAGCTGAAGGGTGAGGGGGGGGGAGAGAAGGGAGGAAAAGGATAAGGGAGGAGAGACTGCTTTTTACTGCCATGAAAGGCTGCAGATGAAGAGACAGGCACAGCAGCAGTGGGTAAATCCCAAATAGCCTGTCACCAGACGACAGCGCACTGGAGCGTGCAGAGCGCACAACAGCAGACTGGCAGCCCGGGTTGAGCCAGGCTAGGGGGAGAGGGAGGAGGTTGTCTGCTGGGGCTGGAGGAGATGTTAAGGGGTGGCCAATTTTACTCTGGCATGGAGACAGGAGGTTAGAGGAAAATACATCAGGTGACGGAGACGTGGGGACAGGGTGGCTTGGGTCACGTTTCCAAGCTTGGCTCATAAACATTTCTCTGTGATTGTGGCGCAGGGACTGAGGAAGGGGATGTGGGGTAGAAAGCTGACAGGGAGAGAATGAGAAGGAGCATGAAAGAGACGAGAGGAGAGAGAGAAAGCAGTGGAAATTGAGCTTAGAAATAATGCACGGGGCTTATGTTTCCACACTGGCATTTACAGAATCCAGGCCCAGAGAAACATCCCTCTTCCTCATCCCTTTAGTCGTGGATGTTGATTGAGGGTGCTGGCAGCCAGATGAGCCATAATCAACTACCCATCACAACAGAAGACATCGCACACAAGTGACACTGCCAGCCGTGCAGAGCTTCCTCCAGCCAAGTGACAAATCTGGGTTCGCTGAGCAGATTATATTTACACACACGTCAATGTTCACTGTGTTTCTGTAGTCGGAGCACGTCAGTAAACTTTTAAAAAAGGTAATCATTATTTGAATGTTGAACTAGTTATGATCCTGTTTAACTGGACTGAAGCAGTCACAGTGACATATTGGTCATGCTACCATTTTTTATATATTGTATAAATATATTGTGCACCCTATAATTTGCCAGTTGTCTTTATGTATCTATTTAAGCTACAACTGTGAATGGTTTGAATGTTAATATTCTATTTTCAAACTTTATCTGTGAAAACACATTGCCAAAATAATATGAGGGAAAAAACTTCTTCACTTTGTTTTCAGGCTTTTTTGTTTTTTAAACATTCAATACACATCTGTAAGAATTGTATATGTAAAAAATCAAAAGGATTCAACTGCAATACAAAACTATGCAAAATCAAAGATTTGGGGAAAAAAATATTCTGCTCTTTGTCTGCCTCAGATCTAAAATCCAGTTTGTTCTTGTGTGCTTTGTTACATTATCAGCTGTACAATTCTTCATTTTATGTTTGTAAGATGCTAATTAAGTTGCAGCACAATGGCCAAACAAATTGAACTACAACAAAACAGTTGCATAGAGATGTTTAAATAAAATATGTGTTCTTGTTTTGTAAGGACTCCTTTAAACGGGCTCTCCCCCAACTGAGTCTTGCAATTCAATAGTGTTGAAAGGCAAGGGACTGATTAAAAATGCCACTGTCTAAATCGATGCTGATATGTCCAATCTTCTACCTATAGTCTGTAATATGTAGCAAGTCCGTATAACTGGTTTGTACTCTCATAATGCATTGAACCATCATTGCCTCTTTAACGCCCTTAATGTCTTTCACACGAAACGACCTCAGTTTGTAATGCAGGAAAGACATTTGTAGTTTACAATTTACAATCCTAAACCAAGATTTCTCAAACATGGTCCATTATTTGCTCAGACTTGAATGAGATCACTCCAAAGACACAGAAAACATACAACGAGTTTCACAGTCCACATCACTGTATGGTGATTGGTGTAAAATGGGTAGTTATCCTCCAAGTCAAGATATGTTTAAATTTTTCTGAAGAGAGAGCTCGGTCCATCATGGGAACAACTATAGTGGTATCACCTCTTAACATTCTTTGTACAACAAGCTAAGTCAATCAACTCAAAACATTTCATCATCCAAATAGCGTAAAGTTTAAGTGGGAATCATTCCTTTCCATTACACAGTATCTTCAGAGACGTTTGATAGTCCATCTGCAATCATGCGTTAGGATCAACCAAGGTAAAACAAGATGTAACAGGATCAAACACATGTTGAATGAAATGTTTCCCTCACAGAGAAGGTCTTTTTCTATCCGATCTCGTCCAGAGGGAACCTTCATGTTCACTTGTCAAGTTCTGTTCCACTGATTCTCCCCCTGACCCTGCACTGTCCTCATGCCCAAAGCACACATACAGAGAGACCCTGGTCAACAAAGCCGTGGCTACCAAAGCATGAAGTGAAAAAAGAAAACAACCCCCCCTCCGTCGCTCTACCAGACCCAACACTGTGAAACAGCACCTGATAAAGCTGATAAAGTGGCGACCAGTGAACAGCGATGGGCCAGAGAAGCTACAATGCTGTGGAGAGGGCATGTAGACTTACTGAAGTAAATCCACACCACACTCCAACTGCAGCTGGCAAAACAAATTACACAAATACTGTTGACATGAATTTACACAGTGGATAAACAGTAGGGCAATGTGTGCCATGTACTGAGTAGCTTTGATTACCAGAGTAACCCTTACGAGCTATGGTATACATTTGTATATACTGTACAGGAAGCCCTCAACCCTGCTTGTGAATACAGAACTAGCATTGTCAAAACCACAAATACACTGTGAGTTTGTATTATATTATCATATAAATAAATATCATATATTTGTTTACACATATATCTCTTGAATATGTTGAGGAAAATATTCAATAAAAAAATAAAAATACTTTCTCTCCAAAGATGTTCTACAGAAAATGTAGTCTATTGTGTTAAAGTTATGATGACAGAGCAACCAAAAATATATTTGTGGTGATGTTTTCCATTTATTTTCATAAAAATGCTTTTTCTCAGCCTGACGCGGGAAACGAATACTACTGTACAGTTATAATTTCAAATATGGCCATCCCATGTAAAAAAACAAGACATTGGTAAGCTACATCGAGCATTGCATTTGAATTCAAGCAGCATAGCAGCCATTGGAGAGACGGAGGGCTTTCCCTGTGAAGCAGCTGCAGGCGTGTAAAGTACACATACTTTCTACTGGTCACTGTGGGGGAGTTTGTTGCTCTAAATTAGATTTATAATGCCTCCCAAAAGTTTGCCAATCCTCAATTGTTAATATAACCTATGAGTTAATTTCACTTAGCTTATACTATATTTGTATGGTATAATGGATTTGAATTTATTTTATGAATAACATGTATACTAATTGTATTGGATTGTAATACTATTAACATTTTCAATAAGGTGTACTGGTAATATTTACACTACAGAGTACAGTAAAATAGTATTGAGCAAACATCTCAAACAAAGGGTTACCAATGGAGTTATGAGAAACTTGTGAATGAATTTATCAATTGAGTATTTTCAATTTCAGTCCCATCAAATAATTATGGGACACATTTAGTTATTAATGAAAAGGTGACGCAAATAACAAGGAATGAGCAGCTTTTTGAGATTTAGTGGATTAGTAGCACATTTTTGTACAGTTACTGATCCCAACAGCAGAACTTTAGGTTTGGGTCTGTACCATAGACGTATATACTTCCAATGTTTTAGGCTCACTTTGAACTGTATAGAAAGCCCATATTCAGTGTCAGTTCTTTGGACTGATTCAACTCATGCACTTATTCAAATAAACAACTGATTTGTACATTGTTCTACTACAACGGAGGAGGGGGGGACCAATCTAATCAATGGGTCATTGTATAACCAGCGGCCAGAGTGGATCCACTGATATCGAGTGATGTGAGGGGGGCGGGGGTTCATAGCAGTGCGCCTTATTAACCTACAGATCCAATGCAGTGGATGGGAAGTTACCATAGTGATGTCCTGGTAGGGCGGCCTTGATTATTTTCCAGCAGATTACGCTCTCTCAGCACAACAACAGAGCATTTACAGAGTTTAGAGTGTGAGGAGCAATCGGTGAAGCATCTGGCTCCAACGTTTAAATGCAAGGGGACAAGATTAATGGAGTGGATTAGCATATCTGTGTAAGGACCTAAGAAGTGTGCATTCTAATTGGTTCAACAGCCAATTCTACCAAACTCCCTACGACTGTTGCTGAACGAAGGAAGGATGGTGTCATCCTGACAGCAGAAGACAGAAAAGGCAGTTGTTCAATGATGTCAGCTGCCAGGCTTAGTTTCAGAGTGAGAACATCATGACAATTACCTCAGAGACCAGCAGGAACCTGAGCACAGGCCCAGAGACACAACCCAATGAGGACAGTACTGCTGTCTACAAACATAGCTCCTATAGAGTGAGCTTACAGCGTAGCAGGAGCAGTAAAGGTTTGCGAATGCATCAATCTCACAATCCCAGCAACAAGCTTTGTAACAAGGACAAGTGGTGTCGCACGTTGACTGACAGCAGCGTTGTGAAGGACAGACTGATGGATGTGTTGTCAGCGGATAAATTATGCAGTGTGTGTCCTTCAATAATTACCTGCGTAGATGAGCACAAGATGATAATCCATCGTAAAAGCTGATGAACAGATTAGATAAAGTTGTATTGCCTGAGATAGTACACTTGTTGTTGACACAAGAGAGGGAACATCTCTCTTTTAAAACCCACAAGACAAATACAAATTATCAAGAGTGGTGAATGAGCAGTGTGTGTTTGTGTGCATGCAGAATGTGTCTATAAAGAGAAGGAAGTAACTTGTTCACATGTGATGACATGATCCAGACATATATAATGGGTACACACACTTAGTGGTGCACTTTACACATGGACTTCATCTAAGAACAGGGCAATGACTGGAATTATAAAATAAATATGTTTATATCCATACACATTATATCCCAAAGGAAAAATGATAAGTACAATTCTAGTTAATCAAAAAAAATCATTATATGGTGAAAATTATTAATCTGTATCATTATCATTATATATCTGCTAACTGCGCTCAGTTTCCATCAAACATTGTGTAACTAGTAGCAACCACAACTGTTACAGTTGTAAAGCTACAGACATTGTTGCATCCACCATTTTGTCAGATCCAGGCAAATATTGAGAGGAATCTCAGTCAAGATAAATCAATCAACAATTAATATCATATGTGGCTGTAATACTTTTAAATACTGTATGTCATAATTATTTTTAGTGTATGGCAAAGGTCAACTTATTTTGCAGCCAATATTGCACACCGACCTTTCTCCCTACAGTTTATCGGGATCAGGGAAATGTCAGGATACGTATTATGTATATTTTTAGAAGAAAACCTCTCTCAAATATCGGTCAGTTTAGGATACACTGGAAATGTCATCTTTTATTGTTTTTGCTTTCATTGAACTCACTTCAATCCCTACAACACTGTTTGCTCGATCCTACAACAGCATATGTTAGCATGCTCTCGCTCACATACATCTTGGTCACACCCACACACAAATACGCAGGTTACCAAAGACGTCACAAACACTGCTCGGTACAAGCTGTGCCGTCAACTTTCCCGACATTGTTGACAGCCTCTGTGCTGGAATACTCGACTGAGCTTTCAAAGGGCTTTCTACATTATTGAATACCTTGGATTTTAAATGAAACGCTAGAGCCTTCCTCGTGGTTCTTTCTTCCCTTGGTTATCTAACCACTTCCTCTACACAGTTCAGGTCCTAAATTATCCATCAGCCATGAGCTCACTGTTTGTATTAGACCATGTAGCTGCTCTACTGCATCTATAGAATCTCTATAGGTGTGCATATCTAGTGTGGGAAGAGAAGCTTAACGCCTGGTTACACCAAACAGTGCATGTCACATGTACACGCATGCAGAGCCTTACCCTTATTTGCATCCTTGTGTGTATGTGTGGCCACGTACACCTGTTTGTGTGTGTCCATACGTTGTAATGGAAAGCTAAATTGATATAAATGATGCCTATGGCTGTGCCCCACCCTGTCCACGTATCTAACGCTGAAATAATCCAGTAACTGGGTCAGCAACATAAACATGCTTAAACACGAGCTGGATCCTCCATGTTGCTTCCAAAGACAAGATGAAGAGTGACACCAGAGATACAACTCTGAAATATGGATGCATTGGGACACAGTCCGTAATCCCAGTACCCAGAAATTGTATAAGAGTGAGTGTGTGTGTGTTTGTGTACTGTATGTGTACAGTATGTATATATGTGTGTGTGTGTGTGTGTGTGTGTGTGTGTGTGTGTGTGTTGGGGAATGTGTGTTGGGGAATGTGTGTTTTTTGTATAGCTATAGCAGAGATGATGGACAAGGGAGAAGGTCCAAGAGTAGAGGAATGAGAAAGGGGATCAGGTGACTCACTTGAAGATAAAAGCATGGCACTCTAAAGAGAATGTATAATTCAGCTTCTATTTTTTCCCCATGTTCTTAAATTAATATTTGTTAAATATGCAAAGAAATGTTTTATCGGACTTAAATTGAACAGCCACACAGTAACCTGTTTCCTCAACATCATTTTAAGTATGTGTATTTTAATGCCAGTTTGAGCATTTTATTGAGTGTTTTATTTATATATCATGTATTTATTTGAGCAATATTTAACAGCAGAACTTTGAATAGAAATGATTGGGGTATTGCAGTGCTATTTTCCATACACACGTACATATACATTTGACAGTTTTAAGTGCATATTGCTTCAGTGATTATATAAATTATTGTCATATCTATTTAAATTGTGTTGGTTAGATAATAAATTAGTGGTAGGTAAAAGTACTTATTGTACAGTTCAGGGTAAGGGCCCTAATCAAAGTGTATTCATATTAAACGTTTTGTGTCACATTTGCACCAGATTCAATACTGCATGACCTTGCTTCCGAAGTGTGAAGCAAACGGTATAATTGTTTTCAAATATGCAAAGAACTCACCCACACAAAGAGACAGAGGTTTCTTGCTTTACACTTATATAAAGAGTTAATTTACTCCAAACACTCATGTATGTCCATCCATCCATCCATCTTCTCCCGCTTATCCGTGGTCGGGCCGCGGGGGTAGCAGTTCCAGCAGAGAGCCCCAAACTTTATTTTCCCTGGCGACATCAACCAGCTCTGACTGGGGGATCCCAAGGCGCTCCCAGGCCAGCGAAGAGATATAATCCCTCCACCTGGTCCTAGGTCTACCCCTTGGTCTCTTCCCAGCTGGACGTGCCTGGAACACCTCCCTAGGGAGGCGCCCAGGTGGCATCCTAACTAGGTGCCCGAACCACCTCAACTGGCTCCTTTCGACGCGAAGGAGGAGCGGCTCAACTCCGAGTCCCTCCCTGATGACCGAACTTCTCACATTATCCCTAAGGGAGACACCAGCCACCCTGCGGAGAAAACCCATCTCGGCCGCTTGTATCCGCGATCTCATTCTTTCGGTCATGACCCATCCTTCATGACCATAGGTGAGGGTAGGAACGAAAATGGCCCGGTAGACAGAGAGCTTTGCCTTCTGGCTCAGCTCCCTTTTCGTCACAACGGTGCGGTAAAGCGACTGCAGTACCGCTCCCGCTGCTCCGATTCTCCGGCCCATCTCACGCTCCATTGTTCCCTCACTCGAGAACAAGACCCCGAGATACTTGAACTCCTTCACTTGGGGTAAGGACTCATTCCCTACTTGGAGTGGACAGTCCATCGGTTTCCTGCTGAGAACCATGGCCTCAGATTTGGAGGTGCTGATCCTCATCCCAGCCGCTTCACACTCGGTTGCGAACCGATCCAGTGAGTGCTGAAGGTCGCAGACCGATGAAGCCATTAGAACCACATCATCTGCAAAAAGCAGTGGTGCAATCCTTAGTCCACCGAACTGCAGACCCCCTCCCCCATGACTACGCCTCGAAATCCGATCCATGTATATTACAAACAGGATTGGTGACAAAGCGGAGGCCAACCCTCACCGGAAATGGGTCCGACTTACTGCAGAGGACCCGGGGAGTACAGAGATTGGATGGCCCTGAGTAGAGACCCCCTCACCCCATCCTCCCGCAGCACCTCCCACAGTAACTCCCTGGGAACTCGGTCATACGCCTTCTCCAAGTCTACAAAACACATGTAGACCGGATAAGCGTACTCCCAGGCCCCCTCCAGGATCCTTGCGAGAGTAAAAAGCTGATCCGTCGTTCCACGACCAGGACGGAATCCGCATTGTTCCTCCTCAATCTGAGGTTCGACAATCGGCCTGACCCTCCTTTCGAGTACCTTAGAGTAAACTTTCCCGGGGAGGCTGAGTAGTGTGATGCCTCTGTAATTGGCACACACCCTCTGATCCCCCTTTTTAAAAAGGGGAACCACCACCCCGGTCTGCCACTCCTTCGGTACTGTTTCCGACTTCCACGCAACGTTGATGAGACGTGTCAACCATGACAGTCCCTCAACACCCAGAGCCTTCAGCATTTCCGGGCGGATCTCATCTACCCCCGGGGCTTTGCCACTGTGGTTCGAGGGTTACCGCCCCTTGAGGCACCTAGGACCTTGAGACCACAGCTCCCCGCCGCGGCTTCGGCAATAGAGGCTTTGAACACCGACCACTCTGGTTCAATGTCCCCAACCTCCACAGGAATGCCCGAAAAGCTCCGCCGGAGGTGTGAGTTGAAGGCCTCCTGAACTTGGGCCTCCTCCAGACGTTCTCAGTTCACCCGAACTACACGTTTGGGCTTACCAGGTCTATCCAGAGGCTTCCCCCGCCACTCGACCCAACTCACCACCAGATGGTGATCAGTTGACAACTCCGCCCCTCTCTTTACCCGAGTGTCCAAAACATACGGCCTCAGGTCCGATGATACGATAACGAAATCGATCATGGACCTTCTGCCTAGGGTGCTCTGGTACCACGTACACTTATGAGCATCCTTATGTTCGAACATGGTGTTTGTTATGGCCAATCCATGACTAGCACAGAAGTCCAGTAACAAACCACCACTCCGGTTCAGATCAGAGGGGCCGTTCCTCCCAATCACGCCCCTCCAAGTGTCTCCATCATTGCCCACATGTGCGTTGAAGTCTCCCAGCAAGATTAAAGAGTCCCCTTCAGGAGCCCCATACAGGACTCTTTCCAGGGTCTCCAAGAAGGCCGTATACTCTGAACTGCTGTTGGGTGCATAAGCACACACAATAGTCAGAGTTTTCCCCCCCATAACCCGCAGGCGTAGGGAGGCGACCCTCTCGTCCACTGGGGTAAACTCCAACAACGAAGCACCTAACCGGGGACTTGTGAGTATCCCCACACCCGCCCGGCGCCTCACACCTTGAGCAACTCCGGAGAAGAATAGAGTCCAACCCCTATCCAGAAGTAAGGTTCCAGAGCCGACGCTGTGCGTAGAGGTGAGCCCAACCAGATCCAACTGGTAACGCTCCACCTCCCGCACAAGCTCCGGCTCCTTCCCCCCCAGAGAGGTGACGTTCCACGTCCCCAAAGCCAGCTTCTGTCGCCCGGGTCTGGTCCGTCGAGACCCTCCGCTTTCACTGCCACCCGTCTGGCAGCGCACCCGACCCCATCGCTGTTTCCCGTAGGTGGTGGGCCCGCATGTATGTACCATGGATATTAGTATTCCATCTTTGCTTTCTGTTTGCACACCATATACTGTAGTATGACGTCCTGTGGGTTAAATAATACAAACATGACTTTAATATTTAATAAATGTGTACAGTCATAAAATATAAACAGACAATTTAATTATGTGCCAGTGCATTTTGATGAAAAGTGCTGGAGTCCTTGCATCTAATCTCACATTTAACAAAAAAATCAATACTTGTATTAATCAAGTTCCAGGGAGTCATTACTACACAGTGTGAGGTACAAATGATGAAAAAATACAGACGCTAGCCCAATGCTGGCAGGCTGAGGAACGAGGAAAACAGCCAACGGTGTGACAAGCTCAGTGCAACTTTAAAATCAAGGCTTTAATTTGGCAAAGGGTGAAAGTAAATGGGCCAACTTCTTTGTAATGGACTTCGTTTAACGGTCTCTCTTAAGCAAATGTAATTTGTTGGGCCTCCTTCAGAGCAGAACACAAACAAAACAACACATCAGTCTGGTCGGATTGGACTCAATCTTAAGAGTGCGGCAGGTGAAACAACAGTCCAAAGTCCTCAGGAATATGTAGGATCGGGAAACTCCACTGAGCACACATCATATTCCAATACCCTTCATGGTTATTGCAGAGGTTAAAATTGCTTTGTAGCCTCTAAACAGCAAACTCGTTAACACCACTTTCCTGCAAATCCATTATAATCATCCTCACACCTCGATGAGAATGCTGAGGTAGGAGAGGAAAACATACCACTATCTTCACATATCTTTCCCTAAATAGTCTGAGATGTATACAATGTCAGATTAGCTTCAATTCTCTGCAACCAGCCTTCAAAGGGAGAAATACCTGCCAGAGAGATTCAGTTTTTGCAAGGAATGTATTAATCATTTTCTATGCACACTCCACCCCTGTATTTCAGATTTACATTTGTATGAGCTAATCTGGAAAAGCATATGTCTAAGATAACCAGAGATGGAGGCCAGTGCACATTTCCAATAATGTGTAATATCAATGCAGACAGGGCGTTTACCTTGATGTGTATTTGTTTAAAATATGCACCATGCCTTCTAAACATAACACAAACACAGGGCCGTACAACACTGCACCATAAAGGAGGGCAAATCCTCTTTTTCTGTGAAAGAAATTATAATCTATTTTCAAAAGAAAACACAATTATTGTACATACTGCAAGTGGCACAGAGATGCTTGGAAGTGGTCTTCACATCATACAGAATGTGACCATTTAACCAGGCTGGCAACATTTACAATAGAAGGTTACATGTTGGCTTCGGAAAATAAATAAGACAACTTCTCTCAACCCCATCTGGTGTAGGGCAAAGGGAATGTTCAAAAGGTGCTTTCCAATTAGCCATTCATTCGTCACACAACCTCGCACTTTAATTAAATGTAGCACATCAAATGGAGATGTGAAATATGGGGTTATTAACATGATGACCGATAATGGGTGTTGCCAAGCGGGGGCCTTCATACCCAATATAAGCCTGAACCCTCTAAAGACCGGTGGCATCACAGCTTAATCCCTCTGCCCGTCAAAAAGACACATTTTCCTAATTGCATTTTAACGTATATGAAATTAGCACCTACGCAAGTCAAATTATCGTTGCATGATGTGGATAATAGAGATTGGGGAGGGAGGTTTCTGCAGTGATAGGCTGGTTGAGCTCATTAATGATTGTGTTGCACTGGGGGAGAGGAGAAAGCTCTGCAGAAGGGATGCGAGGATAGCGCCTCTCAAGGGGCCGATCTGGGGGCATTAGCCCTCTCCTCCAAGGATTATCCATGCAGTGTTCAAGGCACTGCCAAAGGAAAAGTATGTTGAAGAGGATTTGGATCGACTCCATTGAAGGAGTGGGTGTCATGAGAAAGGCCACTCAACGTATTTAGCATTATACGAGTGGTCAAAATGAAAAAGAATAGAAGTTTTTATCAAAAACTATCCACAGTACCATTCGGAACTATCTCTTGGATAATTACACTTTTTTTTAATGAATGATGATGACCCATTTGATAGTAACAGATTGCGACTAGGGTTTTTACATAATTTAGGATTATAATTTAAAGAGGATTTAGCATAAAGACCCTTTAATAGTCACTAAAAGGAGTTAAATAATAGAATAAATGAGTTCTTTCATCAAAGACAGGCTCTAGATTATTGATCTTTTCATTGTTTACAGGATAGTTCATACAGTACAGACATTTCAGAGGACTTTTATATTAGTTGAATGTAATGTTTTGAATATCATTCAGATTGACCTAGTTCAATTACTAATTTTCCAAACAACATATTTGTCAATGACAGATGGCAGAATTCCCAAAGCAATAGATCATCCGGCGAACCAAAACCCATTAGTGAATGGGAAACTATAAGAGCCTTTAATAGTTTGGAACAATCTGTCAAGCTGTTATATTTCCAAAAACAAAATCAAGGAATTGCCAAAGATGGATTGCAATATGAATATTAGGGTTAGGGTTAAGACTACTAACACTTGTTAACACAAGTGCCAACACTTTCTTGATCTGCTGTCGAAACCTTGATCCTTGCTTTCTTCACATCCAGAAACAGCTACTGCAACAACAGTCTGTACAGCACATCATTCAAACTCCTAAAATATCTCCAATGCACCCAAAACTCTGCTGCTCATTTGCTCAAATCTATCCTGCAAATGTTAAGAGTCTTTGAGTACCTTGAAAAGCATTCTATAAATAAAATGTATCCTTATTTGTCTTATTATTATTAATACATTGAATTTATTGTTGATTTTTTACAACTGTGTTCAAGACTTTTATCATTTATCCGCAAATAGCCATTTGTACCATGATGGTTATGTAAGTGGGATCTCTCTGTTAGTCATGATGTATTTAATTAAATCATGACTAATGCTGCCAAGAAAAGCCTAGTAAAGGAAAAAAAACATATATGCATTATTTAGATTAGCTTTGTTGTATACAGAGCAACAGAAACATCATACTTCTGTCACTCCGCCTCGCCACTGTCGTTTCCTTCGTCCCCATGGCAACCGCTCGTCTCCTTATCCTAATCAAGACAAGTTAACCTTGATATGAAACAGTGCCCAAGGGACCACTCACGCTTTTGTGCCAGCTTCTTAAGACAGACACCATTTCTAATAATAGCCATAAAAGACATCACTGTCTGAATATTATGGGAGTCTGAAGATAAATGATGAGTTTAGCAAGACAAGTTGAATATGACATGTGGAGAGCAAGCTAAGAGTAGGACACACAGAGCATGCAAATGGGGACAAAACATACGATGGTTTCATCAAATAGTCGTTGTTAGTAGAAGAAATATCATCATTTCCACTGCTAATGTTTTGTGAGGATGTGTATCAAAGGTTAAACGGCCAGCCCTAATCCTGGAAGCTCACTGTCCTAATCCAGTAACACAGATATATTGTTACCTTAATTCACAACACATAATTATACCCCGTATTTTCCTCTTTGCCATTTGTCTAGCCAATTTATTTTGCAGAACCCATAATTCCTCCATTTCGATGTTGTAAATAAGCAATTAGAAGAAACCCTGCCACCGCCTTTGTACTGAGCTCATCGTAGCCTTAATGATCACAAATGCAAAACAAGACATCTCCCCCGCACTTAACCCAATACATCAAAGTTAAGCTCATGAACCATAAAAGGTGTCATAGACGGCGCTTTTGTTATATAACCCTCATTTGTTATTCCTCTGATAGAAGCTTGTTTTGACACTATCCATTATTATTAGTTAGGTGTGCAGGTATCAAGTGATGATGAAGTGCACGGTGTGTAATGAGGAGAACACGACTGTGTGGATGATCCGTGTTCAGAGAGTCTGGAAGATTTAAAGGAGAAAGACATTACCTTCATGCGGCTTCATGCAACAGTAGTTTTGGAAATATTCATAAAGAAAAGAAAAACATGAGTGACTCTTGACTGCCCAGGGCCACTGAATGGTGTTTTATGGAAGTCCTTTGTTTGGGGTCGCTGAACACATTAAAACTAGCCCAGGAAAAAGCTTGGCCAGGATGGCCGCAGATGAGATGACCTCTCTCATTTTTTATGGAGCCCCCAGGCTGCAGACCAGCTAATTATGAAGGACCCAAGGAACGTGTGGCTGCTGGCCTTCAATGGCCTCCAGTGCCCTGCCTTAGCCAATAAACAGAGCAGGGATGAAACCGTTTATGGGACAAAGCATAGACACATACAGTATCAAATCAATGAAAGACGATGGCCACAGGATGAGAATGGACAGCCCGAGTAAATCAGCCAGGAGCAAACTGTTGCATTTTAGATAGTGACAGGAAACTAATATTTGGCAGAAAATAAGGATTATTTGCATTATTGACTCATTTGTGCACCTCCTCATATGAAACTAGACATTATGCAGGCAAACTGGGCTGCTGGTGTTTCTATGCTGGTTTAGAGCTTTGATAGTTAAGACCACATTTAGAAAATATGGAGGAAATCTTATTAATCATCTCCTTTTCATAAAGACACATCAAGTAAAGACATATGTATTTCTTACCCTCTGCTCTGATTCACACAGCACAAACATGATCACTTGACCTATTGATACACAGCCATCGTCTCCTTTTCAGTGCAAATTCAAAGCAAATGTTCCCATAGTCAGTGAATAGCACAGAGTGAATGAAAGACCTTAAATACTACTGTATAACAGCAGGGAATATCATTAAAGCACAATGCAGCCTAAGTGTGAACAATAAATCCATTTGGTGGTACTTAGACAGTTTGTATACCACATCAAATAAAACCTGGAGATAAATTCAGCAGGCTAAGTTTAACCCCTTGTATAGAGAAAATTGGGATTATAAGCAACCTGTATAACATATCTTAAGCACATTATATCAAAGTCAAAATAAGATTCATATAACCAAGACAAATTAAAAATGTCAGTGCTTTTAAGGTAAGATGAGAGTAAGTTGCATTTACTGTATATTGGTTCAAAAGAGTATTTTACATGTTTGAATTGGGAAACAATTCAGTGCCGTCTTCATCTCCATGATCACTGAGTGTGATAATACAATGGGCCGACCTACTGCTAATACTGAGAAACACAATTACGCCGAAACAGTAATGGCTCATGCAGGGTATGATAGTATCATTTAGCCCCATTACTTTTACCATTGACAAGCAGATAAAAGGAGTCAAATCTTCTCTAGTTGAAGAATACGAGACAATGAACACTCAATCAGCACATTAATGAGCACACACACAGCCTCCTCAGGGACAGACAGAGGAATAGGACCGGGATGGAAATGTCCTGCTTCAATGTTTACAAACTGACCATTCTACTCGACCTGTAAATTATAATTAAGTCACATGTGCGTGTTACATCTAGCTTAATATAATTCCAGAAAAACAAGATAACGTACTCTCTAAAAAATAAAAACACACAGGGGGGTCAATGTGATATATCTGGTGTGTTTACCATGTATTTGACCTCAAAACATAATTTTCAGCAACAACGTTCTGTCCATTCTAATTGCACCTACAGCACAGACCCATGCGTAAAAATAGGCTGTTAGAAAATATTCATCCACGAGGCAAGAATATTACCCCAGAGTAAAACACAGGGTAAACGTTTGTAGCGAAAACATCCTTTTTTTTATTCAGCAAATTATACCTTGAAGCAACTTAACAGAAGTGGTGTGTTTCCAAGGCAAATCGTTATCGCTGTTCTACAAAGAGAAAAAAAAAAAACTCTAGAGAAGGGAAGAAAGAGAAAGGACAGGGAGGGGCAGAGAGTGTGGAGAAACAGCAGATTGAGAGCAGAGACACAGGATAGGAGTGCATGTGTGTGCGTGTAACAGAATAGATTTAGCAGTGAGAAGAGGATCTCCATAAGGCCATAAGGTAAACTCTATGGGAACTGTGAGTCCGAGCCAAAGGTATTGAAAAGGCAGGCGATAGCAGTAATGAAAGAAATGCAATAATAATGCAATAATGCTGGTTGGGTGAGTCAGCTGGGCCTTCGGCATTGTGCAGTCAATGACCTGGTTTCTCTCCTGTTCCGTTCCCTCCACTGCAAACACAAGGCCAAGGTGCTAGCCATCAATAATACATACACACAGTTACTGTTGCCACAAGCCCCTGAGCTGCACAGCACTGAGATGGAAGCTTATTAAAGTCCCTTCCTTCTGTTATTGTTTAGCCCTGGAAGAAAGTGTTATTATGAAAAATAGGACAACAAAGAAGAGCATGGTTTGGCAGAGTGTCAGGAAAAGGAATGACTAAATTGTCCTTGGGTAAAAAATTAGGGATGGGCTGGGCTGTATATTCAAGTTGCATCTTCCATGCTATATCTTTCTTGTTGCCATGAAACAAAGCAAGAGCGGACATCACCACCTTTTGTACTCACTCAGGGATGCTGAGCGGAGGGACGGTATCTCAGAATGTTGTGCATTACTCCCATTGAATGTCTGGTCAGTTGTTGGTTTACTAAATGATTTATATGTATCAGTTATTTATTGACCAATCATAATTTGCATAATGTCTTGATACATTTTTCCTAACATATGAGAAGTTCTAATACTTCTGTTAAATACAAATTAATGTTAAGATGTGTAGAACATTGTTAACAATGCTCAACATAATGTTTTTTTTTAAAATAATAAGTATTATTTAGTGTCACAACAACAATCAATCAAGATCAACTGGCAGTAGAAGCCAATCATATCAAGAATCCTTTAAAGATACCATGGAAATATTTTGACTGGCACATTCATGTGGTATTATTTCCTTATCCTTTCCCTAACCCAGGGACATTGACATGAATGGGTTAAAGTAACACATACAAATGTGTTTGTAGTTTGTATAACACATTTAATAAATATAGGCATACAATATTGTTTTTATTTGATCATATCTGCTGACTAAGTCCATGAGATATGGTCTCTTTTGAGTTGTTTTTTTAACACTTTTGCAAGTTCATGCAAATATAATTACATATATAAAAGTTTGAATAGCTATGTCATTGGTGAAGGTTCTTATGTAAAACACATTCATATTCATGCTATATAAACACTTTCACAAAATAATTGGATGTGATGTTTTCTCTTTTTCATCCAGCTCTTGCTCAGACATTTTTGCTTGACCGATTTGGGAAAGAGTCATGGTCTTAAACAGGCACACTAATGTCTGCTGTCTGACCAGGTACTGTGCTTGTTAACAGGTCCCCAGTAGTGAAGCAGAAGAACTTGTTCAAGGTCCGCTGGACAGTGACTTTAGCGCATCGTCACATCAGGGACTGACACGGTCCTGCAGCAGACCTGACCAATAACTTTTGCTGATGACTTTCTCCCCTACCTGCACCACGTCCTGTCTGTGCTGCTGGTGGCTCAGCTATCTGTAGAAGGGTAAAATCCAGTCCGTGTGTGTGTGGTTGTGTGTACATGTGTTTTATAAGGCTGATGGGAATCTCTGAGGGAGCTGTTTGCCCATGCATCCGCTCTGTAATCACTGCCATAAAAGAAACAAGAGGCAACGAGAGACAAGCAACTGGCAATAAATGACACGTCCTCCCAGCGGTGTAATAACTTCCCCATCCATCAGTCAACCTCTGCTCACACATCTCTCTCACTTTCTGCCTCTCCACTTCCTGCCCCTGCCCCGCACAACACAACAGCGATCCTCTCTGGGGAAGAATTACTTGGACAGACAAAAGGATTGATTGAGCTAGGCCAATATTTGATGTTTATTTCAGCTCAAATGAAACTATCTTGTCTTGCAGTAGCTGTACCTCATGATAAATTGCATTATGATATCACACCTTCATATGTTCTCTCTGTTTGAGACAGGCCATGTGCTTCGCCACAAAGACCTTGAAATTAATCTGCAGCCCTCCCTCCCAAATGTACTGTTGCAGCGGGGCTCTCCATGAGATCGATTTCACACCACATTCCTGTAAATGATGGCTGGCATGTCAAAGTCCCCAGCTCCCTGCTGAGTGAGGGGGCAAAACAAAGAGAACCAGAGGTGGTGGGAAAGAGTACAAGGTCTTAAAAGAGGGGCACAGAGAAATGTGTGGGAAATGAAGGAACCGAAGTGAAAAAAGACAAGAAGAGAAGACCAGTAGAGAGTCAAGGGCTGTTTGACAAGATCAAAAAAAGAGCAGGAGCAAAAACTGTTGTTTCACAAACATGCAGGGGTGAGGTGATGTGAGCCCCAGAGCGGCGCTTATTTATCTGTGGGGGACAGTCACGTGTCACCCTTCTCCCTTCCAGCAACCGAGGTCATAAATTACCTGTCTGTAAGCCATCAATCTGCACCGGGGCTGACAGCTAACCACACGTTTACACTCAATCTCCCACACAAACACACATGTACAAATATGTGCAGTACACACAGACACTCACACACATTCACAGGACAAATCCACACGCACAAGGACCTGACTGGGCTCCACTGACAGTTGCCATTTTACCTGTGCACAGACTTCCTTCACCTGCAGATAAATAATACAAACATCAACAGAATATTTTGTTTGTATCGCTGCAGCATATACTTGCGGTGTAGAAAATAAATGAGGCTCACTTTCTGCACTATGGAGTTTAAAAATTCATTTTGATGCACTTAGTTCATCTCGCGTAGACTTTCATTTTGGGAAAACAAAAAAAAAGGGCTTAGATAAGTGCTATTTTTACACTATGCAAAACAGGATGAGACTCAAATAAAGATTCAAATGTGGTTTAATCTAAGGAGACAGTGATGTGAGAACACATACACACACGGGCACTTTGATGAATTTTTTGTTTATCTACAGCAGGAGCACCAGCAGAAACTTCCAATCACATCCAGTTATATCCCTTCAGCATTAATAATGCACAAGCCTTTATCTTCCTTCCCTGACCTCTTAAATCACTATCACAAAAGCTGCTGGTCACAGAGTTAAGACCCCCTCCTACTTTCCTCTGCCTTGCCTCAATCCATTCCTCTTCATTACCTATAATCTTATCTACACTACTTTCTCTAGAGAAACTATGAGAATCGTCAGGATTATCTTTCCCTTAGTAACCAAGGTGGCAAATGCCTTGTTTTACACCATAAGTTACTGTAGGAATGTCAGTATTTACCGTTAGTTACTTAGACTGTGGCGGCCAACCGTAGTGTTATTTTCCCGCCTTTATTGTGCGCATTTTCTTTGATGTGGTTCCGTGATACAGCCCCACACGGTCTGCCTTAAAGGCCCAGCGACATGGAGTGCAGGTGGCTCACGTCTCCAGTCTCTACGGCTTAAAATCTATGTGCATGTATGTACACCATTTATTTCTGTAAGGTGGTTAAAGATGGGGGCAGGGGTTGGGGATTAGAGACAACTATTATGATGATGACTACATTTTAGCACAAAGTTCTCTATAAATCTAATCTTTTAGTTTTACTATCAATGTGCACCTGATTGATGCATTTACCTGTACAATGTATTTTCCATCTTATTACTCTCTTACACACCTTGATGGTTATATGTCCACCTACCATAATCTCTTAAAATCTGTGTGAAACAATAGTTTATTTTTTTAACTGAAAATATTCCTCTCAATATGTACATGCAGGGAAATTAACAAGACCGAACAACACTGGGGAGCAGGATGTAAAGTTGTGCTAGAAATATTTGAAATACTTTTTGTTTTGTTAGCTCTTGTATGTGTATCTGTGTGCCCTTATGTGTGTGTGTGTGTGTGTGTGTGTGTGTGTGTCCTTATGTGTGTGTGTGTGTGTGTGTTTTGTTTGTGTGTGTGTGTGTGAATGTGTGTCTGTGTGTGTGCCCTTATGTGTGTGTGTGTGTTTTGTTTGTGTGTGTGTGCCCTTATGTGTGTGTGTGTGTGTGTGTGTGTGTGTGTGTGTGTGTGTGTGTGTGAATGTGTATGTGTGTCCTTATGTGTGTGTGTGAATGTGTATGTGTGTCCTTATGTGTGTGTGTGTTTTGTTTGTGTGTGTGTGTGTGTGTGTCCTTATGTGTGTGTGTGTTTTGTTTGTGTGTGTGCCCTTATGTGTGTGTGTGTGTGTGTGTGTGTGTGTGTGAATGTGTATGTGTGTGTGTGTGTGCCCTTATGTGTGTGTGTGTGTGTGTGTGTGTGTGTGTGTGTGTGTGTGTGTGTGTGTGTGTGTGTGTTTTGTTTGTGTACGTGTGACAGCAAATGAGAAAGAGAGGCAGAGAATCTGATGAATCGTCTCATATATGGAAACGATCAGCAGTCTGGTGATTTATGGGGTTAATAACAGAGTCTATTCACAAGCCTGCAGTCCTTTCTTTCTGTTTGTGGAGGGATGACAGAAATACTACAGCCAAACCACCCATTTGCTCTATCCCATCCTCATTCAAAACCACATAAACTCAGTCCTTGCTCGCATCTGTACCTTCTGGCAGAACTGTGTTTGAGTTAGGGCTGCACGATATATATCCTGTCGTGACGATAATCGCGCATGCGCGATATTCACATCGCAGGACGTGCAATTTAAATTAAAAAAAAAGTAAATTTTGTTTGTAATTTCTTTTTTTTTAAGACGTGCAATATTAAGTAGGCAAATGAACTCAAACACGTCATGTTACAATTATTTTTGCTGCTTGCTAAAGGAAAACTTGCGCGGCTCTCATGTCAGGGGCACTTGAGTGCGTGACATGCAGGCTCTGCATGCACAGCAAACCACCAATCACAATCAAATCTCCAAAACAAACGGACCCCGTGATTAAAGGTACAAACACTGAATAAAGTAGTTTCATGTGTTTCTCCAGGGCAGTTCGGCGCTGCTAACCGAGCTAGCTCAGCTTGTTGCTCTGATAACTTAAGATCCAGATGTCCGTGACTAAAATCCTTCATCCGGTTAAATATAGTTAGAAAAATATTGTATAGCATTAAAGTTCAAGAAAGGATGGTTTGCAGACAATAAAAACTGTCTTTTCTTCAATTCCTGTATTTTTTCATATCGCAATATATATCGCAGGGGGGGGGGGGGGGGGGAATTGCAGTGTCAGTTTTTTCCAATATCGTGCAGCCCTAGTTTGAGTATGTGCAAACGTGCATGATGGTGGATCTGTTTGCATGTGCATTCACTTTCTAAACAAGACGAAAACAAACCCAGATCTATTCTCCTAATGTATGCTTGAGATTCAAAAGATTGGGACCAACAGAAAGGGAATTAAAACATGGATGGAGGAGTATTTTCAAGCAGGTAATGTGTTTATAGGCAACATGAATGCAAGGACTGTGCTATGTCCAGGCTCTGTAATGTATTTTTCTTCCGGACCCATAAACCCTTTAAACCTTCAGTCAGGTACAAATGTTCCGTTGTCTGAAATCATACATCAATAGCAGGTGAACCAGGAATAAAGATAACATCGTATAGTATTGTATTGTCTGCAGTAATTCCTAAAGCCCAATAGGCTATATACTATAACAGATGCTCTACCCTCTGTAACCTCTCATATTTTATTCAGCACGACTAGTCTCACTGAATCTCCAAACATTACACATAATTGAGATGATATGGTAAATACAACAAACAGTGCTGCTACCACAATAAAGAAAATTGCATTAATTGTGTTATAGAAGGTACAGCTGCATAGGAACATGTTGTACATGTTGTGTTAATGTTACCCATATCAATACGCAAAGCAATTTGATAGTATGCAAAGTATCCTGTTTGACAGACAATCACTCATTTCAAATGGACAAATGAAGAAAATGAGCATGTTATCAAAAAGACATCAAGGGTAATGCACAATAGATGCACCTGTTTCAGTGCTGTCTGGGTAATGTAATTGTGTACATCGTCTTGAGTGTTATAATGGGGGCAGTCATTATACATGTAGAGTAATGAAAAGATAATTATGAATCTCCCAACCGTGTTCTGTCATTTGGCAGGCTCTTTAACACAAAGCATACGTTTCAATGAGCCTCTGCTAATCTTCACAAGAGACGAGGAAATTGGCTCTCTTCAAGCGACTCCATTCCACTTTTCATCTGTGGACTTGCCAGTTTTGAAATCAACATGAAAGATTGGAGGATGAGGGCAGAGCAAGAGCAGGAGAGCACATGAAAGCTGAGAAGTAAGCAAGAGCAATGGACAGAGCGGAGGAAAGAGAGCCAAACAGAAACGAGCAAAGGGCAACTATAAAGAAACCAAGAGGGGAAGAGGGAGCACAGCAGCAGTGCTTATATGTTTACCTACTTAATGCTACTAGTGCTGATTGCTTTATCAACACAGTGAGCCTGGATATAAGATGGAGGAATTGTAAACAGGAAGATGGATGAGAAATAATGTTACAAGAATATCAGCAAGTGTTATGAAAATAAGAGACAGGGAGGAGCTAGAGAGGACTATTGGGCTGAGTTAGCTAAACACTGTGGCTGTCACAGCGGGCTACAGTGTGTGATTGTGGCAACTAGCCTAAGCTGGCAAGAGTTCATGGGAAGCTGCAACCTCCCCAGCTCTCTAATTGCTGTATTAAGTGGTGGGCATGAAGATAAGAGGGAAAGGTGCAAGGCTAAATGTGTGAGGACTCATAATGTTTGAGGTGCGGAGGGAGACAAATTAGTCTGTTGATAAAGGCAGCCATGGAGAGAATGATGGTGTGTTTGGAACATTGTCGCAGGTTGATTGATCACCTTTCCAAAGCCCTGTGTGTGTGTGTGTGTGTGTGTGTGTGTGTGTGTGTGTGTGTGTGTGTGTGTGTGTGTGTGTGTGTGTGTGTGTGTCCACTTGTGTGTTACAAATGTACTCACAAAAGGGGTGTGTGATTAATTACTTTGAGCACTGTACTACCCAGGTTATCAGGATGCAATTAAAAGTGAAAAGGAAACGGCAGCAATCATTTTGTAAAGTTGCATAAATGTATTTGCCAAAAATGTTGCTATATTGAGGACACGCTCACTAAATCAAAACCAGGCACTATCAGCAGGTAGCTGAAGACGAATCCATCAAAAATAATGTACCAAGAGAGAACAGACAATTCAAATAGTCACAAAAAAATGTGTCAGTTTTAAAAAATAAAAGAGTACAATGAAGGTGTTTGTGCATACAATTTGTAGGAAAGTGCTTGATCCTGATAACAGATGTGTTCTTGTGACTGTGCTTTCAACAAGCCTTGAATGTCTGTTGTCATACTAATGCAATTCCTTTTGTCAGAGACTCTTTTAGCCTAAAATAGATGTATCAGCATCCTCAATATATTTAGTGCTCATACAAACATCTTCACTCACACACTCGTGCATACACACATTTGAAAAAAAGCATGCACCATGAACTGCAATAACCATAGGCATGCGCTGTAGATAAAGCATAAACACACACATAGGGTCACACACACAAACACACTCGCAAGCTTAGAAAGAATCTGCAGCTCAAGCTAGAGGCCTTGATATGACAAAGACACAGCTCAAGGATAGAAAAGCACTTTCCCCTCACCAAGGCCGATTGCTGTGAAATGGAATGGAAACAATGATACCTATAGCGAACAACAAGCAGGCAGACAGTCAAACAGAGGGAGCGAGCTAACATCACATCAGTGCCGCTGCCACAGCCTCGTTTCATCGACAGTCAAAGACATTTAGACAGAAGCTGTTAGATGGCCAGACCCAGGGCTGCTGCAGCCACTCGCTCCTCACGACTTCAGAGCCATATTTATCTGCATTAGGGATTAAAGTGCTGGGGACAATCAGATTGGAGATGGCTAATTCCACCGTTGTCTACCCGCAACACAACAGTTGATTATTCCTTGGATTTATATCTCTCTCTCTTTCTGTGTGTGTCTGTGTGTGTGTGTGTGTGTGTGTGTGCGTGTGTGTGTGTGTGAGAGAGAGAGAGTGTGTGCGTGTTTAGATGAAAGAACTTTTTTTTTCTTTTTTCTCTTTCCCCTTGTGCTTTTCCATTGCTTGTTTATCACCCAACCTTCGTAGCGCATCCCAAGTCGAAGTGGCTGGGTTCAAACAAAATGCCTTGCTGCTAATTATCAGCAACTCCCCATCTTCATAAGACCACTCTACCCCCACTTTTGAAATTGAATGAATTTGAATAATAATGACTACTTGGCTCGGTGCAGTGTAAATAACTGGCTGGTGCCGGCTAGTTGTCCTAATTTCAGTACTTGTTAGAAGATAGGTGAGGCTCCTTGAGGAGATACTGTTGGTTGTATTGATGCCAGGTAGTCTGGAAAAAACTAAATCCAAACTACAGCTGCAATTCAGGATTATTTTCTTTAATCTGTTTTTGTATGAATCCATTATTTGTTCGCCTATATAATTATGAGAAAATCACGATTTTCTGATCCACATTTAAATTTCCAAATAGTATTACATTTACAATGACATACAACAGAGACAAATGGCGCTGGTTTAAACATATATAATAATCACATTAAATATAATAACTGTATTTGTCAATTATTCCCAACATTTGCTGATTTTAGCTTCAGATTATTATTCAAAATAACATACATTTCAAATGTTTTATATTAAACCAGAACAAAAGTGTGTTCTTAAGAATGTCCAAAAAACAGTAAACAATTAATGGATACATCTAAATAAATAATCAATGCATCAATTATGAACAGAAATAGTTGTAAGCCCTAATGGCAGCCAAACATGTGAGGTAGCATTTGCTGTGGGGGAAGAGAGCGGTAGGTTCACATCAGATCCATCAATGATCCATCGCTGAATGCCTCTTTCCTAAAAGCTATTCTGGCTATTCTTTTTTTGGTACATATTCAAGGAGAAAGTATAGTAAAAACAATATTCTTCCTCCGCATTTCACTGTAATATTCACAGCGCCACACATTTCAGTTACTCAACATTGACCCTCACACCTGGCAAAAAAAAGAAGCATTTTGAATTTATTTCCACACTCATCTTCCTTGCACTCTTCAAGTGCCTCCTTATTGATATATCTCCTGTTGATGGCCAGTATGCAGTGGGTTAACTTGTAGACGTGTGTAAACAAACATGCATTTTTACAGGGTTAAAAGTGCTGGTGATAGAACTGAACTGATGCACTCCCCCCTCCCTCCCCCAATGCTGTTATTTATGGACCTGACTCTTATTAATGAGTGCAAAGAAGACTGATGGACTCACTCACCCACACCCACGCACATGCGCAAACGAAAGAGCAGCACATTCAAGATTGATGTAGTTAGCATTTTGAAAGTTCACAAATGTAAATAATGTCTGTAGGTTGTTGTTTTTTTCCTGACTGAAATTACCGCTGTTAGAAGCACAGGATGTCAAGGTCGTTTTTTGCCAGTACTTTCAAACAGTGGATCTACAGTATATCATTAGGGAACATAATAATATAATCAGACTGATTGATTTCTGTAAATAAATCCTCACCAAATAGCATTTATAGTCTATTTTTTGTGGTGAAAGACAAATAATTAAGATGTAAATTCAAAAGTATCGGACACAAACAAAGCAAAAAACACATCATACATGACTTTTTGTTTGATGTATGTGTGCCATAAGCCTTTGGATGAAAGTGATAATCAAATCACATACGTTGAAATGATACTGACTCCCATTAGTAGGCTAATGGAGTATTTGAAAGCTCCTCACATTAATGATGGCACATCAAATGGATCCATACCAACAAGAACAAAGAGTAGCTTTAATAAAACTGCCATTAGTGTTAATAGGGCTAGGCGAGGAAAGGATATTATTGAAAGGGAAAAGAAGGCTTCATCTCCACACTGACAAATAATATTCCTTTTATGAGCTCTTGAAGATAAGTTCTTCAATACATCTCACTGTGCCACTCTAGGGCTGGTTTAGAGGGCACATTTGAGAACACACTGACAGGTCAGTAAAACATTTGACAAAGCTTCAATGACATGAAGGCACATTTTCCTCCTCCATGAGTGTGGCAGCTTTCAGAAGGAACACAGATGATAAATTGGTCTTCTCTAGCACCAGCCAAACTCTGGAGGCTGCAGAGCTCTCACTCTTCCTTCAAGGGAATCCTTTATTTGCCCCAAAGCTCCATCTCTCAATGGCAGAAGATTTAAGCCTATCTCTTTTTGGATTTCAAGCCTCACATCTCTGCATTATTCCTCCATCCCTGCTGGCCCTGATGAGAGCTGTCCGCCCTCCCCTGGTGCCCGAAGCCCCATCTCTCCACTGTATCACCTCCCACCCAGCCCCACTCTGCACAGTCCCTCCTCTGCTCTAATCTGTGATTCAAGCTCCACTGTGGGTTAATGCCATTGGACACACTCCCACCCGATTCCAAATCTCACCTCTGGAAACAAATGAAGAGCATGTAAGATGGGTGGGGAAATGTGCAAGAGAAGGCAGAGTAGGGTGGATATCGCCGTATGCTACAACTCCAGAGCCGTCGAAGAAGCAGTGTGCAGGCGCTACGGAGGTGTAAATCAGGATTACTCTGGGGAAAACACCCCCCCACCGGTGATATGGGGATGAATGCTCCGCACGGCCCACGCAGGCTTTGTGTGAGACAGAGAACAGGTGACTGATCACAGTGGTGCAGCAGGACGGGGGGAGAAATCTAAAAGAGTGCTCATGAGATTAACTGTTGCGGTCTGCACATTGATAAAGGAAACAGCAAGCTTCTGTGAGTCAAATCCTAAACAACAGTTGTGTCGAGCAGCAACTACCTTTTCGAAAGGAGAGCAAATGATATGATAAGTTCAAAAAGTCCCACAATGCAGCAGAGCCAGGTGCAGTCCAGGTGCTGTTACAGCTAAAGTTAGAATCATCTTAAAACAATCGAACAAAGATGTGGCTGGATACACACATACATCTCTGCAGGTGAGCTACAAAACCAAATAAAACAACAATGTACAGCAGAAAGCTTGCGATGCTTGAGGCAACTTGCAAAGGGACCTCACTTTTTGTTGTTGTTGTTGTTCACTCTGGTGAGTGAGTGGGAGTTTTGCCCGGAGGGAATGTTTTTACCTCAGTTGGGGACTCTAACGCTCATAAATCTGCTTAAAACTGGGACACCTCGGTTTGAAATATAGGGCCATCAGCAACACATAAAGTATGCCATCTAAAGTACAACTTCTTAATGGAGGCATTAAAGGAAAAGGCTGGTGAGATATTCTATGTACTTTTTTCTTATAAACAAATCCTATGAATAGACCAAGTATTTCTTGTGTATACAAGTTAGATGCAAGTTATTCTCAGTGCCATAGACGTCTATTGTTGATGCTAACTCTTAGGAACACATAAGGAAGAGAACAATAAATACTCTCCAAACTTGAAGCTAAAAATATTCCCCAACAAGTGCACAACGTACTCCTATCTTGTTTATTTTTGCAATGAAATACACTGATTATTTTAGATTATTGAGCCTCTTAATATAATCAAGCCACAAAGGCCAAGATAGAAAACAAAGACAGAATAGGAGAGCCGGTAGGACAATGGAAACATGCACATGGGGTACGTGGTATAAGGATCAGTCTCTTCTCTCATCATAATTGCACATGACATTTAATTATGCAAGTAGCGTGTGTTTAATCAGATGTATCCTCGAGCACCTAATTACTCTGACAAGAAAAACAGATTCAAGAGCAAACAAGCCTTCATTTGTTTTGTGGTGTTTGAACACAGTTCACCCCTATGTACTTTCTGTAACGTAATCGTTCGAAGGCAGGTTAATGTGGCTGAATTGCTGTTGCCTTGACTGCATTCCTATATGACACAAAAGGTGTGTGTGTGTGTGTGTGTGTGTGTGTGTGTGTGTGTGTGTGTGTGTGTGTGTGTGTGTGTGTGTGTGTGTGTGTGTGGGCGTGTGTGTATAAAATGGCAAATGCCATCACAAGACCTTTTTCTTTTACTGACATCTCAACCTTGCAAATAGAAAACTTTTGGCTGACTCCTGTCCACTTTCATTACCAACCCCCTCAATATCTAACTCAGCCTCATAAAATGACACTCTTGAGGTTAAAAAAAAGATTTTCAGTACTTGAGAAAGGCAATTAATGTCAAGTGAAAATTGTCAACGTTGTTGAAGCCTAGAAAGTATGGCTAATATGCCTCATTAGTATGATAAAGGTTTTCACTCTCCCTCAATCTCCATCAAGGCTCACTTGCTCTTCAATGGCCATAATGTATATGATCCAAGAAATGTTTCTCCTTAACTATTCAACTCAATGATATGGTCTTCCCTGTTAATGTTCCCAGTAAATCTCAGTCAAAACTGATGATCTATAGGTAAATTAACCTATTTTTGACTATATTGCAGGTTAGGTAATGCTACATCCCCCATATGCTACATAGAAAAGCCACAACCTTTTTGAGCAATGTGATCGTCTAGGACTGGAGTCCCAGTTCAGCCATGTCTTCCCTACATTAACATGCAGCTCAGTATAGTAAGTGCAGAGACCCATGCCTAATGAGTCATGTTCCCTGTCCTCCCTGTAGCAGGATGATGTTCCCAATGAGCTGTGGCTCCATTCCCATTCCTTTCTCCCACTCCCACTCTAAGGACCGCAGCCCCTCTCCTGCCCTGACAGCCTTCATCCCCGCTGCTCACCTGGAGCCGCTCACATCAGCACCACCATAATGGAGTGTGAAGTGTGAACACATTTAACTGAGAGGCAGGTTCATTTGAGCTGCATCATTTCCAACCCGTCCAGACAGGAGACGTGTGGCTTTCATTAAACTTAATGTCCAAACGTGCAGGTGCTGAGTGCCATTTGCAGTTTTCCATTTATGTTCTACCTTCAGATAAATAGGGCCAGGGGGCTCAACGACTACAGGCATTGTGTATTCATTGCTTGGTTTGATAGGTCTGCAACATCCTGCCGTTAAATGGCCTGTGGTGAGTTTCCACACGTTTATTGTTTCCCCCACCTTATCATCAATGACCTCTTGAACCTCAGGGTGTTTATTTAACGACGCTGCAGCTCCACCACATGATGACTTATGCTATTTCTTAATTCCTGCGATGGTGTGTGATGAGAGCGCCTGATGCTGCATTACAGTTCTTGGCTGGTGATTGTTTACCTTCCCGTATCCTTATCCTCATCCTCTGGGAAAGCCTTTATTGTACTTTGCTGACCACAGGGACATTTTCACTGAGCGTAGCAACCTGGTGTCCTACTTGCTTTCTCACAAACAGCATGATCAGCGGTGTCATAAGGATTTCATGAGCCTTTGACTATGGAATCCCTAAACTCTGCAGTCAGCACCTTTGTCGTTTTTGCTAACCCCTTTTGATGATGTCACAAGGTGGGTCCCCCTTTTCTCCCCCCTCTCCTGGCATGGTGGCCAACCTCCATGGCTGCACTCAAGAGAGCCCTTCTGTCTAATCACTGCTGCCCTGCAAAGTCCCTTTGTTGCCCCCAATTCCATCCGTATGTCCTGCACCTAAATTACCCTGGCTAAGCACCCTCTCTCACTCCACTCAGGGCCATTACATGCCTGCCCCTCCCTATTTGACTCCCAGAGTTTCAACACTGTCAATGCTTTGAGGGTTGCCTGACAAGCCAGGGGTCAAACAGCCAGTGTCTCCTCTTCCTCAAATTACAGCCTCCTGCCAGCACAGGCCGGATCATAGCAGCAAAAGTGAAGCATCAGCAGCACACGGAGGCATTAGCAAGGGGAGCACTGTTGTCCCTCTTCACTAGTATCCCCTGTCCCCTTTTCATAATGTCCACCCTATTCTAAGGGGAAGCATTGTGATGCCTTTTCATTTCAGTTTCTGGCTTTGTATTTCTTCACCCCTTACTCGTTTAATATTTAGGAGAGTGCATGTACGTAGTTGCGTTGTGCCTCTCTTCCTCTGTTTCTAGCTGTTCTTTTCATACCCCTGTTTCTCAGATAAGAGAAAAATATGTATTCTAAAAAGGAGTTGACACATGTGTCTCTTCACTTTTACACTTGAGGGGTGAGAGTTCATATGGTGAGGGATTCCACGAGCGGTATGTGCCGGCCTGTGCCTTTACCTTGGACTTCTGGTAGAACTGCTCGGGTCTTGATAGATTGAGTGGGGAAGTTCAGGAGATCTTTCTAGAACTTGAAGGGGAGGATCTCTTTCACTGCTCTACTTAGAATCACAGGTGTTTGTGATCGCTAAGTCTCGGAAGACTAACATCAAAAAGAAAAAGAAAAATTAGGACACAAGCAAAGAAACAAAGAAGAGTAGCCAACATGTACAAAGAGATGGAAGTCAGACAAGTAGGAGGGGAAGGCTGCTGTTTGTAATCAGGTACTGAGGCCATGTTATGTGTTGTTTCATTGTTACACAGCCCATGGCCAGTTTGAGTCAGCTTGTCAGCTGTCATGGTACAGACCAGCCTGATGGTTTATAACCGCTTTAATATTTCAGTCTCTCATGGAGAGACACTGGCCCTCCCTTCTGGCCTTCCAAGCCATGGGTGAGGGATTAGACATGGTGAGATTCTGGGCCCGAAGCAAGCCTTTCTTTTTATGCCTGCCTTCCTGCAAGCTGTTCCTGGACATTTGCAAAGCCCACTGTTTTTTCCCCTCGCTGTGCTAATTTATCTAAAAACATAGCACCCTGACAGCCAGAACCCCAAGCTGCCTCTATAGGTTAGGAGGGTGATTCTTATCCAAAGCCACTTGGTCCATCCATCTGTTTGGCCCTGGAACCTAGGCATCTGCTCCCTGCTATTGTTAGGCTTTGTCAGATGACAGGCCAAGACCCTCATGGGGAACCTTGGTCAACTCTCGTGCTCAGCTATGTGTGTATGCACATGGACACTCGTGCACATGTTTTTGATTGCCTTTAAGGGCCAGAGAGAGAGGCCAAGTGCTGGCTCAGGCCACTGTCTTTGTTATGGTTGCCTGCGGTGGAAGCAGCAGTGGCCAGAGAGCATGCTGGGAGCCCTTGTGCTATCCCAGCAGACCTGTCTGGGTGACCTCCAGCCACAGTAACAACTCTTTCCTGGATAGAGTCACTGTCAGAGTAAGGAAGATGGTAGCGGTGCAGGTCAGTGCTTTGTTCCACTTTCACCCCTCAGACGGCCTTCAGAATAGAAATCAACTTGAAACCTATTTGCATGCACAACACGGGGGGGTTCAACACATTCAATGTTGTTTCATACTGCTGTTAGCCAAAAACAAACAATGTATATATACACACAGAGAGAGCATACACAGCATTAGCATGACCTTGTAACACAAATAAAGGAGGTTGTTGTTCTTTGTTTAAATATGAATGGATTATAATATGGCCTTTAATCTTTTCAACCACTTAAAATGGATTAAATGCATTCATTGTGATTCTCACTTAATATGGGATAAACGACTTATAGCATAAAGGTTACCTTCCATCCTAGATATGATGCAAAGAAACCAGACTGATCCAATCAGAAAGACACCATGGATGTGTTATCATATTGCCCATTCACTGGCTCTAACTGTAAACTTCACTTTAATCCAACACTTGTCAAATTAGACCCTCTGTATGTCCCCTCTGTTCTAAGTTCCCAGCAGCACTTCTGTTCCAGGTCAGAGATCTTTTCTGCACCACTTAGGCTATTCTGTTCTTCTGCCCTGCATTCACTTTTGATCAGGTAATTAAACCCAGTCTACCTGCCCCATTCACATTTTTGACAGAATGATGAGAAAAATTGCTGCACACCATGTGATATTAGACCTTTACTTCCCCCCCCCCATGTGCATTTTGTTTAGTTTATTTCTGTATTCATCTGTTCGCCTTCTCCACATTTAACTTTTCATACATTTTGCAGTTTTGAATAATTAAGAATGTTGATTCCCAAATCATGAAAGATTAATGTGTGAAGGATGCATAATGAAGTACTTTAATTCTAGTCTTTCTGTTGCATTCCTCGTTTAATTATCATTTTGGGGGAAGGGTTGTGTATAATGGGAGGAGACACATACATCATCTGAGCAATGTGATGATCCAAAAGGAAATACAGCGCTACATAAAAAGACGGGAGGATTATCCCATGAGTGTGTGAAGTTTGACGAATACATCCCATTCAATATGTCATGGAGATATCCCAATGTGAACGTGCACAGGCAGTGGGGCTGCATTATGTAACTGAATCAGATCTTTACTTAGAAAAATTAACTAACAGACAAAGACTTTGAGAGATTGTTCCAGCAAAGCCTCGGAGCACAACACCAGGTTCCAGCAGCTATGTTTTCATGTTTTCAATGATGAATGGAAGCCATTATGCAATGAATAATAGGAGTCAAGAGGATTTATTGCACACAGCACAGGGAAACTTCAATAATGCATCCAACACTTGCTATACACACACATTAGCCAACAACTTCCTTAATAAGTGGCTGGATTCTATATGTTCTATATATCCCATGATAAAGCTGCCAACGGTCCAAACTAATTATTCATAATTATAATTAAGAGTAATTAAATGTTGTGTTGGCTATCCATGTGAGAACATCACATATACATGCCAGAAAGTTCAAACGTATTGTACATTCATGAGCATGTACTGTATGCATGCAGTGACACACATTCACACGGACACTTAAACATGCACAACCATACATATACATATTATGGCGGTATGCGAGTAAAGATGATTAAATGTACTATTATAAATGCAATAAAAATGATAAACTATAAGAGAAATCAGGGTTATTGTGTTTGTATAACATTAAGCATCAAGTGAGTATAAAATATGTATTCAATAATAGGGGTTAGGTTTTTATTCAAAATCTACTGGTTTTTTTAACAGTAACTAAAGAAACCAGCTTTGACCTTGGTTGATCGGGTGAAACACATTTCTAAGACACGGTCATTACTCAGCATTAGCAGCTGGGATAGTGAGAGAAGACGCTCCAGCATACATCCTGACTCAAGCCACTGCCCCTCAGAGCAAACCCCTCACCACACAACAAGACGCTTTTTAGCTCTTCTGAAAGACACATCTATGTACAGAAACTACAGAAATCTAAGCTACAAATAGTTCTTAATGTTTCATATGATTTGCCGTTTCCTATTCTAGCCAAATAGGAACCAATTCAGACCAGAGATTGTTTGTGAACACTCAAGTAACGAGTATCAAGTTTGTCTCGGAGAAAGTCTGAGTGGTTTCTACTCTTTAGTTATGAAGGCAAACGGTCAAGTTCAGTTGGAAAATGATAACTTGAACAGTTCATATTGTATGTGTCTCAGCATGGGTTTGTGAGTGGGAGGAAAGTGAGATAAAAAAGAAGAAGGTGAGTAAAAAAAGAGAGTTGAGATAATGAGGACACGATCCAAGAGTGAATATCAGTGTCTGGGTGGTGTGAAAAACAGTAGCTTCTTCTGTCCTGGGAGGAGCCATGGAGACACAGGGATGCTGCTGGTTAATTTCTCAGCCTCCTCCAAACATTAATTAGTACCCAGAGGAAAAAGGGGAAGGGGAACTGGAACAGAGGAATGGTGAGGAGGATGACTGGGGGGGTTAGAGCCGGGATCCCCTAATGGCAGGTACAGCATGGTTCATACTCTAGAGGAAGCAGCACTAGATGAAGACCCTGCTCTAAAATATTATGCTCTCCTTACTGTTATTGAAGATTCAGCTTGCGTTTTAGATTCCCACAAATATTCAGATCCTCGCAGGCATACAGTTAACAAGATGTATGTTTTTAAGAGTCGTGCTGTCAAGATGTAACAGTAATTAATAACTTTCCTTGAAATAATTAATACATTATCAGTTCACATATAAAGCACTCATTTATTGTCCATCAAAGGAGTGATTTTAAAATAAGTTTTACTTAAACTTTACTTCCAACTGTATTACTTACTGCTACCGTTACGTACTTTATTTTTCAGTGCCAAAGCATTGTACATCTCTGCTCTACTTTTCTCTTATAGAGCTTTTGAGAACATTTTCTAAGAGATAGAACAAAGCTTGTTGAAGAAGCTTTTAGTTTCATTGCTCCACATATTCTGAGCAGAAGTGCTTAAGATCTGACATATTTTATTTGAAAACTAAAACTCTTTTATTTGTCTCGGCCTTTTATCACATTTGAGGCTATTTATCCTGCACTGTAACAATGGCATGATACTTTCATTCCCACAGGAACTTGTACAGTGGAGCTGCTCAGTGGACAGTAGGATGACACTGACTGTACCTGGCAGTCGCAGATGTAAATGTGTGTGGGAGACAGGGAAAACTAAAAAGTGCTCAACAACACACACACACACACACACACACACACACACACACACACACACACACACACACACACACACACACACACACACACACACACACACACACACACACACACACACTCACTAACAAAACATTTCAAAGAACGAAGCTATTTTAAGAAACACAAACACGGAGTGATCTAAAATAAATGTTCAACATAACAATCTTTTAGTAGCTGCTCTTCAGAAGTTTCATATTCCAAACCCAAAAAACAATCCTTCACACTTATGTTGATATCAACCTTGTCAACTGTAGTGCGTATTGAATATCATCTTTTCTCACGACAATCCGGCTCTTTGACAGAAGCCAAATAGAGTTGTTTCTAACTACAAATGTATGGGATTATTGGCAGCTGTAATCAGTTTCATCAGACGCACAGCTTTGATCATGAGTCAAACAGAGATGATGCCTAGATCAAATAAAACGGTATAATCCAAACACAAACACAATTTAAGGTACATTTCTCTACGTAAAACATCACAAGCCATAATTGCCTCATGCCAAAACAAAAAGGAGGAGAAAATGATGCTTAAAAGAGAGAGAGTTGTCATAATACAGATCGGTCGTGAGCAGTGCGGGGTGCTATGCACAATATGTGGTGTGGGTTTTAGATGATGCACTGCACTGCATGCTTGTGTTTATGTGTGTATATTTAAGAGTTTTATGTATGAGGCGGCTACAAAACGAGTTAATAACAAACTGTCACACAAAATGAAGACGGCTCCCGTTAAAGTGATAATCAGAGAGAACATCCTGACACAGATAAATCTCAATGGGCCAATGTTGTTTAATATCAGACAGCTTACAAATGATGAATTAGAGCCATTAAAGACTATAGAAATCTAGATAAGGCTTAGATGAAATGCTGGAGTTGAGATCATCAGCAGCCCAAAGGCAACCTTTATTTTTCAAGAATAATTAAGCCTAAAATGATTAGGAACAAGGGTGTATCCCCAGTAATTATCACCCTCAGTGTTAGATTCAGCAAGACTGCATGAAAGCATCTCGTTTTATGCGCTTGTGTTTTCATATTTTGCTGCTTTTTAAAAGACACCCAGATTGCGTGATGAACCTAATCCTGTCATGCAAAATGACACCCTCATATGCAATCTGTTTAAATACAGTAAATCTGGTTTAACATAACCAGCTCATTATAAAAAGATAGTAATCCTATAAATTGGGGCAATGAGAGAGACCAATATCTTTAAATGAAAACTCTCACTCAGTTTGATTAACATTTTCATTTTTGGCAGACAGGGTGCATGTATAGCCTAATGATGCTTAGGATAATTTCCCATTTGTTTGAAGTGTTTCATGGATTCAGGTACGATTTCCATTAAACTGGGTCACTCAACATGTAAGCGAATCCTGGATATGCTTACAGTCAAGCGATCGAGAGCAGCAGCAATGAAGCAGATTATAAGCTACCTGCTGCCAATGAGTAACTGTAAACACCAGAGATGGAGGTGAAAGGAGGGGATGGGGGTGTTGGGGGATTTTGCAATTTATTATCCTCCGGCAATTAGCCAGGAAATACTACAGGCTCTTTGATTGTGGGATGTTTAAAAATGGAAGAGATAAGAGAGAGCCACAGATGTAGCAGCCTTTCCTCATGGTAGACACTGGCTGCAAGCGCAAGAGATAGCAGAAGCCCTGATAGTCTCCCAGTCAGACGGAGAGGCCCAGATAGGCAGTGCTGAACTGATCAACGGCTGATAACTCCTGTCAATCAGGCCTCGGGCTTGATTAATACATGCAGCTCATGGGAATATTGGGCCAAATGGGAAGTTTGATGTGAAGGGTTACAGAGAATTCAGTTATGGAGGATGAGTAGAGGAGATACAGTAAGGATCTGTCTCTGCTAATGACAGAGTGAATGAGAAACATGGTTCAACTCTTGGAGGGAGCGGAGAGATCGTCATGGGTGAGACATTTTGACTGACTCACCCCGGTCATGTCAGCTTGGGTCAAGGTCACAGTGAATCTGTCACTGTCTTATGGTTTCAATCACAATTCTGATGAGGGACTTAAGGCACTGTCTATAACCCCTGCCCTTCACTGTCATGTTGAAGTCCATCTTTTTGGATCATGCCCGCAGGGACATCTACACTTTACTGCGCTTCCTTTTTCAACCCGTTTAAACCTTGAGCGATTGTTGTATAGACACCAGGCCAATCGTTTACCCCAGAATGTATAAGCATGAGAAATATTAAGTAGCCCATAATCTACAATTCAGTAGATCAATCATTGATACACTTTTGAGGCCCACACCCATTAACGAACCTTTAAAGTGAGACCTGATTTTGAATATGATCTCCAAATAAGAAATGTATTAAGTAGCGTACTAACTAGGTTTCTGAACAACCAACTGGAAAACATGTGAGCTGAATGATATACCCCATTTCAACCATGATAAAATGTGGTCTGTGCCAGGGAGCCTTATCTTGACAATGACATCAGTTGATGGGTCTTTACATGAGTCTTGGCATTAATAATTGCTCTCGTTATCACAATTCTGGCTGTATAATGATCAGATCTCAATATGCAGATTAGGTAGAGGGAGCTGATGGATTTGGTGGTCCCAGGTCAAGGGCAGTGAAACTATTTACTGCCAATAAACCACATGTTTACTCCCTGCATCAATTTCAACAACTTCACTGTACTTTGAAAAAAATATTCTGGTAACTACTAATAGCTTTTAGACTGACACAGCAAGGTGACCTTGGTGCGAATTTTTATCTCGAAAATGTTGTTCTGTATTGATTGCATTTACAAAGAACAGATAATTGGCCAAACCTCCCCCAGATAATGTTGGATCAATTCGACCACATTCTGATTGCAATGTGTTTCTGCATTCATGCGTTTCCATATCCAGATACAGAATGTATGATAATGCCAGATGTGAATGGGGTAAAAAAAGAAGACACTTATGGAAGATCACAAAGAAAACAAGTACTTTATATGCCTGCTCAAACAGATGTCACATCCTTAGTTCCATTACTGCGTATTATTTTCAGATTATTTACATCCCCAGTAAGCAAAACATGCCCCAAGCTCTTCTATTTACTGTTATGCCATTGGCTACGGTGGATAGAAAGGGTGTGTTATGTACTGTATCATTAAGAAGCCAATAAAATATTAGGATCATCCCTGTGTTCGGGAAGTGAAATGTTAAAAGACGTCAACACATCTAAGCACATAGCCTTGTTCACCCACACACTCTGCAGTGAGAATGTCAGTAAAGCAAACTTTCCAACTTGTGAAAAAGACATTTGATAATAACTAGGGCCGGGACTTTAACGCGTTAATTAAGATTAATTAATTACACAAAAATTAACGCGTTAAAAAAATTAACGCATTTTAATCGCACTTATTTTTGCACCGCGGAACGTTTCTCACTAGATGAGTTTCAGGCGTACCGATTATACTGGAGCACCAACTAACGTTCATGACTTCAGACAACAACAAACCACAGTGAACAACAGTGGGAAATGTTGTTTTAAAAAACGGACGGATGGAAGCGTCGATAAGAGCACGGTTGTGTGCAAATTATGCAAAAAGAAATTCGCATATCACCGCAGCACATCAAACCTCAAGTATCATCTCAATGCAAAACATATAGCAGCTAGCGTGGAAGCTAGCGTGGACGTTAGCCTCTTTTATCGCGTTCACACCAAAAAGAGCCAGTACTAAAATTAGTTCATGAGAACCTTTTTACCCCCACGAAAGTCCCTGCTAGAGAGCAGAGAGCTGCTAGAGAGCAGGGACTTTCGTACGGCTCTCTTGTGAGAAAAGAGCTATATGTCTGATTGGCTGGGCGGATTGCAAACCACGCCCCGTAAAACTCCCAAAAAGTTTTGTGAAGCCGCCATTTTATTATCCTCGCATTAGCATTATTAGCATTAGCCCAGCGCAGAAACGCAGAGAGACTAACTTATGGCAACACAAAATAAAACATGGGAGCGGTGGAGATGAGGAGGTGTCGGCGTTCTGGCGATTTACTCGGAAGGCTGCAGTAGAAGCTGCTGGGAGTCCCAGCAGCTTCTACTGAAGCCAGTCCCCAACTCCGGGGACTTCCGGCGGGGACTTTGGGCGGCAGTATACGCGGTGAAGTGGTTTGCGGCCTGCCAGTAAACCCAAAGCAGAAGAAGAAGAAGTGACATCAGCGGCTTCATTTGCCTAATCCTCCCTCAGATTCAAAGAGTTCTCATGAACCTTTGTGGGAAAAGTACTGCGGTGTGAATGCGCCTAATGGTATACTAAAATCCATGTGAAAAAAATTGCTTCTCACTGTTCTTAGGTCAAATATTTATATGTGATTAAAAATGCGATTAATTTCGATTAATTAATTACAAAGCCTCTAATTAATTAGATTAATTTTTTTAATCGAGTCCCGGCCCTAATAATAACGAAACAGAAACTGCTGTTAAGCTTGTATTGATTCTTTTAAAGCTTACCCCACCATGTTTTACCAGGTGTATTCAATCCACAACTGTCCTTGAAGTCAGAACACACAGAGACAAATCCTTTCTATATCCCATCCCTTCTTTACAGTGTTAACCCTAATGACCCTAGTCAGAGAGGAGCGAGAAAGTAATTATGTGTAACTTTTTAATGTCTGCTTCTGGTTAAGATAAAAACCACCTTGTCTCGTCTTTAGTGATTCTCCTTCCCACTTCTCTCTGGAGCCACTTTTGTTTGGTTGGGAACAGTGGTAGATAAAGCTGAGAGCTGACGAGTTCTCTAATCTGAGGAGCCGTGTTGGAGCAGGTGGGTGTGTGCTCTCAGAGCATGGACAGATAAAAAAAGGCTTTGATTGGGATCAGGAGTTTGATGCTGGGTATACGATAACAAAGACAGCGTGTTGATCCAGTGGGGCGAGGTTGATGATAAAACTGCCCCTTTGCCTCTTGTATGAATTCAAGCCAACAAAATCATTCTGAGGGAGATGTGGATTTTCCAACAAAAAAGGTGAAGTTTTCTGCATTTTATTTTGAGAAAGAAATAAATGCAAAATGTACTGAGACTTTCTGTACTTTTACTACTTTTGAAGATGACAAGCTTTGCTCTATTCAAGTGTTCAACTTGAGAACCTTTATGTTCTCGCCCTCAGAAAAGGTGAGTGCTATGATAAAGGAGTTCGCCTAGGCTCTCTACCTGAAACTAGTCGCAATAAAACTCCATTGAGCAAATGCACATGGCCGTGGTCCTATTACTATTTTGTATATCATTTTGGTGACCAAAGGGCAATCACCCTAGTAGGCAAAAGTGCTATTTTATGATGCAACCAGTAGCTATTGTAATCCTGCAAAGCCCAGCACAAGAAGGAACCTTTGGCAGCACAAAATCACCATAACAGGACTAATGCGGCAGAATATTGCTTCAAATACTTGCCATGAGAGATATTATATTATTTTATTATTATTATCATTATAATATGCTATTATTTTAACTGTGATTTTCTTTAAACTAAATTAGTTTTTTTAAATTGTGTGTAAAAAGACACAATTCAAGACAATACATGTTTATGAGAATAAAAAGAACAAGAGACAGTATAATTATTGCTCAATTGTCAAAGCCATTGTAATGTTTAGTAACTATTATGAACAGTTATACAATCATGGGATCAAAGAGTAATATAGGAAGATTTACTACAGAGTAGCTATAGATGCTGTGTACCAGGAAGTCCAGTTGCTTTCCCTCGAGGCTCACTGAAGTAACCTATTACAGCACACACAATAAAATATTCATATGTGATCATGATGGCCTATTTACAGTGGCACCACACCTTCCTCATTGCAGCCACCATACAGTGCAGCAAAGTGGATACAAAAAAATGTGGGCCTCATCTCGCAATAAGCCACTCTGTTACCATCTGTTTGGAAATCTAAAGTTATTTTAAGCCACAGTACAAACAGTACCAGTTTGATGAACACAGTATGTATTGTGCACCTGCATCTGCGTGACATATGAGGCTTAAATATTTAATAACATTTTTAAAGTCAATGCTTAGCTTACTAAATGTTAAGGTAAATATTAATTTTGCGTATTTATCATTACAATATAGTCAAAATGGGTAGACATAAAAATAAACGAGTAATGAGTAGTGATAAAAGTATTTTAATAAAGCATCACAGTGTTGGAAATTAAGGTTCCAGGCTATAAGAAGGTTGTTCTTCCTTAATATCCCCATCATTAGATTCACCTGTGGTCGCAAACTGTCAACCCACATCTGCTCATTCATCTGTTTGTGTCAAAGTCTTTCCTCTCAGCTGTTACTGTAGGCTGCCAGGGAGAGGAGATTAGGGGCATGTGTGGGCACGGATGAAATTATCTTCATTAACTGGAACAGTGCTCCAATATGCTAATGGCGTCGTCTTAATCACAAACGCATGTTGACTGCAAAAATATTTTGACGTTATCGACAAACCGGATAACTGCATGTGTGAAGCTCTCGAACTAAGTGCTGGAAACATTTTAAGCATCATCAGCAACAGAAGTGGGAACATTTGACTTTTTGTGGTGAACGCTCTGCAGTTTCCTTCCCGGCTCTTCGCAGCATAACACCTCTCCTGAGCTACGTTTATGAGCAGTGACACTTTCCACCAGCTTTTCATGGCTCCTCTGAGACCCTTATTTGCTATGCACGTGTAGCAGAGCATCAAGTTCAGCCTGATGATTCTGCACGATATGAAGTGTGGTGCCCTCCTTTCATTTGTATGAGCAGGTGTTTATCAAACTAAGACTAGCTTGCCAGACCCTAAAAAAGGATAATAAAAAGGCTGTTGACAGAGTTGACTGGATAATAAATGGCTATTTATAGACAAGACAAAGCTATTCAGACCATCAACAACCGAACAGAGAAACACAAACACTTTAATCTCTACCAAAGGGTCCAGTTGTGTTCTTCAGACAAAAACATTTATTCCGCCGCAAAAATGTAAGAGTTTGTCCAAACAGCACCTTATGGCATATTTAAATCTTCCAGCTCTATTCAGTATTGAAGCTACAGTAAAGGATAAGAGCTTCTCAGGGAGCCAGACAGCCATTCTTCTTCTAAATTTGCATATCCTACTGAGACAAGCTTGGCTTCAGATTCAAAAGAACGGAAAAAGAAACAAACACATACAAAAGCAATGCTCATTCACCAAGCATTTGTATTTGAATAATCCCAGGCTCTCTGTCTCAAATATTCTGCCATGGCAATGAGTGTAGGCGTCCATATTTACTGTATAGAGCCATTTAATGGCTGGTATGGTTGGTATTGTGAATGAATGGAGAGATTAAGACATGACTAATTTAGTTACACACTCTAGGACTACAGCATCATGGCTGTTTCTTTTCTAATTGAAAACAAAATTGAGCCAAGAGGTGATTTTGCAGACTGATTCATTCCTGGGCTCTAATGCTCTTAAAAAGAGTTTGCAGAGTTGCATGTTGTTGCTATCATGGCACTGGTGCTGATCCCCAAATAAGATTTCATCCCCTGCTCCATGGATTAGAGGGGTGAAAAGATTCAGCTGTAACATGTTATCTACTCCACATGGAGAAACCATGGTTGTGAGACTGTGATATGTCTGTTGCAGTGTTACAATGCTCTTCACACGCACTCTCTTACATTTCAAGGTCTGTTGTAACAAATGAAAGCGCCAGAGAGAAAGAGTGAAGAGCAACGACACAGGGCTTACTTACCTCTGTCGAGTTTTGAGACAGAGTAAGCTTTATTTCATCTTCTCTGCCTTCTCACTGTCAAGTGACAGAACAAAACAGTGCACCTAATATGACTTCACACAAAATCCTTTATAACTAGCAGTGAGAATTTCAGAAGTACACTTTATTATGCAGGGTCATCTGCATATTCTGGACTCTGGACTAAAACGGGCTTACATCTTGCGTGCACCATTGAAGAGATGCCAACACACTAAATTACCTTTTTGATATGCTCCTGCTTAGGTATATATGACGCCAATTTGACATATTCCTCCCATGTCCGTGTAAGTGTTCAAGTTACTTTTACAGACTGAATCACAACAATGTACCTAATTAGAGCACAGCTTTTTATGTTGTCTCATGTCCGATCAGTCCTTTCTCCTTGTATAACTACAACAATAATTACACCTACTCTCCCTACTTATCTATTGATTTTTACTTTTGGTATAAATACTCAAGAAAAACCTTTACTTTACAATTGAACATAGGAATTCCATGTTTGACGTTGCACATTATAAAAAGGAGCAGTTTCTGATGAAACTGTGGAAAGCAGTAGCAAGCTTTCCCTGCACTTATGATGGTCATTAATTAAATATTCAGCACAAAATGGTTTAGAATTCATCACCAATGCAGCCCTTAAAAGAACTGACAACACTTAATTTTATTTATGTCATTTCTTTAAATATAGCCCTATTCTGAACTAGTGACACCGATCACTCTTGTTCGCTGTAGTGCCGAACATCGCTCTCCTGTCATGTCTGAAAAAAGCTGCCAGAAATATTAGCATAAAAATCACCTATGCCTTAAAGACCAAAAAAGCTACTACTCTACCAGATGAAGCCAGCACTGGGACGTGGTGACATGTGGGACTGTACTATTTATTCTCACACCTTCTAGGGCATTACGTGTAGGTCTTGCTGAGGTGGTTCATTAAGCTGAGCAGGTGGTGCCGCAGGAACGTTTCCTCAGCAGAGGGGTCTGGGTACAGCTGGAGGCGAGCGTTCAGGCAAGGCAATTTTCCACAGCCCTGAGCTGTCGGGGGCCTGACCTGTCATCTGAGCAGAAACAGGTGAGGCCCCTCAACACTTCCTCAAGTGAGCTCAACTCCAGTTACATGGATATTGTGGGGCTGCTCAGTCACAGAGGTGAGGTCAATGGTGTGAACAAAGAATTTGCGATGGCATTAGCGTGTGCTACTTAGTGGTGAAATGAATGTACTGTGGTACGACAGTTCGTTCACAGTAAGAAAGAGCAGATGGAATTGACATTATGTTGGTTTAAGTTGTTACATTTCAGCACAAAAAGATTTCTACATGGATATTAGCTAAGAAATGTACTATAAAGAATGTCACTGGGGTCTCTATTTCTAGCTGCCTCGAGCCCCTGGAACTGCCCTCCCTTTCTCCTCAAATTAGCTTTTCACCTTTAATTATCCAGTGTCTGGCGTGGCGAAGAGTCAAGACAATGTTGCACACTCACATTAACACAAAAAACCTGTTTGGCGAAAACAAATGCCTTCTGCTCCCCTTTTTGAAGTTCGTTTAACAATGTCCTCGAGCCACCGTTTTCCAATGTGTGAGGAAGTGCCGGCAAACAAGACATCCATCAAATTGACAGACAAAACAAATTACAAGGCAAACAGAACCTTAATGTGTCACCAGAGCTAATGGTGTCAAGGCTGGTTGGCAGAAGACCCAGACACTTGCATGCTGCTGCTGTCACACTCATATGGGCTTGCTCTTCAACTCACAAAACGCCCAACTGGAGAGGAGAGAGCGACGAGTTCAGGAGAACACTCAGGTATTAACACCCTACACACTATTAACAATGCATCACAGCTAGATTCATAAAAGTCCATTAAACCGCAGCCAGTTAGAACAGGAGGCTTTCATGCAGGTATGATCTATCTGTAATGCGGCTTGCGCTCACAAGTGAGATTATGCTTTAAATGAATGATGCGGTCTTCCTAAAGCCAATAAAAGTGTAATTACATGCCTTGGGCCTTGGTGACAAAGCCTGTGTTGGTGACAGCTATCCGGGAATGAGGAAGAAAGGATGACCTTCACTTTTCATATAGCTTTGGCATGATCATCTCTCCACAGGGGTCACCTTGGATGAAATGCCACAATTTTACCTGTCATTAAACTCTTAATCCAGCCTCAGTGTCCGGACGTCCATCTCATCTTCAAAGCATCCATGGCCTTATTTCGCTTCATGCTGCCATTGCAACATACAGTAGGCAGCCTTTACGACAGAAAGCAGAGGTAAGAAGCGTCCGCTGGAACCGTTACAACGCAGAAGAAATCCTAGGCTGCAGTTCACCATAATTCAATATTGTTTCATTTCGTATATTTCATACGCTTTAGCCTTTTCAGGTAAAGCAATATCCTGAGCATGACTTTGTTTTAAGCTCATTGCCGTTATGTTAATATTCTACAAGTTATCTTAGTCTCTGCAGGAAATCGTGCTTGCGAGCCTTTGCGGGGCATCAGCTGGAAGATTGCAGAAACCACTTGTTAATATTCTTCTCGCTGTATTTGCAAAGCAGAGCCATTACATATTCAGAGATAGGGAGATATTTGTCATGGCAGGCAAACTGAGCATGATAAATTGGACAATAAATACTCTAATTCAGCAACACAAAAGTGCACAAAGCCATAATGCTGCACTTAATACGACTTTACGACAACCTGCAAAGCTACACTGCCAATCACAGGAACACAGCAGTCACAAAGAATATTATGGTCACACTTGTGTTTATTATATAATCCCTTGTTTGTTTCTGTAATTGAAGTTATGTGGCTTTACAGCTGAGTATAAGCCCAAACAATGGTATTTCTCAATGTGACAAACATAATGATAGATCTTTTTTTTTACCAAACCTGCCATTACGCCACATTTTAATCTATTCTCATATTGACTACGCTTTAACTTACAGTGTAGTGTAAAAGCTAGTTTCTAGGAGATTGAAAAAGATAACATCTTAATGTAGTCACCACGGAAACTACTTTTCCTTTCTCCGCTTTTCTTCCAGCCCGGTCTGTATTTGTTTAAAGAAACTGTACAATGTGCTTTCTCTAGAAGATGTTTGACAGAATAGTAGCTTCTTTTATGTGTTTAAGTTCAGCTTTGCCAGTGCAAAACTGTGGATGTACAGAATGGTGTCAGTACACTTTGCATAAATACCATCAGTTTATTTGTCCAGTACATATAATATGATTTATACATTTATACTAAAGTGTAATTTAATGTGTTTTGTGGTATATCTTCTGCAAAACATTCAACTGTGGCAATAAAATGTGGTAATAACAGTTTGAACTGCTACTACTAAGTGTGTCTTAAAACAAACCTCACAACTTGGCTTTCATGTCCAAAGTTTCAGAACTACTTCCTGCTTCTGCTCTTTCGGCTTGAGGCTCAGGCGTACTTAAGAAAACTGAAAATGGTGCTGCTGGAGTTCACTGCTGGTGGTAACTCAATAATGGCAGCTGGCTGATAATATGGTCATATTTAAACATGACCGATAAAGCAGCTGTGATTTTAATCAATCAATCTCAGTAATGAGAACAGGAAGTTAATCCATTGTTATGCATTATTCTTCAGTAAATTAAGGTCTTTGGGGTTAATTACCTAGTGGGCTAAGGACAATGTTAATAATGCAGCACTAATATAGGGCAGGTAATAACACACCGGAGAATATCCTTCTCAAATCCAGCTTTCAGTTCTTCTCCCTGTAAAATAGCAGATTTATCCTGACAGGTCTTCTCACAATACCACTGCTTCAGGCTGTTCTGCATTAAAGTGTAGATTGCTGTGAAGGCACTCCATTTGCTTCAAGAAAAAAAAGACGGCAGACCCCTTAATAAAAGGAACTACCTCATCCATCCTGTAAAAAGTTATTTCATTTCCTGTGAAATGTAATGAATGAAAGCCTCCTCTGATCATCAGATTTAAGCTTAATCACCGAAACACATTTCACAAGGCGACTGACCGATGTATATCCTCATCACCGTCTGGGTGGAAAATTCATATTACTTTGAAACTAGCCAAAGCGTGACAACATAATTAGTCATTAGTACAATAACTTTGCTAATGACTCTTTGAAAAGCGAAAAAGGCAAGGGAATTCTTGCTAAGTTCTGTTGCTACAAATACATTAAAATTAAAGTCTGGCTAAGGAGTCTGTGTGTTTTTTAACCGTGTTCAACTGTGCATGACTTACTGACACAAAACAAAGTCCCAAAAACTAATGCTTCAAATGCCAATGAACAATCTTTTCATCTGCCAGATGATAGAGCTTGACAACAAGGACCATCATGAATGCACAGCTAATGGGGAGTGCCATAAATGATTCAAACTGATTATGTTTCCCTGACCTTAACCATGTATGATAGACTCCAGTGCCAATCAAGTAAGATTATTATTGTATGTTGTATCATCACCCTTCTAATAACAAACATAGGTATTGCATTATTAAGCTATGTTAAAGGTCACCTATCATCATACTTGCCAACCTTGAGACCTCAGAAATCGGGAGCATTTCAAAACCACCGCGGGGTGTTAATGTTAGATTAACATTAACATGACTATTGTAGTTGTACAGGAAAGGAGTGAGCAGAGGGTCGAGTTGTCGATTATTGTTCTGTTTGCTGTGACTATCTTCCTCACCCTCTCAGACTTTCAGTTGCACGCGCTACTAAAGAGACGTGCTACCATGGAAATCAAACAATGGTGTAGCTGTATTAAAGTCAGAGTGGAAACAGTCCTGAGTAAACCTGATTTTGTCAGAAATCGGGAGAAATGCGGGAGAAATATGACCCCGGGAGGAAACCGGGAGAGGGCAATGAAATCGGGAGTCTCCCGCGAAAATCGGGAGGGTTGGCAAGTATGCCTATCATGCTATTTTTAGGGAATAGCATAGGTCTCAGATATATAAAAAACATGTCTATGAAGTGTTTTGCTCAAAATACCAAACAGATCACCCATTCTAGCCATGCCTCATATCCCTCTATTTCACTTCCTGTTTCAAAAGTGCTGATTTGGGGTATAAAGCTTTTTTTTTTAAAAAGGAGGCGGCTGAGCTCATGCGGGAGATTCTACCGGCAGATACTGCGGTGATGAAACGCCATATCATGGATTATCAAGGATTATTTCTGAAACAGTATGGAGCTCAAAGGCTTTCTCTCTTGCCGGTTATACCACAAGGTGAGTTCCTTTGCAGTACAGGTTAGCTCTGAGTGTTAGCGATGCTAATGTAAACATGCACCGACCATATTACGTCCAAAACAGTCGGGCATTGTTTCTGATAGCAACGTTTCTGATAGGGCCGTGGCAGGTGTAAAGCCAGCCTACATTTCCGATATTACGTCATATCAGACACAAATCTGGATCAGCTCCGTTGTAGCCCCGTTTTTAGAGATTTGGGTACGGAGAAAAAGAGAGAGGGTTTTATTTTCTGACGCTGCGTGAGTTCCCCGACACACCGGGGACACATATTTATGTATAAAATAAATCAAAAAGTGCATTTTGCATGATAGGTTCCATCCATCCATCCATCCATCTTCTCCCGCTTATCCGTGGTCGGGTCGCGGGGGTAGCAGTTCCAGCAGAGAGCCCCAAACTTTCTTTTCCCTGGCGACATCAACCAGCTCTGACTGGGGGATCCCAAGGCGCTCCCAGGCCAGCGAAGAGATATAATCCCTCCACCTGGTCCTAGGTCTACCCCTTGGTCTCTTCCCAGCTGGACGTGCCTGGAACACCTCCCTAGGGAGGCGCCCAGGTGGCATCCTAACTAGGTGCCCGAACCACCTCAACTGGCTCCTTTCGACGCGAAGGAGGAGCGGCTCAACTCCGAGTCCCTCCCTGATGACCGAACTTCTCACCTTATCCCTAAGGGAGACACCAGCCACCCTGCGGAGAAAACCCATCTCGGCCGCTTGTATCCGCGATCTCGTTCTTTCGGTCATGACCCATCCTTCATGACCATAGGTGAGGGTAGGAACGAAAATGGCCCGGAAGACCGAGAGCTTTGCCTTCTGGCTCAGCTCCCTTTTCGTCACAACGGTGCGGTAAAGCGACTGCAGTACCGCTCCCGCTGCTCCGATTCTCCGGCCCATCTCACGCTCCATTGTTCCCTCACTCGAGAACAAGACCCCGAGATACTTGAACTCCTTCACTTGGGGTAAGGACTCATTCCCTACCTGGAGTGGACAGTCCATCGGTTTCCTGCTGAGAACCATGGCCTCAGATTTGGAGGTGCTGATCCTCATCCCAGCCGCTTCACACTCGGTTGCGAACCGATCCAGTGAGTGCTGAAGGTCGCAGACCGATGAAGCCATCAGAACCACATCATCTGCAAAAAGCAGTGGTGCAATCCTTAGTCCACCGAACTGCAGACCCCCTCCCCCATGACTACGCCTCGAAATCCGATCCATGTATATTACAAACAGGATTGGTGACAAAGCGCAGCCCTGGCGGAGGCCAACCCTCACCGGAAATGGGTCCGACTTACTGCCGAGGACCCGGACACAGCTCTCGCTTTGGGAGTACAGAGATTGGATGGCCCTGAGTAGAGACCCCCCTCACCCCATACTCCCGCAGCACCTCCCACAGTAACTCCCTGGGAACTCGGTCATACGCCTTCTCCAAGTCTACAAAACACATGTAGACCGGATAAGCGTACTCCCAGGCCCCCTCCAGGATCCTTGCGAGAGTAAAAAGCTGATCCGTCGTTCCACGACCAGGACGGAATCCGCATTGTTCCTCCTCAATCTGAGGTTCGACAATCGGCCTGACCCTCCTTTCGAGTACCTTAGAGTAAACTTTCCCGGGGAGGCTGAGTAGTGTGATGCCTCTGTAATTGGCACACACCCTCTGATCCCCCTTTTTAAATAGGGGAACCACCACCCCGGTCTGCCACTCCTTCGGTACTGTTTCCGACTTCCACGCAACGTTGATGAGACGTGTCAACCATGACAGTCCCTCAACACCCAGAGCCTTCAGCATTTCCGGGCGGATCTCATCCACCCCCGGGGCTTTGCCACTGTGGAGTTGTTTGACGACCTCAGTGACCTCCCCCCGGGAGATTGGTGTTGATCCCCCGTCATACTCCAGCTCTGCCTCTAACATAGAGGGCGGAGTTGTCGGGTTCAGGAGTTCCTCAAAGTGTTCCTTCCAACGCCCTAACACTCCATCAGTTGAGGTCAACAACGTCCCATCCTTACTGTACACAGCTTGGATGGTTCCCTGCTTCCCCCTCCTGAGGTGTCGGACAGTTTTCCAGAACAACTTTGGTGCCGCCCGAAAGTCCTTCTCCATGTCTTCTCCGAACTTCTCCCACACCCGCTGCTTTGCCTCGGCCACGGATGAGGCTGCTGCCCTTCGGGCCTGTCGGTACCTTGCAACTGCCTCGGGAGTCCCCCGGGATAACAAATCCCTGAAGGCCTCCTTCTTCAGTCGGACGGCTTCCCTGACCACCGGTGTCCACCAGGAGGTTCGAGGGTTACCGCCCCTTGAGGCACCTAGGACCTTGAGACCACAGCTCCCCGCCGCGGCTTCGGCAATAGAGGCTTTGAACACCGACCACTCTGGTTCAATGTCCCCAACCTCCACAGGAATGCCCGAAAAGCTCCGCCGGAGGTGTGAGTTGAAGGCCTCCTGAACTTGGGCCTCCTCCAGACGTTCCCAGTTCACCCGAACTACACGTTTGGGCTTACCAGGTCTATCCAGAGGCTTCCCCCGCCACTCGACCCAACTCACCACCAGATGGTGATCAGTTGACAACTCCGCCCCTCTCTTTACCCGAGTGTCCAAAACATACGGCCTCAGGTCCGATGATACGATAACGAAATCGATCATGGACCTTCTGCCTAGGGTGCTCTGGTACCACGTACACTTATGAGCATCCTTATGTTCGAACATGGTGTTTGTTATGGCCAATCCATGACTAGCACAGAAGTCCAGTAACAAACCACCACTCCGGTTCAGATCAGGGGGGCCGTTCCTCCCAATCACGCCCCTCCAAGTGTCTCCATCATTGCCCACATGTGCGTTGAAGTCTCCCAGCAAGATTAAAGAGTCCCCTTCAGGAGCCCCATACAGGACTCTTTCCAGGGTCTCCAAGAAGGCCGTATACTCTGAACTGCTGTTGGGTGCATAAGCACACACAACAGTCAGAGTTTTCCCCCCCATAACCCGCAGGCGTAGGGAGGCGACCCTCTCGTCCACTGGGGTAAACTCCAACAAAGAAGCACCTAACCGGGGACTTGTGAGTATCCCCACACCCGCCCGGCGCCTCACACCTTGAGCAACTCCGGAGAAGAATAGAGTCCAACCCCTATCCAGAAGTAAGGTTCCAGAGCCGACGCTGTGCGTAGAGGTGAGCCCAACCAGATCCAACTGGTAACGCTCCACCTCCCGCACAAGCTCCGGCTCCTTCCCCCCCAGAGAGGTGACGTTCCACGTCCCCAAAGCCAGCTTCTGTCGCCCGGGTCTGGTCCGTCGAGACCCTCCGCTTTCACTGCCACCCTTCTGGCAGCGCACCCGACCCCATTGATGTTTCCCGTAGGTGGTGGGCCCGCGGGACGGAGAAGCGGAGGTGTTGCCCACGTTGCCTTTTCGGGCTGGGCCCGGCCGGGCTCCGTGGCAAGCCCGGCCACCAGACGCTCGCCGACGAGTCCTCCTTCTGGGCCTGGCTCCAGAAGGGGACCCCGGGCTTCCTCCGGGCCGGGTATCCTCACTTTTTGTATCGTCTTTCATGAGGTCTTTTGAACCAATCTTAGTCTGGCCCCTTGCCTGAGACCAATTTGCCATGGGAAACCCTACCAGGAACACAAGGTTCCAGACAACACAGCCCCCAGGTTCATCAGGGCACACAAACCTCTCTACCACGGTAAGGTGCTGGTTCTTCAGAGAGGTTGATAGGTTCCCTTTAAGTTAAAGGGAACCTTTAACTTAAAGGGAACCTTTAAGTTAAAAGGTTCTTCCCTTTAAGTTTTTTTTTTTTTTAACTTAAAGGGATGATAGGTTCCCTTTAAGTTAAAAAAGGAGTTTCAATTCTAATTTCACAAATGTTATGAAACCGCACCCAGAAGAAACGTTTTTTTAAATAACTCTTAACAGCATTTGCCATGTTGGTGACATCTTTGTCAGGGCAAGAGAGGGGATCTGGAGACGCATGCTAATGCAAAATGTAAAGGCAGACTTTGTGGACACCTTAATCTGGCAGTGAAAATCCCTTGCTTCATATAAATGCTGCACTCACATATTTCCTACAAAGCCAGAGCTTCTTGTGGCATCTCCTGGGGTCCAAAATGACATTCAGCATCTGGTTAGACATATTTTCCACTGCATGCGGGAAAGGCAAAATGTAGCTCCCTCTACTTCCCATGCATCCACATCTGACCTAACAGACTGCCTGCGGCTACTTTAAAGAACCATACTGGTGCATTTCCTCATGTTTGGTTTACACTGGAGGTCATATTTGTTCTTTAAAAACGTTGTGTGTGTGCATATGTATATAGTATAGGACCGGGAAACCAACCTTAAACGGGATATAACATTACCACCTGACATAAGCATAGTGCTGTGCTTCTTTTTTTTTTAACCAATTGCATCAGTTTAACGCTAAAACTATTGTCTACAAAAGACAGGGACAAACTCTGTTAGTCAGAACAACAGTAGTATATCCCTTTAAGCCATGTCCCTGCGAAAGGCTGTAGCCATTTTTTTTATGTACGCCTTCATACAGCCCAGGAAGCCTTATCTGCATCCCAGCTCCGTGCTGGCACAGGAAGTGGCTGTTGCTCGACACACAATATTGGACAAGACAGTAACATGGAACATTTAGAGGAGGATGGAGAGGGTACTGTTGCACAAGCCTTGCCAGCTGTGATAATGATGTATAATTTAATTGAAGGCTGTGCTTCTATCCTCCATAGAACTCAACCTGCTCTTCTCTTGTCAATGCATTATTCAGGCTAATGGTGACCCTGAAATAGAAAAAAGCTTCTTATCTCTTTAAAGTTTTATTGCAGAGCGCAGAGCGAGGTAAGGAGGTATATCAAAAGAAAGTGGGTAAAAGTGAGGCAGAGTCACAGATAAAGTAAAAAAGCTTACTGAAATATAGTTCTGTCTACTGACATGCTTTGTGAAGGATTGCTGTTTTTGACCATGACAGAGTCATCTTCTTGGCAACAGTAGAAAAATCCAATTGGGCAGAGACCCTGGGATGTTGCTCTATCCTCAGCTGCTGACATGTCCAAGGAAAAATAAAGAGTGGAACAACCTAAGAAGCAAATGCCATGGAAGGCAAGTTGGAGAAAAAAAGCTGAAGATGTGCTCTCCTGTCAATAAAACCTTGGTCCTTTTGATGCATTACAATATTTAAATCAACATTTTAAACTGCAAAACTTATATTCCATAGTGATCATTAGCATGACTATTTTCATCATCTCAAGTGAGCGAATGAGACAGTGGAGGAGGAGGGAAAGATATGGAGCGCAGTAAAGCACCCATGCATACACTATTACATGTGGACCATCTCCACATGTGATCGAGCGGATACTCTGCAACTTGGTCGGAGCCAAGTGAGGGAATGACAGGGTGAAAGGGTCCTAGGCAGTAAAACACACCCACTTCAATTCATCACTTTAAGTTGTCATATTTACAGTCTGAAATTCACCCATAAAACACTGTTATTGTTAAGTGTAATTTCCGCTGCAATTAGAAATCAGCTTCATTAGAGGACGTGTGACTGGAATGTGGCAATTAAGGCGCGCTGTATGGCAAGTGTGTTGGGGTGGAGAGGAGGAAGTGCAATACCCAGTGATGGCACTTTACCAATCTACGGAATCAGTTATTTTACTGCCTTAGTCTATAATAGCCCACAATAACTCACTTTCTTCAGCTTAACATATGCTAGGTGTTCAAATATAATTTATAGGTGGAACTGTCTAACATCAAGATTATTTAACCCGAGTTAGTGTAGAAAGAGAATTATTATGACTTATAACTATACACATGATGAGCAAAATGAGTAAGTACAAATTAACAAAAATTGTATTAACAATTTAAAAAAACAATTTTATAGAGCATGCTACAAAAAACTACGATTTACAGAACATTGGAAGACTACAAGAAAGTTGAAGATGTAAGAAGAGTTTACTTTATTGGATTTACTTGATCCTTATGGCCGTTATCTACTTGCCATTACCTTTAAGTTGTTTGGGTGTGGGACAATTTTATCTTGAAGTTGTTAAAGATGATTGAAGTTAAATAGGTTTAGGCTTACTTGAACAAGTTAGACGTAATATGTTAAATCTGTCTGAGAGTTAACAAAAATACAGCTGTATATGACCTAAGAAACCTTTTCATTGCCAATTTAACTTTGGTGCACTCAACACAAAATGTGTTCTGCTGAAATTACCTTTAAAATAGTGATATCAATACAAAAAGATGCAAGATAAACACCACACCCTATATACTGCAATATGATTCGCACAGATATAGAAAGCAAAGCAACACACACAAATGTACTGTCAGAGGCCTTAGACCAAGTAATATCAGTATAAGCCTTTTTCACTAAATAATTCTCACACACGGTAGGAAAAGCACAGGTGTCAATATTTAAACAAATTATGGCTGAATTCTATTTAGCAGCTTCAGTTTCAGGGTCTTGGTATTGTGAATGTTGGCTCACTGTCACAGATTACTGGTGACACTTGAATAGAACACAGCCATAGTTCATTTCATAAGTAACACATGCTGTGAAAGGGTCTTTAGCCCAGTTATGATTGGAGAAGTAACACAACTAAACTGTTGATAAATATGAAGTGAACACACATCTTAGACTGAAAAATGATCAATTTAACCAGTGCTAAAAATATACATTGCTCGTAAGAAGAACACTTAAAAGGTTATTGTGCTGGTCATTTTGTTTGGAGAATGCTCAACATTTGTGTCTTTTTTACTTACTGTATGTGTGTGTTGCATACTAGGAGCTTTCCCAATCCCTTAAGACAGAGCAATAAAACAGTCACACTAAAATAATGTTCTCAGTACTGGACATGATTTGATAACAGCCTTCTGCTGCTTTAGATTGATAGGTTAGTAACAACATATACCTAATGATGAGTCAATCCTGTTACCACTGTATCTGTAATCTCGCCCACACTTTTCAGATTGTACACATTACATTTATTCCAAACAACATGTAGGCGTACAAAATTAAAGCAAGTACATTTGAGAAAGTGATTATTCCCAACTAGCAGCGGCATAAAGCTTAATGATCTAATTGGATTGAACGAGGAACAGCAGGCATATTTTCTGCCTTTCTCCTCATGATTGAGTAATTATGAGGGAGCAAAGTCTGCTTCATTAAAGATGAACTTGCTGACTGTCTTGTAAACATTATGTTTAGAGAAAATCATGTGTTTGGCAGAATTGAAAATGTGGCCTACATTTTGACATTAGCATACACAGGGTGTTGAAAAGGGTTCTCACAGTTCTCACCAGTGAAACCAAACTGAGTCACAGTATGTCAGCAAAACGTCACAGGAACAGATAGACAGTGACTTTCCCCTTCCCTATGACAGCCATCACTGTGTTCCCTGCCCCAAGACACTAGTCAAAACATATTAATTGAAGTAATGACAGTGATTTAATTATTGTGTCAGGCTGGTGCCTAATTTCCCCCCATTAGTTTGTATAATATTTCTGGCCCTGCAGCAAGTTATGCCTTTCTGCTAGGGTAGGGCATGAGTGGCATGTTAGGGACAAAATCCATTCAAAGAAATAAAGGGAAGACTCGTAAAAACTAAAATAAAAGACAACCTCAAAATCTCAATGCTACGGGACTTAATTAAAAAAGCTGCCAAGGCATTGATTCAATTAGATAATGACATGACTCAACGTGTAGAGCACTGGAGATTTAACTATTAATTGCAAGCTTTAAAAGACTAATTCCAGTTGATTTAATCTATGGTCTCATTCAAAGTAGCTGAAAATGCAGCAACAAAGTAAACTAGTCTAAAGCAACACAAACAAGCAACAGTAGAGTTAAGCCATAATCATGTTTAGAGGTTTAAATGTGAAGTGAAGCACATCTGTAACTGTAATCTGTGAAAAGAATCCCTTATGTTATAGTAAAAGTAGACAACAAAATACATTAAAGTAGTTTGAAAAGTAATCCGGATAAGTGGTGTTTAAACTGCAATAGATATTTACAAAAGACAGTTAGGGTTACTATTTTAACGTTTAAATGTGTTTCCTCCTCTTCTCTTCTAACCTGCATGATCATCTGACTGCTTGTGTTTCTTGCCATGTTTGATTGATTTATACCTTCTCTACTTATAAGTCTCTCAAAATGAATGAGGTCAGTATTTTAATTAAGTCGATCATTAAAAAGCGATTTGAATTATTTTCAGTTATAATGAAGACAGCCTGAATAAATGTTGTTCAGCCTTGAATAGTACTCAATGGTTGTGCAGTTGATGAGTACATGCAGAAGCTGTAATGCTGAAAGCAATTTGAGCTGTTGATCTGTAGTAGGCGACACGATTCCTGTGTGAGAAGGAAGTGGTAATATTAATTCCTGCTCTCCCCTGCTGGTCTATAAATCTCATACTCTCTCACTCCCATCGCAGACGGTCAGATACTCTCGGCTGTGGCAGAGAGAGGGGTGTAAGCGGTATTTCTGTAATAGGTGTTGGTCACTTCTTTTCACCATTACTCTTTCACTGACTGCCTCTGCAGGCCCCTGTTTAGTAAATCAGTTTTTGAGAACATAACGAAAAATGACCCCGGGGCTAGCCCCCATATCGTTTGTCTTCAGAGGTCTGAAGGAGCACATCCAGGCTTCTCTCCACCCGCTTCTATCTTCACATTACCATGTATTGTAGTTTGGTGGGATCGTAATACATCCAATTGGATTTCCCACTTATTGCCAGGCTCACTTCAATCTCTGCTGGCCCTGATCTGGGCGCCTGTGTGATATTAGTTATGGAGGCTCTCTCTGCAGGGTGGTACAAGAATATAAAGGAACAGTAATATTTGGGATTGTGGGTGATGTCATACATCACTCATAGGAAGTAAGCAAATGGGTTGTTTCTAGATCACAAGACCTTCTGAAATAGTTCTCTACAGAGATCGAGAGACAATAAACAATGTTCAGTTGCAATGTTCAGTATACCACTGTACACTGTATAGCCTGTACACCTTGTGTTCATTTCTCAATCCACAGTCATATCAACATCAGGCTACGCAAGGATGGCTGAAAGTCAAAGTAAAACAAAGTTCATACTGAACCATAAATAACGTGTCCATAAAGTTTAAAAAGTTGATTCCTACCTCCTTCCTAATAGATTAGTTAAGGTGGTCTTACATTGTAGGTCTGTTGCCGTAACATGCTAAGAAAATAGATATGTCTCAGTGGTCATTTTTTGGAAATCCAATTATCCCTTTTGTGCATTTTACAGAATATCATGTGTTTTTTTAAGATGAGAAACATCTTCAAATTGAAATAGTATTTCTTAATCTTCCTTATTTCACTCTGCAGTCCTGTAGTTTAACATTAAGCAATCATAAAATCAAAGTTAAACAATTGTCAATTGTTTTATTATTATTATTATTTATTATATCCTATACAATAATCAATGTGTATATTTGTACAAATGCATTACTGTGTGAAATAGTCCTCTTTTGACCTGTTGTCCTTCAACATCCACCATTAAAATCTTCCTGAACTCTCGTGAGATCAATCCCCCCTGCAGGCTGGACAGGTGCAGGAGCTGTGAACGTTTATACCTGTAGAGCTTTGAAGAAGGTAGCAGGACACAGGATTGTGGTTATGACACCTTTCTCTAGATATCTTTGATATGTTTCCACCAGGTCAAGTTGAATCGACTGTGACTGATACAATAAAATACCAAAATGACCTGACTTGCTGTGCTTTGAGAGAGAGCTAAATACCAACTTGGTGAGTGTTTGACCTTCAAAAGATAGATTTTGGCAAAAATTACATTGTATAAAATAGTGATTGTTCCGCTTATAGGTGACCTCCAAACATTGTACAGTTTGAGAAAGGTTATAATTGTAAAATTGTAAGTTATTAAATTTCAATAAGAAATGTGTTTAAGTACTCTGGTAATATACATATACTATGGATGTAAAGCTCAGCCATGTAACTTCTAATAAGTGAATGAGACGGTGTACAGCCATGCATTCTGTGTGCAAATCTCCGCTGTGTTCTTACATATATAAAAGCAAAGTAACAGCAGGAAAAATATTGATAATTTAGCTAACACTATGAAGTGGCAGATGACAAGCGTGAAAAGCATGGCGCTAAATGTGATAATGAACGGCAATTTACAGTCAATGAAAATGACTGCTTGTAAGAACAAGCGATGACACGATCCAACCTCTTCTATAGGGTTAGGGTTATGACAACTCCTCAATAAACATTTGTCAACTACACAAGGATCTTATCTTTGTTATGCCAATATAAGTATTTTCTAACAAGTCTCAAAATGTTATTTAAACGTGCAAGGTAGAGTATAGCTGTGGTATGATTTGTTCAACTGTGCACAGATAGGAATGGAGTTTATAGTCTAATTACACGGAGGGAGGTCAGTGCCCTCCATTTCACCAGAGGCCAGTTATCACGAGGATTTCATACTTTGCTTTTACCCTTGGTTTACAGATTGCTGATTCATATTTGCACCAAACAAATCAAATTGCAACCTTGAACACATTTGACCCTTCATTTCAAGTGATTCAAAGAAATTGGTCTGAAAATACATCTCGCTTTTGAAAGCTCTGGTAGAATGAAACTTTATTTTCGTTCTATCTGAAAATGTTCCTCTTATCAGAATTGTTGTAACATTGACAGACCAATATCCGGCGACATTTTTTTTAATGAACGTCAATTTGTACGACCTATTTCTTATGTTCACTGTAGTAATTTATGCACATATGAACTGATTAAAGTAAGAGAAGAACTAGACATCAAAAGAGAAATGCTTTCATTATCCAATAGTGTGTAACAAATCTGAGAGCATGGTCCCAGTCATTAAGTGAAAACTTCTGTGATGTAATGATGCTTGTCGGCGAGAAGTGCGCGGACACGGTACAAGAGGGGGTGCAAGAAATATGCATTTGAAGAAATGTTAAGTAGATAACGAGTGAAGCAGAACAAGAGCAAAAGCAAAGTGGCAAGGAATCATTAAATAGATCACCGTGGTGACACTGCCTCTTTGAAGACACGCACGTCCCACTGAGCGTGAGCCCCCAGTGCTACCACTGCTGATGTGCTACGGCGAGCATCTCTCAGCCTTCTCACTGAGAACTATCACTAAGATTAGAGGTTCCTTTAATCCGACAAAGGGGATTAAATGCTACAAGAGGGGCGAGAGGACCGCTCCCACGGAGGGGCTGAGATTAATTATTAACACCCCTCCTCGAAACTGGTGATCTAAGTCTTTAAACCAAATATCACAGTTCTGAAACACTGCTGGAATGTCCTGCCAACCAAACATTCCAGGGCACACGGACCAACGTGATCTCCATCAAAACACTCTGCCACACAGAGAGGGTGTGTGTGTGTGTGTGTGTGTGTGTGTGTGTGTGTGTGTGTGTGTGTGTGTGTGTTTGCGTGTGTGTGCGTGTGTGTGTATTAATATACCTTATGTGCATATATTGTTGGACAGCTTTACATTGGCTACCACTGAAGAGTTGGACAAAACCATACAGCACAGCAAACAGCAGTGGTCATCACTTTAATCCACAAAAACAAAGAGGTCAACTTTCTCAGCTGACAGTCAGTTATAATTGAAAAGACAATACCAAGTATACCAGAAGAACAACAATTATGTATAAGTCCAGATGTTCACAACATCTAATGATGGCACCAAACATCCATATCAAAAAGTGTTACAAGGAAAGGTCAGTCTGTGATGAGGATGGTTCATTTAAACAGCGTCCGACCCAAGATCACCTGAAACCCTTTTGAAAGCATACTGATACAGTACAGGTGCAAAAACTAAACATTTAGATCATAGTTGATCATCACTTACCCCCCTTGTTCCATCTGCCTTTAGTCCTTGCCTGATAGGTGAGTGCGGGACAGCCGGTCAGTACCAAGAGAAAAAAAACAAGTTCAAACACAGAAAGAAATCCAGACTTTGCTCTGGAAAACATGTCCAAGAGTTGCTGGCGGTCGAGTCACTTTCACATGGCTGTGTTTCCTCCTAGAGCGGCGCGGCTGTGGCGCATGGTAACCCACGCGTGGGCTGTCATCATCAGTCACGCTGGTGTCAGCAGTGGATCTCTAGTCCTACCATGCTGCTCTGAGATGCCCCGGCTGGGTGCTGATCTTCACTGATGCTGGAGCTCCGAGTGAAGCCGCATCTCTCCCCTTCTGTAAGCTCTGCCTCACCAGAGCGCGCGGGAACAGGAACACACAGCTTGCCACGCGACGGCACAGCTCAGCTACTCTCGGCACAGTGCATAGGAACTCGCTCTCACTAAAGCTCTCCACACACACACACACTCCCTCTCTCTCCGTCTCTCTCACGCTCACTGCTGCCACCGCTGTTGATGCTGATGCTGCTGCTGGAGCGGCTGCTGAATTATTCCCTGCCCTCCTCACTCTGGGTTTCAGAGGGAATTCAATCCTCTGCGCTCTGTCTTTAGCTCAGAGCATCACATCGTGGAAGAGACGAGAGGTGGGAGCACTCTAGAAAGATTCCTTCAGGGGTGTGTTGGACTGAGGCTGTCTCTAGTGTAAACCAACAAACAGGCAAGTAAGAATACCAGGTGAGCAAAGGGGCAGAGAAAAGACAAGATACTTCTTTGTAGAGATGCCTTTATCTGGAAGACATTTGTGTGGAGATTGCATCATACTTGCCAAAGAGCCCGGCTTGACTGGGGGCAATGGAGCATGGAGGAAAGGAGAAAGACAGGGCAGGGAAAAAGAGATTAGGAGACCAGAAAGGAGCACTCTGGTGGGGAAATTGTAGAGTCCTCCCCTCCTGACCCATCCCCCTTTGCTGTTACAGCTTCCAAAACTGTACAACATATCCAGAGCACAGAAAGTCAAACAAAAACATTGTTAAGAAATTGTTTCTTGGAACATGAATTTGAAACTACAACATTTTTAAGGTAACATGATGACAGAGCATGTCTTCAACCACAGTGTACATCTAAAAATGTACAATGTGATTTGATGTTGATTTCTGAGTTTGAACCAAAATATTTGTGTTCTAATTTATATCTGTGGATCACACACCATAAGCCATTTACAAGGCAAGTAAAATACTTTACTTGCCTTCTTCTATCCCCATGATTGTCTTTAGTATTAATGAATCTGCCAATGTATTAAACATAACTTTGATCATGCTGCATTTTGTCAAGTAATTACTTTAGAGATAAGTAACTAGTAATCATTTCTCATCAGTGAAAGGCAAGTTACTGAAATAACACATTCTCCCTGTGGCAATGCTCCAATGGAAAAGAAAATTGCATAACATGTTAAAAACTGTGGGAAATCTCAACTTTTCCAAAAAAACAGAACCAACATTTAAATGGTAACAAATTATAAGCGTTCAAAGAACAGCCGTGATTTAGTTTGAGTCTTTTGGATGCAAGGCACATTGCTTATCAAGACACCAGCCACAGTTCTCTGACGAAGCTCCAAGGTCGTTATGCTCCCAAATTCATAAAACAGGTACATCACAGACGGGATTATGAACAGGCGGTCTCGTGCACACACCATGGCTTTAATGTTGTAATTATAGCCTTTAAGGAAACTCATGATCAAGTCCATCATTTTGCATACACACTGCAAATTAATATCTTAAATCCGTACATAATCTCACTCGTTTCCTGCCTGCAACTGCCCCCCACACCTCCATTCTCCTCTTGCATTATGGTATCTCTCTTTCCATTCAAGACAACCTGCAACAACACCAGGAACTATAATTATGCTTCTGTACAGGAGGAATTAGATGTATATTTTGTCTAAGAAACCAGCAGGAGCATCTGTTGGCAATACACATTTGCGATGACAGATAAACAAGCGCAATGTTTGCTTCTCTCTGGTCTATTGCACCAAAGCTGCAGAACATAACTCTAAGTATGACAGACCCCTGTTAATTGAGTTATACAATTACAAAGCTATGTTTCACCAGACTAGGTAAATCCAGACCCTAATGTGACAGTGTATCTTGTCTACTCCTAAGTAGGAGTTTCTCATCAGTAGCCTGTAGCTTTTTGTGTTGAACAGTAATACTCAGAGATTATTCTTTTTGCATATAAAGAGCCTGGTGTGGTACCTTAGGCTCCAAATTTAAATGATGCTGGCAAGGCACCACATAGCTTAGATGCAAGCGGTTAGTAGAGGACGACCTGAAAATACATGGAGCGTCTGCTACAGCTTGTGCTACAGCCTGTGCTAAATAGTAAGTGGTCTACGGTGACAGCTTGTTACAGTCTGTGTCACATGGCTGTGCTCCTTCATAAGCCACGCGTGTAGATCGAGGACCTTGAAAATAACAATTGTTGCCATTATGGCAGTAGTATTGTTCAAGCTCTTGCACAGTTTGAATTTACAACTAAGAAGGTCAAACTCTTCTATCCAGAAAAAAAGTGTGCATCAACAACAGCTGATTAAAACAACACATCAATCGATAGCACATATACGAACAATTACTGTATGTGGAAGAAGTTTTAAGTACAAAGTTCAGTGACAGAAAAACAACACAGATGTTCCAAAACAAACTCGCCCGTGTGTCATCATTGGATAAAAGGGATGGACTTTGATGTCTGTTGCCTCTTGTGTAAAATGAGTTCACACAGACAAATCTGGTGAATTGTAACTAGAATTAGCATTCACAGTGTCTTTGTCTAAGGTCCCTTTGAGCCCATTACACTAACCATTCAAAGTTGTTTTTGCTTCAAAATACTTTCTGCCTCTTTAATTCAGTACTGAGAAACAGAAGGGGTAAGGAGAAGAGGGAATAAGAGGGGAACCTGTTCAGTGTGTGATAGTCATGGCAGATGTATAGACAAATGCACAGAAGTATTGTTGGTGTAGTCACCAAAACAGTATCTACTGTTGAGGGAGTAAACAGAGTAGGGAGGAGTGAAGTGGAGGGGGTATGGGAACCCCTACATCATACTGGTAAGTCTGACAGCTTATCACCGCCAGACAAGAGGCCCCTGGATAAATGTGGTCAAGCAGGAGAGGAGCCCAGCTTCAGCAGGGATGGGGTGCAGGACAGCGATAAGGATGGAGCTCTACTGGGCGAAATGGGGGAGCGAAGCAAGGGGCCCCAGGCAGAGAAACTCAGCCAACAGCAACGTTCATTCCAGCTCCGGCTGGCTAAACCTCTTAAAAAATGTACACATAGGCATTCACCATACTCAGCAAATATAGGTTACAGCATGTGTGCGTTCATGTGTCTCTTGAGTGCGAAAGAAGACATTTGCACTTCTTACAACTGAACCCAGAAATAGAGAGTAAGTGAGGGCACAATGAAGAGCTAAAGAGTGAAGGAGGAATAAAAGAGGAGTAGAAAGAGGAGAGAAAGACTGAGAGAAAGTGTCATCTTGATGTTTTTCCGATGCCGGCTTCTTGAAAACATGACATTTGCTTTTTTAGAGGAAGTGACAGAGCGAGCAACCATGAATTGATCCCCTGATGGAGATCTGGCTCTTTGTGTAGTCGTTTTCTCCTCTGCGCATCTGCCTGCCCAGATACTGGATAATCTACTCGCTCCCGGCATTCCTAATCCAACCATCCATCCCCATTCACTCCGCCCATGTGTGTCCCAGTACAGGGGTCTAGTTTGGAAGTCTGTAATGGAACATATTTGGTTGTTTGTCTCTCCTGAAATCATTGTTCAGGGCAATGGTAACATTTTCATTTATCTTGCAATGCCAACCTCTGGGTAATGATTAACAATCAAATTATAATCAGAATCAGAGACACAGCAAGATTCAACCAAATATTCAGTGGTGGAGCCTTTATTTAGTTTCCCTGATTTCTTTACCAATGTTGGCTTTGCAAAAATATTAAAAGCTAGAATATTTACGCCAGTCCGTTTGTTTGTCTTTAAGTTCTAATTTTCACTGTAAAATGTACAGATGATGGTCAACAAAGGAAGATAATTGAATAGAGCATTACTCCCAGTATGGCTCCTGGAAACCAAATGCAAAAGATCATAAGCAGATTACGACTCCGTCAGCCAATTCAAATAAGTAAACAAGCCAGGCTAGAAAAGAGCAGCGCTTGTGGAAAACGATTAGTAAATATGATTGCTGTGACATATGTGCCAGGCTTATCGGTCAGATGACTGATCAATGTGGAAAATGGAAATCATAACAGCTTGTCGAGCAATGTCAATTAATAAATGTACTGCAATTGGATTTCATATAAAAGTTTATGCCAATTCTTAATTAAAAAAAATACATTAACAACTATCCCTATACAATAAACTGGTCAATGATTTGCAATTCAATCGTTTAGATGTCCTCATTATCTGTGCTGTGAAAAGAAAATGTGGGTGCTCCCTTCAAACTCAATATGGATGATCTCATTGTGTTCTGCACCTCCATAACATGCTGTACTAAACAGCTCTCCACTCAAATTGCCTGTACAGGCATCCATATGTAAATGTTATATGAAACCATTCAGAAAGAGGCTGTCATTTTAATTTGCAGTATTTTTTTTAATAAATTGTAATAATTAATTCATAATAATTTTATTTGACCCTGAGGCTGCGTTTGTAATAATGTACAAGAAAACAGCAATTGAAGTTAAAAGTGTGGCGCAAGCTGAAGGGGCAATTACATCCGGAATAAATTATTTTACAATCAATCCTTTAGACGGCATAAACTTGGGCACAGAATGCGTCTGTGAATGGTCCCGCAAGTCAAAGAACAGAGAGGTAATAAGAATCAGAATGAGTTAGTGATGGCTGTCATAAAATATGGCAGGAGCTTTTATTTACTACCTGCAATAAAGCTGCCTCTGTCACGATTTATGGAAATGTTGCCCCATAGACCTAAACCCTTTTTGCCAAGGGCATGTTAACAACCTCATAGTGCATTCAGAATATATTGGCAGATGGACATTTTGTCTAATAGAGCATTGCAACCTGAAAAGCATGCGCTAAAAAAAAGAAAGAGCGTCAAGCTTATGTGGTATTCTGGTGGCAGCGTGGCTCAAGCCTGAGGTCTGTCTCCATCTCTGAGACCCAACCAAACTGCTAGCTTATGCTCAGACTTTATATTGTCTCAGCACTCATCATTCTCCTGTCCAATCTCCCAACCATTTTTTTTAACATGTGTTTACCTCTATGTTTAATATGGTAACTATACCTAATTTATTTGTAACAATGTAGATTCCCAGCAGTGGGACAAATAAAGGATTTCTGATTTCCAATTGTCAGAGATGTCTGAAACCAATTAAACAATTGGTAAAAGTTTGTTATACTCTGGTCATTGTTACAGTTCCTGTATAGACAATGTTGTTTTGTTACAGTTTTGGTTTCACAACTTTGTTAACTCAAGGTCAAATGTTGTACTTTATGAGCTCTCAACTTAATCGAGACTTCTGACATGGCATTAAACATTGTTAATACTGAATAAAATATTGTACACATAAACTAAGTGAAAGCAGAGAAATATACTTCAGTCAGTTCATATTGTCACTTTACAGATTTCAATATCTAATCATGTTTTATGTTTACAAGTCTCAGTAGGCTACTAATTCATGTTTTCAGTTAATACAGTATGTTACAGAATATTTCCAAAAATAAAACGTTTTTTATCAATAGTAATATTTTCCTGCAGAAGTGCTGCCACCATTCCAAGGCCCACACAGGTGTTTTCAATTGCTGTGACTAATTAGACCTCTGTGAGGGTTGGTGGTGGGCAGAAGCTAAGGTTGGGATGCATGACTCCCCCCTCTGCCATGTCCCAATGAGACTGATAACAGTATTAGGTGTTCTGTCATAGCAGCTGCAACAAAGCTAAAAAGAAGAGAAGGCTAAGTGACCTGTCAATCAAACAGACTCTGCCACAAAGTCCTGAGAGAAGATCAAATCAGCTAAAATAGGTGACAACACCTGCGGGAAAAAAACACATGGAGTGCAGGACCCTTGATAAATGTGATATTTTCAACCATACCAAAGTATGTCGGTGATTTAAACGTAATACTTTTATCATACTGTAAAGCTATTTGAAATTAGGTTTTGACAGTCACAACATTGACAGTTGTTGCATCTCCTTACACTAGTAGCTCAGCAGGGAATGTAATAGGCTTCCAATACATATATAAAACATCTGTAATCCTGTATACCACACACATGCTTATTAAATATGTTAACTATAGAGTATTCCAACAGGTAGCATAAAACTGGCATTCTACAAATAATGGGGTAATAGGATTATACGATTGATTATAACATAATGGCAAAGGTGCATGATAGGAGAATCATGTTTTGAATGCTTTTTCTTATTAAATCGCTATGAAGTGATTAAGAAAATACTATATAAGCCCCATGCATTACATGCATATCCATTAGATTGGTTAGAAAACAACAGGGTTTAACAATAAATTATAACGTAAAAAAGATTGTTGTGCCTATACTGTAGGTTAGAATGCATAGAAAATGTGGAAAAATCAACATTATATTTCAGGGGACATGTGGCAACAAGAGAAGATATGTGAGGCAGACATTAACAGAAATAATGTGTACCATGCTTTAAGCCATAACAGCATTAACACGGTTTTTTTACAGACACAATTCACAGGCTGTGCTACAATAGAAGTGCATTATGAAACTGTAATGAGCAGAATCAATGTATTGCTCCAGTCTCTACTAGTCAGTGGGGGGGGGGGGGGGGGGGGATATGGACAGGGCTCCTGTCCCCATCCTGGCTCAGGAGTTCCACATGATTACTGGCCTCACTGGTGAAGGTCACCAGCTCTTCAGACCAACAACACTGTACGCTCTATATTACACTCTCAATGATATAACAGGTTTCAACAGTGCCAGCTCTCAAATCTCTTCTCCTCGCTCTCTCCTTTTCTGTGTCTCTCTTACCTCTCAAAACACTATAACATTTCAACTACACACTTAGCTGTGGTCTGCAGAACTACATTTCTCTTTTTTCTCGCAGTTGGTGTGTCATCATATAATTGATTAACAAAAAATCCTGCAAGATGCTGGATATACTGTCACAAGAATACACAAAGCTATCTTACAAGCTAGGGCTGCTCAATAAATCGTATTTTAAATCGCAATTACGATTATGGCTTGCAACGATTACAAAAACAACGTAATCGAAATAAAACGATTATTTTTTTATTATTATTATTTTTTTATATTGGTTTTTCAGTTGAGTTATACTTAAAGTTCAGGGTCATCAACTGTTAAAAACATACTGTTAAAACATTTTTTCTCCAATAAATTGATGTTTTCAAAGTAAATGGATAATCGTTTTTAATAATCAATTATTGACCCAAATAATCAAGATTAGGATTTTTGCCATAATCGAGCAGCCCTACTACAAGCGATCCTACAATGCAGCTATGTCAATGAGTACAATTATTACATTTAACAAAAGATAGATTGACCTTTAATGACTCATGTCATCAAAGTAAAGCTCAAACAACTGTTTTAAAAATAATGTTTACCTAGCTGGCAAGATAGGGTTTGTTTTTTTAAACAGTACTTTAACTGAATTATACAAAACATCAGGGGAACAGTAAAGTGGAAATAAAAATGTCAAAACTAAATGTTTTATACTTGAAAACTTGAAAATCAGAACTGGAATGTGCAAAGGACAAGCCTGTGATGATTTAGACCCTCAGAAGCAGGGCCAAACAGTCACTTGCTACAGGCGTGAGAGAGAGATTACATCACTATGTTGGTCCTTAACTTTACTTATCAATTATTCTTTAAAACAATAGTAATGACATTTACAAGAGGTAGTCCCATTTATGAGTGATGAACTTCCTTTCACTGTGGAGTTCTCAGTCTCCACTTGATGAGTGCACAGCATATATTACAGTTTTAAAGACCAAACGCGACAATGTCTATCTATATGCAGTTGTAGATTTTTCTTTATTATTGGCAAAAATGCATCACATTTTAATGTGATATTTTTTGAAATAGTTCCCAGGTAGAAATGTAAAACTTGGTAGTAGTAATGTCTCTCAACAAGCATTGTGTTGAACTGCTATTTGACCTCAAAGACAATGTAAAATGTAACGTTACATATAGCTCAAATATAGGCTTTTACTTTATTTTCCTTGTATCGTGTATTTCAAGTCATTTTAATTTGCAGTATTTTTTTTAATAAATTGTAATAATGAATTCATAATAATTTTATTTGGCCCTGAACACAGTGTATACCATTACATTATTTCCCCTCTTTCATTTAAAAGTTGTATGTAGGGAAGCTGTCGCTCAGTGGATAGTGTGCTGGACTTCGAATCAGGGGATAGCAAGTTCGAGTCCCACTGCAGTCAGCATGTCGTTGTGTCCCTGGGTAAGACACTTCACTATCAAGCACAAGTACGGGCACGAGCAAAAAATAGGACTCAAGAGCATAACCAGGCAATAAGGTTTTAGTCAAGTCAAGCGTTTAATCCAAAAGGTAAAAATAAAACAGGCAATGATCAAAAAATTTACTGACTGGAAGCAACGAAAAACAACCAACTAAGTTGGCAGAAAACTACTAGAGAAGCAACAAAAAAACAACCAACTAGGTTGGTACAAATGCTAAGCAGCTAGACCAATAGCTTACGTCAGGAGAGAAACATGGAGCACTTTCTGCTATACAGACAAGACGAACTGGCACTGACCAAGGAAACAGCACAGACTAAATACACAGGTGAGGAGTGATCATTAGGGACAGCTGAGGCTCATTGAGGCCAGGCAGGTGATTAACAGGGAGCGAAAATACACAGGTGAGGGAGTGAGGCGATCAGCCAGGGCCAGGGATGTGACATTCACCCCAAATTGCTCCTGTGGGGATTGTCCACGAATGTATGTAAGTCGCTTTGGATAAAAGTGTCTAACAAATGTAATGTAATGTCATTTCTGAATTTCACTTCATAGGTACCCAACATGGAAAATGTATGCATTATATGTCAAACTGGTGCAATAAGTAGAAAATAACCATAATAGGTATGTTATGGAAATGTGTAACATGTTCTACACTTATCTGAAGTCGATGTGCTACTTAATATAAATCACTAACTCAGTTCAGCTTCAGGCTGTTGCACAGTCTCATTTATTTGAATACTGTGCATTTGCCAACTACTAGACTGTTGGTCAATCGATCATCAGCTGTATACAGTCTGGGGGCTTGTTTGCTGTAAGAATATAAAGTAATTCCTGTGGGGTTATTTATTATCAAACATAAAATAACTGTGGTAGAAATGCCAAAAGGTGGCTATGGATCAGCAAAGGAAGTTCTCATTATAAAACACACACCAAAAGCATTGTGTCAGATAAATGGAGTGAGACACAGTGTCTTGGAGTAACTTTCTGGAGGCGTTTACAAAATGAGATCCCAAGCTACAGGCAGAGGAGTAGAAGACTGCTGATACATTGAAAGCTATACACATCCATTACTTCATATCATCAGCAACAATCACATCATCTCCCAGACACTTCCAGGTAGACCTGAGCCCCCTCAGGCTTTATTGGAGCTGCTAGCCCAGCATCCATACAGTCACCCAAGCTACCGCTACAGCTCATCCTTCCATTTCAGAAACACTTTTGATCACTGCAAATTCAATGAGCATAATAAGCCAGTCAATATGAAACCTACCCTCTTATATCCAGTTCAAAATATGACTTCGTAGAAATAACAGCAGGAGAGAAAAGCACTCAGACTGAAGTCAGGAGTTTCCATAATGATTATTTTTCTCCCTGCACTCTTTTGCTCCCCTCCAGATAATAGGATCACTTTTCATATAGGGAAGAAATGTTGAAAATGTGTCTGCATTTACCACATCGGTTTGAAATGAATGTTTATGCCTCACTGATAGATGTAAATCCATATTCTGCTATTGAAAAATGTTGACTGACTGTCGGGTAGTTCATGTCCAGATTGACAATTCTGCCAATTCTGAATACTGCGAGCCAGTAAACTGGCAGTGATGCATTTCAAACCGTGCCCGTTTTGCCGTGTGTCTAAATCAACAGTATAAACCCAGTGGTGTTAGCTGGCGCATACGTTTTGCAGTGGTGCAATGTAAACAGCAGGCTTTCACGCGGACACTGACAATGGTCTCAAGATCTTCACTTTAATCTAAATCATCTTTGCGTTAATTAAATATTTTAACCACAATATTGATTTGCACAATGAAAATAAAAATGCCAGCATTTAGAATTACCTTTTAGCATTATTTTCCTAAACTTGATTTACCATCATTCCTTCATCAATAAGCTGTTTGGGGACCAGCACAATAGTAACATGCAATCATACTTAAACAGGTGGACATGGTGGTCTTTATAACTGCTGCCTACTCTGCATACAGCCTCAGGCCAACCCCATTACCAGCTGCAGCTCTGTTCAGCTTTATTTTTACCTTCACTAAAATGTTAGGCTCGTAAAAAGTTTGGGCTTGTTCGAGTAGAGGAGTGGAGTTTGCCAGCGAAATATCTCCTGCTGCTTAAATTATTGGCATAAGTGATTCATTACTTCAAGAAAACTATTTGAAATGCAAAAAATAGATACCTTTCACAAAGTTCAGTTATGTAAGATATGAATGTATGCTACCGGGCTGTCTATTATGACCTTGTGTTGGTCCCTGTTTAGCAGTGGCAAACACATCATTCCTATTCAGGTCCCTCCAACAGGAGGCAGAGAGGTGAAATTGCTGACCTATAGAAACAGTTTGTAGGGAATTCAAGGTCAAGCTCCACAATATCCCCACCTGGGTCCCTTCACACACACACACACACACACACACACACACACACACACACACACACACACACACACACACACACACACACACACACACACACACACACACACACACACACACACACACACACACACACACAGAGAGATGGAGAGAAATACACCCCTTTCTTTGATGGGGTGGGCCATTGCTTTTGGGAGTAGTGTTGGGCATTAAATCTGCCTGGCAATGAGAAAGAGTGGCAGCCACTCAGCTAGGGGGCCTAAAAACACATTTTAAATGTTGTCGAGATGACATGTCTCGTCCATCGCTCAGACTGTGCTGACAGGGCTGACAGTTGGCCAGCTTTTATGAGTCTGACTTGAAGGTTGCACATTTTTTCCAATGAAACTCACCTGCATAGCCTGATATGTGTTTTCACATTGCATTTGCATTTTACATTGATGCTTGTTTAGCTTTTATTTTTCAATGTTTTATTTTTAATTAGAAAAACAAACTTGATTCCAAACAAACGCAATAAGAAAATGCCAGACACTAAGCTGACCACAGTGCATTTATCACATTTACTGCAGTGAAGATGCAAGACTTGATATGAATGCTTAGGAGATAAATTACTACGTCATAGCTGGCAGCCAGCCGGCGCTCATCAGGAGACTGTGTTGTGTGTTTGTCGCTGGCTCAACCTCAACTTGCTATAAAGAGATGTCAACATGTTTCTAGGGAGACACTAAGACTTAAAGAAAACCTTTTGTTTGACTTTCTCCAAAAGCAAAATTTCAAAGCATTAGGCTACAGAGAGTTGGATCTAAATCCAAGGAATGTATCGATTGGGGATGATTGATTCTGTGAATCAATTTTGTATTAAGAATTGATGTGTTCATGTGGTAGCAGGCCCTGCGGACACAAACATCTCTCTATTAACTGCAATGATTGAACTACACCATAACGGGGAGGTATTCACAAGGGGACTTCAAGTGCTACATTTGTGGGTAGTGGGTTAGGAAGTGGACAGGTGTTCAGGACCCCAGCCTTGTCCAGAGTTAAGAGGTCAGAGCTGTTAGACAGATTAATGTAACGTGTTTGAAATGAGTACACTGTAACAGAATGGAAAGATCATTACAGTGAAATAGAAAGATGAGTCAAACCATGCAAGCAAATCCCCATTAACTAACTGCTGAGTGTCGAGACTGTTTCCTGGTGCTATACAGAACAAAATTCCACAAAACATTCAAATGGAATTGTGTGTCAATTGTATCCAATGTAATGTTATCTGGAAGGGATTTGAAGCTACTGGGTCACACAACATGAAAGGTATTGAATAAAAATTGAACTTTACAAAGGAGAGCAGCGGGAGGGAGATGGTTTCATAGCAATATAAATATAATATGGGAGAGGGTGTTATGACCAGTAAATCTTCCTACAGTACAAACAAACAGCATTCAAACATCAATAATGAGTGTAGGTTGAATTACATGGCATTATCATTATTATATTATTATTAATGGACTTTTTAATTTAGATGTTTAGGGCAGTTGTTTTTGTCTGTTCAGAGTAATACAAAAAAATATATGATGTAAAGTATTTCAAAAAATTGCTTAATATAATTTATAGTTAAGCATTATATTGCGATATATACACCGTTACTGTATTACATATTATTTTTAATATATTAGTCTTTCAAGAATATTTAAATAAACTCCAATGCACACTGACTTACTTACATTTCACATTAACTGAGGTCTCAAATGATTTGACTCATCAGCTTTCAGGGAGCAACCCCACTGTTGTTACAGTAAAATGATAGTGTTTTCAGAGAATTGTTGGTAACTGAATCATATTCACTGGCTTCCAGTAACTGCTAGAATCCACTTCAAGACAATGGTACTTGCGTACCATGCTGCGAATGGATCTGGCCCTTCCTACATCCAGGACATGGTTAACCTGTGCACCCCAGCACGTGCACTCCGCTCTGCATCAGCCAAACAGCTCGCTGCACCCTCGCTGCGAGGGGGACCCAAGTTCCCATCAGCAAAAACACGTGGGTTTGCTATCCTGGCTCCAAAATGGTGGAATGAGCTCTCCATTGACATCAGGAGAGCAGAAAGCTTACACACCTTCCGGCGCAGACTGAGAACTCATCTCTTTCGACTCCACTTTGAGCGATAGAACTATTAACAAAGCACTTATATACTAATAAAGGACTGGCTTATCTAAAGCCAGTTGAGAAGCACTTGAAATGTTTTTGCTCTATGAAACCTGATGTACTTATATGATTCTGTTTTCTTCAAGTTTGTATCTTGTTGGTTGAACGCACTTATTGTAAGTCGCTTTGGATAAAAGCGTCAGCTAAATGCAATGTAATGTAATATTTACAGTTTAAGGGGTATCTGCTCAAACTCATTTATTTTGGTATGCAGTGACAGGATCCAATGAGAACGGTGTCATACAAAACAAATGAATGAAGCTCCCCTACATGTCATTTTTCAAAATACCAGATAGGAGAAACATTTATGGGAACAAGATTATTATAAAATAAAAACATGTGTTTTTTCCTTCTTTCGCAAATCTTGGGCTTCTGTTGTTTCTCTTTCCGCTCTTATTTGCCTTCAGGAAGTTGGGATGGATGTGCCACTCTGGCAACCCCCTCCTGACAAGACCTCTGGCTCAGGCTGACCGTCACCCCTCACATCTGACGCATTGTCCTCAAGCACATTTATACTTTGCCACATGTATAATTACAATCAGACACAAAAAAGGTCAAATGGAACTCAACAGCAGTACTTTATGAGCATGTTGTGCTGTAATATCTGCAGCGCAGTATATATTTTGTGAATATGACCTTGAGACGCAGCAGATAGCTGTTGTAAAAGTTTGCCCAATGTGTGGTACTATCAATGGCAGCAATTAATGCCTCAATTCGTTGTGAATTAGCCGCTTGTTTGTTTACAAGAAAACTCCACAGGGCACATTTGAATATTTTGACTGTAATTGTCAAAGTTTATACCATATAGGAAGAGACTTGCATAGTAAAAGAGATATTTACTTCTTACTAGGGACAACATATTCAGACATATTCAGACAACATATTCTATCGTGATGCCTAAGATTTTTAGGGTGAAAAGTTTTAAGCAATAACCGTTTTTCAGAAGAGAAATGTATGTATACAAATTTCAAATGTCATCTACATTTTATATTTAAAAAGGTTTAAACCAGGTAATAAAACCGTTTTTATCAACATTGTTCTTATAGATTTGCAACCAAAAAAAAAGATTGATAAAAAGCAAACGCAAGCTTTTCCTTCAATGTGTTTGATGAAAGAACTTTCCTTGAAGGTTAGCCAAATTATTAACAGAAATGTACTTGTGCATTGATGGACAGAGGCATAACATTTAACAATAGTACTTCCTTTGATTAATGAGACAACCAGATGTGATTAACACGTCTCTGATTGTGCTGTCAGTCTTCCAAATGGACAGGACCTCAGTGCTCCCCTCTCTGCCATTCCAGTCCAAATGGCTGGGTGTGGAGATGTGTCTCCACATTTCCAGCACTCACTCATTTAAAAGAGCCCTTCGCTCATCACTAAATCTTCCTTGGCCCATCTTGAGATAGGGTTTTATACAGGACAGAAGTCCACTCAGGCTAGCCATCACATTAACTGTCTGCACTGAAACAGCACGCCATTAGCATTAACACCAGAGTACAAGCCGAGAAATGGAAGATGTGCTTGAGATGCCGTGATGAGAGGGGTGGAACAATGTATTTACCAAGTGCATCTCAGTGTAACAAATAACATTAAGGAGAATTTTCTATTTTCTATTAGTCTATGTATTTTACTTTACAAACATACACTTTGGATATTTCTTGCTGCATCAGACTTATTTACTATTCCACATAGGATTTGTACTTCTCAAGTTATTTCTTGCCAAGTAACAAAATTGAAACTAAATGTATTTAAATTATTGTCAGACAACTGATGCACAAAGACTATCACAAAGTAACACAACATCCCAATAGATAGATCAAATAAACCAACACAGATCATATCTACAAAAATGTATGACAAATGTTATCTGTTTCCTTAATGCGCTGTGAGACTATGAAATATTGCATTCTGCCATGGTTGAGAGGGCAAGCTTCACAAATAATTATTCCAGAATGAATGGGCACTGACAGGTCGGTCAATTTTCTTTCTCATGCAGATATGTGGCCAGAGTAAACACTGGCTGATGAATTCCACCTCGTGGTTTATTTTGTGTACCCCTAAAATCTATAAAGGTGGGTGATTGTTTGAAAAATCTTATCATGTAAATATCTTGCAATTCACAAGTACAACACAAACATACAATGTTTGAATGTTTAATGTATTGAGATGCAACACAATAACTACATTGTTATACAAAGGACATTCATCAAATGTTTTGCAGACATGTGCTTTACATTGTAGGTAGAATGGTTACAGGGTGTGTTGTATAAACGAGGAGTTTTCTGCTTTGTTTTTTATTTATTTGTGTGACTTATTACACCATGTTGGCATTAATTATCCTCATGCTGTTGTTATTTGAACTTTAATACCCAATGCAGATTTTGTTGATGAATGACATGTCTACATTTTGTTTTTTCACATACAAATTCTGCAGAAGAGCCATTAATCAAATGAGGCTGAAAAAGTTATGTTAATTCATTATGACATTATTTAAGGTAAGAAAATCTGATGAAAAACACTACGATATAGCAGATATGATCGTTATGAAACATTACCAAATTACATTTAGAAAAAGATCATCTAAGTAGTCATACTTAACACATGTGGCAGAATGTTATAAAGGTAATAAAGAAATGTAACACTTTATATTAAAAAGGTACACAAATTAACCATTAACTAGTTGTTAATTAACATGCATATTAGCAGTATATTGGCTCTTTATTAGTCATTATAAAACACTTATTAATGCCTTATTCTGCATGACTGTTACGGCTGTATGTATTCCCTGTTTCTTTTTCCCTTTGGTTCCTCTACCCAGGTGTGCTACATTGCTGTAACGAGGTTCAGACGAGGTGCACCTGGAGAATGAAGTGCTTAAAAGCTCCAATGCAGCAGCAGAAGGGAGAGGCCCCTGGTGTTGGGACTGCTGTGTTTCTGCCTCTCATCCTAGGATGGAGAGTTAAACATTTGATGTTTTGGTTATAATAAATCCTATGGATTTGATGATTTTAAAGGTGTCTTTAGTGTTCTATTTGGGTCAGTGGTGGAATTTTGTTAGCCCCATAGGGCCATTTTAAGGGTGGGGCGTAACAATGACCATATTCTACAAGTAATAAGCCATTAGTTGAGTTTTTCCTCAATAACCCTCTAATTAGTGCTTATTTATTGTAAGGAAGTTGTTGTACATGAGTTTTGGTCTTAATATGCTCTGCTCAATATGGGCCTAATAAGGCAGTAGTACTACAAGAATAGTTATTCTCCAATAATAACACTTAACAAATATGAGCTATTCTTAGGTAACAAGACATGAAACTATAAGTGTTAATGATGTCTAAATAACTCAAAATTAGGTATTTCTATCTAAGAATGTGTTCCCTATTTTAAAGTGAAGTCTTGTTTATAACCAATTAGCTAGAAGTTTGAATCTAATTGACCTGAACAGGTTCCCTATTCTAAAGTTGCCTCCTCTTCACACTTTGTAAATACATTATAGCACACAACTACTGAAATTAACCTCAACAGTACATGCACAAATTAGGCACACGTTGAAATATCTGTTGTATTAATGAACCACTGAAGAGAGGTTCAGACACACCAACACATGTCAAGTTTCACCAAGGCTGAGAACACAATTATGCAGCCTGTACTTTTTAATAAAAACAGATTTTTTTTTAACAGATTTTATGTATTTGTGATCATACTGTGGGACCTGCTTGTATGTACTTACACAAAGGTGTAGGCCTACTGTTCTCTCTCAACCCAGTCTCATGGCATTTCGTGTTCACCAACACGATTTTTAATCTATTGATTTGTGTTCACCAACACGATTTCCCCCTTTTTTTCGTGTTGCACAGCACGATTTTAAAAGCAATGTATTTCTACTGGTGATGACGCTCATGGAAGCAAGGCATTCGTTTGTGTCGGCTGCCCTTAAAGGCAATGTGAGCGTCCATTCTCATTGGATAACGGAGAATTGTACACCCGGAAGTAAGTATTCCCCTTACTGTCGATTGATTTTACAGTGATATCTGCACTACTCATCGACTAAAAAACACCAGATTATCCTTGTTAATTACACAACATTGATTGGTTTAAATTGTGTTCAATGCTTTTGTATTTTTCCCCTTCGATTCGGAGAAACAAATATTTTTTCGGAGTAAAGCAGGGGTCGGCAACAGGCGGACCGCGGTCCGGATCCGGACCCAGACGCCGACCTATACGGACCCGGAGCTATAATCAATACATTAATAGGGGTTTTTTCGGCTCCTCCCGCTTTTTTAACGCTGATTTGGTTGACTTGTGTAATACGTGGAGAACCGAAGAGTTTTCGTTTTGGGGGTGGGAGTCCGTCCGTCAGTCCGACTGACGGACGGACTCCAGTCCGTCCAGTCCGTCCGTCAGTCCGACTGACGGACGGACAACTTCTCACTTAAAAAAAGAAGAAGAAATCTAGACCGCAAAAATAATTAAACAAGCGAGTACCTGTTTTTCCTGGCCAAGGACAGGTTCCTTGAACACAACACGAGCGTAACGTGTCTTCACGTGGTATATGTCTCGTCTGAAAGGAGTGCTGACAGAGAGCACCGGAACGCCGCTCCAGCTCTTCAAATATTGCAGTACCCACAAGGAGCCGTACACATGCCGCAGTGTTTGCGTGGCTGTGTCTTTAGTTGTAAGCACAGTGGCGATCTGTTGTTATTAGCATCTGGTTAGCTAGCTATGCTAACGAATTTAAAGAGCTTTTCTACAACCAGGTGGAAGAGAGCTCTCTCCTGAGAGGCTCAAATAACCTCAGTGAGGTTAAGGCACACCTTGATATCATTATAGTTATTAATGAGACTAAATGAAAAACAGGTATAAAATACTATATGACAGTAACAAAAAAGTTGTTAAAAATAACAAGAATAGAGTTTAAAAGGGGAGTGATTTGTAAAAATATCCAAAAAGAAAAATATGCTTACAGTTCTGTTTCATATGGGTGTTGAGAGATGTTTCTCCATAGATCTCTTAATGTTGCTCTCAAAGTGCAGCAGATTGATGCTTTTAACTTCAATATTTTAAAAAAAATCTTCCCGGGGGAGCATGCCCCCGGACCCCCTGGAGAAGGTTAGGTCCCCCCCCACTTAAATCATGTTCACATGGATAGGATACTAAATACATTTGCACACATCTTGTGTCCATATCTTTCTGTGTTGGTGGTCATGCCACACCATGCACATACATGCATACGTGAGTCATGGTGAGATATCTGGATTAAGAGGTTGCTTTTTCTTTGCACAGCATGAAAGAAAGGCGAAATGAATGGGCTGTGATTTTAGTTTTTTTAAGCAGAGGTTGAGTTCAATAATGTGTACGACCCTCGGAGGATGTTGTACAAATTGAAAGGAAAAAGGTTCCCCACCCCTGCTGTAAATAATAATAAAAACCCTTGATTTTTAACTTAACATCTCTGTCTCCTATTGATCTGAGTATATTATAAAGAATAGCAGTTAATTGAAGCATTATAGCACAGGCCTTTGTCAGATGGTATTACGCTGTTTTTTTCCTGCTTCGAATAGTTCTCTCTTTTTTCCACCATACCTGTGTTTGCATCACTGTAACCAATGAGCACCTGCATGTGTGTATGAGAATGGCCCTGACACCATTTCAGCCCAGATTTACAAACTCCTGGCAGGACAAGCTCGAGCTCAATACTCGCACTGAATTTAAAAAAAGTGAGTGAGGGGCTGCAATATAAGAGGGAAAGAAAGAGAAACTTTAAAACTGTTCAATTGTTATGATGTGTAAAGACTGATATTGTTCTATAATCGGCTGAAACTGTTAAGTCGTGATGTGAAACGGTTAACAAAGAAAAAGGGAAACTCAAGCTGCTGCTACACTTTATTTTATGTATCTAAAATTAAGCACTTTTAAGATACACATTTTCAAAAGATATTTTATTTATTTTCTCTATTTTATTTGTAAATGCAGCCCGAGAGGAACATTACACATATCCACAGTATTTAAGTAATGTTAATTGACAATACATATTGTTGTTTTTTAATTGTACTTTCTTTATTTGATTGGCAGTCAGTTGTTGATGACATGCAGACGTTGATAAAGCTACAGGTCACTTCAATATATATCACACTAATTCATGAAGCAAGTTAGACATTTTGATGTTCCTGACCTTTGCATGGGGAGATTTTCTCTAACTGGACCTCGTTGAATTTTAGTTGAAGACCCCTGGAGTAAAGGATGGCAGAAGACACTACACTACCCAGAATCCCCAGCTATCGTTTGGACTACACCGTGTGCTCTGTTTGACAAACCCCGTGATAGTCCTCAAGCTCTGTGATTGGAGAGTGTGCTCCGAGGGTTACGCCATTCATTCCAATGGCTGGCGTCTATGTCACGTGATCTTCAAATGTCTCCCTGCAGAAAAAAAAAACATGGCCGAACTTCGTTTTATTCTCGGTGGAAAATGCCTATTTTAAAGTTAGTTTGGCCATTAAAATGCGTTTTGATGTCATTTGATGCGAGAAATATGAGTTGTTATTTCAGATTATGTGTGCAGTGGATGTAAATGATCTTTAGTTTGCTAGTTATTACGAAGATTACTTCAGTAAGTTTTCATTGTTACCAAGGTGGTTGCTAGGGACGCTGCTATCGATATTATTTCTGTTATGTTGTGTAACTGTTTAATGGTGTTATCTTTATTGCTACCCCCTTCCCCGTCAATGTATAGTGTTGGTCCACAGCGCAAACATATTAACAAAATCCGCATCTAAAGATAGCCTACGTTATTTCCCCTGTGCAATTCCAGTCTCACATCTCACAGCACATCGTCATTAACTAATACCGGAAACAGACCGAAAACATTTAAAAATAATAATACTTTATTCCGAGTGTGCTTGCTTTTCTCTTTGGAAGTCATCACATAACGGCATTGTAATACACGGTTCGGCTGCATTAAATATTACATATCTGCCGTAGTTCTGTATTTATAGAGCCCTGATGAGAAGACTTCTAGACAAACATGAGGAACTGAAAACGTGACGTGGATCATAAATATATCAGCCATTAAACAACATCTTACATTTCTTTTCACACAATACGTCTCCTTGCAGTATCAACACTAATTATTTTATATTTGATCCAATTGGTAGATAGGTTGTATTTACACCATAAAGGTGCACAGCTGATATAAAGGGACACCTAGTGGTTAAAGCAGGTTATTGAATTTCATTATTAGATATTAATAGGATCCCTATAAAGTATATTCATTACTCGTTATTCTCTACTAATAGTTCATTAAAGACTGTATATAATGACTATTTTGCACATCCCTTTCAAGATTTCAAGATTTTCTAAGGTTTATTGACATATCATATAGGCCCACACAACTATGGTGTAGTTATGCATTGAATGAAAAACTTGGGTCGCAGGTTCCTCAATAGTGCATTACAAGACATCTATCAATATGTGTGCATACCTCCAGCAATGTTAACTATGTTGAAGCACTTATTTTAACTGATATTATACAGATGTATGTAGATATTTCATCTCCGGCCTTGTCAGGTATTGAACAATCAATAAATAAAGAACACAGAATTGTTAAATATAAAACACAGAATTTGTGATTATACTAAATGATTTACAAATAAACACCACTGCATACAACTGTTACACATGCTGATGTAACGCAAATGTTCCAACTTGGGATCAATAAAGTATATCTTATCTTAAGCTGATCGATGGCTACTGCCATATTTGCAAAATTTGCCTCTGAACCTTGACAAGTGCATGTTTCAGGGGGGGACGCGGTGGACCCGTTCAAATCCAGTTTTGGACAGTCTGCCGTGGTTCCATCCCATTTCAAGTGCTGTTCGAGGCTCGGCGTAACCCTCGGAGCACACTCTCCAATCACAGAGCTTGAGGACTATCACAGGGTTTGTCAAACAGAGCACATGGTGTAGTCCAAACGATAGCTGGGGATTCTGGGTAGTGTAGTGTCTTCTGCTATCCTTTACTCCGAAAACATATTTGTTTCTCCGAATCGAAGGGGAAAAATACAAAAGCATTGTACACAATTTGAACCAATCAATGTTGTGTAATTAACAAGGATAATCTGGTGTTTTTTAGTCGATGAGTAGTGCAGATATCACTGTAAAATCAATCGACAGTAAGGGGAATACTTACTTCCGGGTGTACAATTCTCCGTTATCCAACGAGAATGGACGCTCACATTGCCTTTAAGGGCAGCCGACACAAACGAATGCCGTGCTTCCATGAGCGTCATTACCAGTAGAAATACATTGCTTTTAAAATCGTGCTGTGCAACACGAAAAAAAGGGGGAAAATCGTGTTGGTGAACACGAATCAATAGATTAAAAATCGTGTTGGTGAACACGAAATGCCATGAGACTGGGTTGTCTCTCTATGTGTTGTCCTGTCTCAGTGTGAACATAGATCAGAGCTATATAGAGAGAAGAGTTACGACAACGGAAGTCCAAAAACGGTTATCGTCACGTGGTTCATGTAGACGAGGATCGTTCCCCGGAAGTTCATGGCGGGCAATGTGAATGCATTGATAACAGGAGATAGAACTACGATTTTTGGTAATATGTAGTGAATAAAGTTTTTGATTTGCAATATGTATACAACAAATCGATATGTGTATGTAGTTACATCAGTATTTGAAAAAGTTAAATTTGCTAATATTTGAGGATTAAGATCAAATAAGAAGTACTTTATTGATACCAATTTGGGAAATGTTTGCTTTGCAGCAGCAAAAGACAAGGCATTGTACATAAGACAGTTAAAAGACTAGAATTAAACAATCGAAAATGTAAACATCTCAAATAGAAATAAAATAGCAGAAAATATACATAGTGTGAACAGCTATCTTACCTGTTAACATATACATGGTTAAAGAGCCTGTTGCTGTTGTTTATTGCTTTGAATTGTTTTAAAACAAATATTATCTTCTTAAACTTGAATGGTAGTCAGGAGCATCACTTCCTAATGTTTGATATATTTAGAGGGAGGGAGGGAAGGAAGGTTTCAAAATTCAGATTAGATTCATTTCTACAATTTCTTTAATTCATGGTGGTTTCAGTAATCCCCTGGTAATTGAGGACATAAGTAATCTAAATAAGTAATGTCTTCTTTATGACTTTCAGAAAGGACAGGAGACCGACAGGTGCCTATCAATGATTGTCAACTGACAGTAAATAAATGGAATTCAATAAACATTGAATAGCATGCATGCAGTTTGTCTGTGCCTTTTCCTCCGTGTTGTCCTGGCATATAGTCTCCCCCATGGTTTGCTGTGCTGCCGGGGGATGCTCCAATCGCTCAGAGAAAGGAGTACACATGTAAGGTTTCCCCACTGACACAGAGAGGAGGAAAGAATGGCTGGCTCAAGTCAGCAGGAGCAATTTAACTATCACAAAAGACAACAACAGCAACAACATATGTGAGGTAATCATATTTTTCACAAAACGAAGACCACACCATCGGGAAGCTTAATGTCTGTTTAATCAAAATAAGGAACAGGGAGAGGCTTGGAAAGCTCTGGGAGTTGAGACTCAGGTGCAGGGTCTCATTGCAGGTCTTCAGGCTCCATTGAATCCCTGTGGGGTTCTTGTGCGGAAAGAGGGAGACAGGAGAAAGGGTTAGATACATTTAGCAACCTATAGGATGGGAAATTGCTGACCTATTTTAAACGTACCTTGTGTTTTCACTCTCACTTAAGTCCCTCTCCCTTTGCCATCAATCCAAAATCAGCTGAGCTGCAACATCATACAGACAGGTAATAATCAACAGAATCACAAAGACATAATATGACTCTGCTAAAAACACTCACCAATCAGTTACGTTTTAGTTTACTGTTTAGAAGTCTCAAATATCCACTCTAAATCCAAATAAATAGCGATGTATCACAAAAATAGCTCTCTTCCTTAGTATTGTGTAACGTTAACTATATTATACTAGCTTGAACTCCAAGATGGATATCCTCATTGGTCACCACCTCCACCCACTACAATCACACGCCCCAATGTTATATTTAACAAATATGTAACTTCCTCCACCCCGGATAAAAGCACGTTAAGAAGCCCCTTTTCTCTATTTCCACAACGTTGGAGGAAATAACATTAGGAGAACGGATTAATAGGCTGTTCGTGGTTAACGTGTGTTGCTAACTTTATCCGGCATTCTAGCCTAATCTGTTATCTGTAAACGTTAAATATACTGATTGAAGGGATAATCCACTAACATCCTTTAATACACATGTGTAGTTAATTTGATTCAGATGTTCTGATAATATCCGCAATATAAATCTTTAAACGTCTTCTTACCTTCAAAAGTCCATCACGAACGGTCTATTATGCTGCAACCATAGACTGCTAGCCGCAGATCCTCTCAATCGTTCCCCGGAAGTTAGCGGCAAGCTAACTTCCGGGGAACGATTGAGAGGCTCCACGATCCGCCATTGCTGTAAAAAACTGGTCCATTGGAGTGAACGGAGATGTCGTAACTCTTCTATTATATGGCTCTGACATAGATTAAACAGCCAGCCGAACTCCTGAGAGCCAGGGAATGAGCAGCCATGCTCCTTTATTGACTTATTTGCAGTCCACTGACATTCAAACGGAGTGAAACTATAAAAAAAGAAGTTACAAGGCACATAGGACCGCTAAGTGTAAACAAGGTAAATATAGCTAATGCTAGCTGTGCAATAAGCAAGTGTACAGGCTAGTATGGCTAACGCTAGCATGTATGCTAACGCTAGCGCGAATGCTAACGCATGATTTTCTCATTGTGTATAAACCGTTTAAACATCTCCAAATGTCATCACATAAACACAATACATGTTACTAATCCTTACAGTGATTACAGTACTTATGACCTACAGTCATTGCTTTCTGACGGACTTGACCCTTTACTCTTCAGGTTGCAAAGGGGAAATTAGGAGCAGTCATGGATGTCTACTGCCATGCTATTCAGTTCACTTTCTCCTACTTCCTGTATCGGTTTCCTGTCTAACCTTCAGTACAAATATATACATTTGCAAATATGAAACATACAGGTCAATATCACCTTGCTATTGGTAGCTGAACTGTCAATACCCCAAAACATATTCTTAGATATAAATCCCTAATTTTGAATTATTTAGACACAATTAACACTTATAGTTTCATGTATTGTTACATAAGAATATATCATATTTGTTAAGTGTTATTAAATTACTATTCTTGTGGTACTCTACCATATTGAGCAGAGCAAATTAAGACATATTAAGACCAAAACTCATGTAGGCTACAACAACTTCCTTATTTGCAATAAATAAGCACTAATTAGAGGGTTATTGAGGAAAAACTCTCAACTAATGGCTTATTACTTGTAGAATATGGTCATGCAGAATAAGGCATTAATAACTGTTTTATAATGACTAATAAAGAGCCAATATACTGCTAATATGCATGTTAATTAGTTAACTAGTTGATGGTTAATTTGTGTACCTTAATATAAAGTGTTACCAAGAAATGAGAACCTTAACATCACACACAATACAACGCTGGGGGGTAAAACCGCTGACCAAATAATTATTTGATGGTCGGATGTGATTTCAAAAGACGGATTGTCAGCATGGCAGCCAGGCAATTACAAATCTGATCTCAAATGTATGCTGTTGTCCAAGATGGAAGAATATCGAACAGGCCGGCGTTTGAAGCACACTGAAGAAGTGTTCACAACTATTTGAGCTATGAGCCAAGAATTTTCAGAAATTACATAAATGGCCATGCCCTTGGTGACGTCCAATTGTATAAAAAAATGTTCTCGCCCACATTGCATCTTTTGTAAACTATGAATGAATATAAATCTTTTTAACAGCAGTCATACAGTATGAGGAAAGCATCCAGGAATGACGCGAGCCAAGGATACAGAGGAGACTAGAAGTGTCTAGTATGTTAGAGACAAGTGCACAAGCCAAGCAGCTACATGATTAACCCCAAACTGGTGATAGAAGTGACTGAGTCATTGAGAAGGTGAAGGAGTGGAGAAAGAGTGACAGCAGAGGAGTAGGGGATAGGGACAGAGGAAGTGTCAGCATTACTTTAGAAGGCAAAGAGAAACACAGGCTGACAGGTGAACCCGTGAGGATTGACCGGCCTACATCCAGCTGTCAGTGAGAGCTCATCTGGCACCAGCAGAGCTTATGTGTCAAACATGAGAAAGGACAGGAGGATCCCTGCATACGGCCGCACATGTACAGCTGTGGCCCGGCCCCACACTAAGCAGCTTTAATGAGCAGCATGTAACAACAGCAGAGGACACAAGGACATGAGAGTGATTATCATCTCACATGGTGGTGTTCAAGTGGTTGCTATGCCTCCGCAGTAAATCCTTTTTGACACAGCGCTGCTTAAAATCTGAATGCAATTCCACTTAACAGGATCTAAAGTTTAAAAATAAATTGAGACATTTGGAAGATGGTTATAAAAATATTATTGATTCCGCTGATATTTCTATTTAAGAGTGGGTGACATCTTTCTGATTGTAAAATGAGGTGTAATGCATTGGTGCCGACAACGTATAACATTTTACTTTACTGGTAATATTCTACAATCCGAGAAGGAAACCACAAATACTACTTGGCTAACTTGACAAGCACACACCCTCTGTGCCAATTACTGAGGCATGACACTACTCAGCCTCCCCGGTAGAGTTTACTCTAAGGTACTCGAAAGGAGGGTCAGGCCGATTGTCGAACCTCAGATTGAGAAGGAACAATGCGGATCCCGTCCTGGTTGTGGAACGGCGGATCAGCTTTTTACTCTCGCAAGGATCCTGGAGGGGGCCTGGGAGTGCGCTTATCCGGTCGACATGTGTTTTGTAGACTTGGAGAAGGCGTATGACCGGGTTCCCAGGGAGTTACTGTGGGAGGTGCTGCAGGAGTATGGGGTGAGGGGGTCACTCAGGGCCATCCAATCTCTGTACTCCCAAAGCGAGAGCTGTGTCCGGGTCCTCGGCAGTAAGTCGGACCTATTTCCGGTGAGGGTTGGCCTCCGCCAGGGCTGCGCTTTGTCACCAATCCTGTTTGTAATATACATGGATAGGATTTTGAGGCGTAGTTGTAGAGGAGGGGGTCTGCAGTTCGGTGGACTAAGGATTGCACCACTGCTTTTTGAAGATGATGTGGTTCTAATGGCTTCATCGGTCTGCGACCTTCAGCTCTCACTGGATCGGTTCGCAACCGCTGGGATGAGGATCAGCACCTCCAAATCTGAGGCCATGGTTCACAGCAGGAAACCGATGGACTGTCCACTCCAAGTAGGGAATAAGTCCTTACCCCAAGTGAAGGAGTTCAAGTATCTCGGAGTCTTGTTCTCGAGTGAGGGAACAATGGAGCGTGAGATGGGCCAGAGAATCGGAGCAGCGGGAGCGGTACTGCAGTCGCTTTACCGCACCGTTGTGACGAAAAGAGAGCTGAGCCAGAAGGCAAAGCTCTCTGTCTACCGGGCCATTTTCGTTCCTACCCTCACCTATGGTCATGAAAGATGGGTCATGACCGAAAGAACGAGATCGCGGATACAAGCGGCCGAGATGGGTTTTCTCCGCAGGGTGGCTGGCATCTCCCATAAGGATAAGGTGAGAAGTTCAGTCATCCGGGAGGGACTCGGAGTTGAACCGCTCCTCTTTCGCGTCAAAAGGAGCCAGTTGAGGTGGTTCGGGCACCTAGTAAGGATGCCACCTGGGCGCCTCCCTAGGGTGGTGTTCTAGGCACGTCCAGCTGGGAAGAGACAAAGTGGTAGACCTAGGACCAGGTGGAGGGATTATATCTCTTCGCTGGCCTGGGAGCGCCTTGGGATCCCTCAGTCAGAGCTGGTTGATGTGGCCAGGGAAAGGAAAGTTTGGGGCTTTCTGCTGGAACTGCTACCCCCGCGACCCGACCACGGATAAGCGGGAGAAGATGGATGGATGGATAACTTGACAAGCATAGAAATACTGCCTCGAGGGACCTCAGCAAGCAGGGGGGAGTTGCCTTAGAGTGGAAGTTGAAAGAGCTTTATCAAGGTCTTTAGATCCTGACTGGATGCAAGATTCAGGTTTTACTCTCACCTCAATAACTGCTTCACGCAACATGACAAAATGCACGTGTACATTTGACCACAAAGAAATAAATGAGTCTGACTGGTAGCCAACCAATGGGTGCAGCTCTACTTCATTTTACCATAAATTTGAAAGTGATTAGATTTGTTTGCATTGTCCTCAGTTGCATCCCTCAGCAGTAGATAAGGCAGAGGCTGAATCCTTCTCACAGCAACCCAGGTTTGAATCCCAAACAAATAGTTCTCTTCCAGTTTTCAGTGAGCGAAGTGTGTCTATAGCAACGCTCTATTTTTCATTAAAGCACTATGCTATAACGAAATAGCAGACCCTAGAACACAGTAATTGAACAATCGGAATCAAGTATTCCACAAAGCCTTGTAATAACTACAATTATGAACAATACATGCATACATTGTCATGTACTTTTGTTGTCAATGTATGAAATTACATCAAGTGCTACAGCTTCAGCAATCGCACTGGAGTGTGTTTTCAATTGTTCATCTTGGGAGAACATAATCACTGCCTAAAATCTTTCGTTAAGAAAATATGTTGTGTGGAGAAAGTCATCTAATGCACACTGATATTTTTACATTACATTGCATTTAGCTGACGCTTTTATCCAAAGCGACTTACAATAAGTGCGTTCGTCCAACAAAATACAACTTGAAGAAAATAGAATCATATAAGTACATCAGGTTTCATAGAGCAAAAACATTTCAAGTGCTACTCAACTGGCTTTAGAAAAGCCAGTCCTTTATTAGTATAAAAGTGCTTTGTTAATAGTTCTATCGCTCGAAGTGGAGTCGAAAGAGATGAGTTTTCAGTTTGCGCCGGAAGATGTGCAAGCTATCTGCCGTCCTGATGTCAATGGGGAGCTCATTCCACCATCCTGGAGCCAGGACAGCAAACCCACGTGTTTTCGCCGTTGGGAACTTGGGTCCCCCTCGCAGCGAGGGTGCAGCGAGTCGTTTGGCTGATGCAGAGCGTAGTGCACGCGCTGGGGTGTACGGTTTAACCATGTCCTGGATGTACGAAGGGCCAGATCCATTCGCAGCATGGTAAGCAAGTACCAGTGTCTTGAAGTGGATTCTAGCAGTTACCGGAAGCCAGTGAAGCGAGCGTAGGAGCGGAGTAGTGTGGGAAAATTTAGGAAGGTTGAAGACCAGACGAGCCGCTGCATTCTGGATGAGCTGCAGAGGTCGGATGGCACATGCAGGTAGACCAGCCAAGAGGGAGTTGCAGTAGTCTAGGCGTGAGATGACGAGAGCCTGGACCAGAACCTGAGTCGCTTTCTGTGTCAGCTGGGGACGTATCTTCCTGATGTTGTAAAGCGTGTATCTGCAGCAACGGGTTGTAGCAGCGATGTTTGCAGTGAAGGACAGGTTGTTATCTAGGGTCACACCCAGATTCCTTGCAGTCTGAGTCGGGTAAACAACTGAGGTGCCGATGTTGATTGTTAGGTCAAGAGTGGGACAATCTTTTCCCGGAAGGAAGAGCAGCTCAGTCTTGTCAAGGTTGAGTTTGAGGTGATGAGCAGACATCCACTGAGAGATGTCAGCTAGACAAGCAGAGATGCGTGCGACGACCTGGGTCTCTGAGCGGGGAAAGGACATAATTAATTGGGTGTCATCAGCGTAGCAGTGGTAAGAAAAACCATGCGGGCTAATGACTGATCCGAGCGAGTTTGTGTACAGGGAGAAGAGGAGGGGACCAAGAACAGAGCCCTGAGGGACCCCCGTAGTTAATTGACAAGGGTCGGACTCAGACCCTCTCCAAGTCACCCTGTAGGTACGGTCTTTCAGGTATGAGGTGAGGAGGGAAAGTGCAGAGCCTGAAACTCCAAGTTTTTGGAGAGTGCGAAGGAGGATCTGATGATTCACCGTGTCGAATGCAGCAGACAGGTCCAACAGGATGATGACAGAGGAGAGGGATGCAGTTTTGGCAGTGTGCAGTTCCTCCGTGACAGCAATGAGAGCAGTTTCTGTGGAGTGACCTGCCTTGAAACCAGACTGGTGCGGATCCAGAAGGTTGTTCTGATTGAGATAACAGGAGAGTTGTTTAAAGACAGCGCGTTCAAGTGATTTAGACAGGAACGGGAGGAGAGAGACAGGCCTGTAGTTTATAACATCAGACGGGTTGAGTGTGGGTTTCTTTAGGAGAGGGTTTACTCTTGCCTCCTTGAGACTGTTTGGAAAGTGACCAGAAGTTAGAGAAGTGTTGATGAAATGGGTGAGAAACGGTAGAATATCAGGAGCGATAGTCTGAAGGAGGTTTGAAGGGATAGGGTCCAGAGGACAGGTGGTAGGGCGGGCAGAGGTAATGAGGGTAAGAACCTCACTTGGAGGTATTTCTCTTAGCTAACTCGTTATGCAACGTGGTATGCATTTTCCTGAACAATTGGTGTGCCAAAGACTGTTCCTGTCATGAAGCAATCATTGACTACATAAGTATACTTTCCTCAGAAGATGATGATGGCCACTGGCTTTATAGTGTTCACTATGACTTCCTATGGCTTTACAGATGTCCATTTTGGTTAGGTTGCAAATGTTGACTGCAATACTCCTCACCTGAGGAGCAGGAGAACAGCACAAATGGAAGGTTGTCGTTCAGGGAATCTGTCCACCTATAGAAAGGCGCCTTTTGATCTGGTAGCCACATTAGTCTTCAACGTGAGAGGTGGCAGTAGCCTTTGATTCTCCTCGGGGGCATAATAAGCCACAGTGATTCACCTAATCCTTCCGAGCAGTCGTGACACAGAGGGTGGCTAGAGAACTGGGTGAGCAGCTAGTTTGAGAACACATGTGAAACACTTCATTTGTGTAAAGCTGTTCAGCTATGTAGCCTCTAGCACAGGGGTGCCCCACCGGGGAGATTCCCAGTCGATCGCGAGATGTGTCTAAAAATAGAACAACAATATTCAGTTTTATCGTTAATGTCCATAACATAATCTTCCTGTGCCAGAATAATGCACTTGAACGCATCAAAGCTTTGTGATTGGCCGGCGTGACCCCATGTGTCGGGGCGTGGCTGGTGGGCAGTAGGCACTATGTTGCTGTCAACAGGAGTGACAGTCCGCACACACACACAAGACCGCAATTATGGCAGAAGCAAAAAAGCCCAAAATATATCATTTTATTTTCACTCCGAGTGGGAGGATGATTATTTTTGTATCTATTCCAATTCAAAGTCCATCTGTCTCATCTGCAATGCGAGCGTGGCTTTATTGAAGAAGGATAATTTAGGAGCGGCATTTCAAAACAGTGCACAAACGCTACGAGACGGAATTCCCTCCTAATTCTGCCCTACGCTCCCAACAGGGGAGGGACCTGAAAGGACAGCTAAATGCACAGCAGTCCATTTTCACCAGGCCCAACAACAAGAGCAAGTACCAAGTACCATAGCATCTTATCGTGTCAGTCACGTTCTTGCGAAACACATGAAGTCTTTCAAAGACGGCGAAGTTGTGAAAGAAGCATTCCTGGAGGCTGCCGACGCGCTTTTTGGGGACAGTAAAAATAATAGCATTTCAACAGGTTTTTGATATAATAAAAACTCAAGTTAGATACTGTTATTAATCAGCTGTAAGTTTTAGTTTGTTTGAACTTATTCATTATAATTATTGTACAAAATTGTATAAGAATGCAAACTTAAATTGATTATAGTCTATTATCAATTCAGGTTAAGAAACTAGTGTTGCTTGCATCCTATTTTAAAAAGGCATTTATTTTTATACTCTACTAAAATGCAACAAAAAAAGGGTTTGATTCTATTAATTTTGTCTTTTTTATTGCACTTTGGCAGCAGATTCCTGTGTAGCTTCAAATCTGAGTTGTCTTATTAGTAAGCCTAATTGTAATGGCAAAGAAAGGGTTCAGAGTTTTTTTTTTTCCTGTGTCATATGTGGCAGCACTGTTCAATGTTTCTTGAAAACATTACCCACTGTAGTATGTCACGTGTGAATAAACTCCAACTCTGTATCAACAACACTGTTGTGTAACTTCAGTTAAGTACTTGTATGTGTGTAGATTAGAAAGAGGTAAAATAAAGGATCTGCAGTATTTTATGAAGTATTAACCGTACAAAGGTCAGTTTTATACAAGTAGAAGTGTGTATTTACCTGGTAGTAAGCTGTCAGTAATGGCTACGCCTCTCTATTTGGACTGGTAGATCTCGGCAGACTGGCAACTTTAAAAGTAGCTCTCGGTTCAAAAAAGGTTGGGCACCCCTGCTCTAGCATGTTAGCAACAACATCATAGACAATAACTGGTAGTATGCTGGGACTCTTGTGCAACAAGGTTAATCAACTTACTTTAAGTTATTATTTGTGAGCGTTTGGTTTATTAAAATCGTTTTTGAGCTTCCAATAATCTGCTAAGTGAACGTGACTGACTTTCTTATGATATCCACACATTGCATGTGACTGGTAGCTTTCCTTACGAATTCCCTGATGTGTCTCTGTTTCCCTGCAGACTGAGTCACAGCTATATGGTATTTATTTATGTATTTTAAACACAGTAGTAGGGCATAACCCTTTATCAATGTGGACAGTGTATAGTTAGCTTACATTCTGCCAGGTTAAATGCAATTGACACTATAAACATTCACAGGAACTTCTCAAGATAAGACTGTTTATTACTGTTTTTGGACATTTGTGAGGCTGTAGTTTATTGTGCAGTTAAATTGTACTTAATGTAAAATAACAGGCTGAATCATACACTGTAAAATATGCATTATGAAAAACAAAGTTCATCACATTGCTGGGACAAAGGATTAATAGGTTGTTCTCAGACACCAGCTGGGGGACTTGCCCTCTTGGTCAGCGAGCCATCATTTGAAACAACGACAGTTGGGCAGTAATTAGGCAAGTAATGAGCAATGACAATGGATGCCTCTGTAATCATTTATGCAATGTTAAGGTATTTTAAGGTCACAAAGAATGCTGTTAAAAAGCTTGACAGGCAACATTTACTTTTTTGTTGTCCACCTACATCGGAGAGACTTGTTGGCTCCGTATAGGAATCTATGAAATCTACAATAAACTATTTATTAAACCTGCTGTAAAAACAATATCTCTACAAGTTTTGTTGTATAAATATGGTTTATCTCTATACATCCAGTAATGAGATCATTTCAAAATGTCAGTCTCAGGAAAAACATATAAAAACGTTTAGGATACTTCATATATGTTGTTTTATTTGTCGTTATTGGTTGGATTTTTCAAGGGAGGGATCTGAAAGATTGTGTTCAGAATTTTAAGTTCACACGGTTCACACTAATCTTGTTCTCCTGTCGCTCAACAGGCCGTCATACCAGCAATACTAAGTGTTGAGCTGAAACACAGTGGGAGGGGAGAGTGTACTCTCAGCTTGGATTTGGCCCTGACAAATGCATTCCAATGATCAAAAAAAAGTATACAAATATATTTATATAAAGGACATACTTCTTCAGAGACTGTCTCTGCTCTCACTGAATGAATGACGGACAATGTTTGTGTACTTTGCCAGAACAAAACAACAGAAAGCACTAAACAGACATTGTTTCTTGTCATTTTCTGTGTTAACTTTTTCTTCATAGTCCTGGCCTCCAAAAAACTCTTGATGCACACAGCCATCAAAGATGAGTTTAAATTGCCCAGCAGATATCCAAGGCTATTATCACTTACACCACTTACTGCAAAACAACAAAACCGTGTTGGCTGAAGAATCTGACATTTTAAAACTACCTTAAAACTGAATAATGGCTATATAGTTCAACCTGGCTCGTTATGGCATGTCTGCATGGAGAGTGCTACAGACGAGTTTCTCAGTTCTCTTGTGTCACATGTCTGGTCTGACAGAACAGATACGATTCTATTTTAAAAACCCAGATTAAGTGCTTCAAAGGGTGACTACACTCAATACCATGTTTAAGGCATCTTGTGTAGAAACAGGAGGAGACCTGAAATTGCCTCTCTGCTAATGTTCTGCTTAGATCTTCTTCATTTATTGCAATTATTGGTAGTCATATACCAATTATAGTCTTTATTGATGTTATAACGGCTTTGACCTTATCCCACATATTTGTGTGTAGCTTCAATATCATTACGAACCCCTCCTTTTTATTGCAGGTTAACAGCCATGCCACATATCAAATACACCATTTTCTTTTCTGCCAGCTGTGCCTCAGTGGGCTTTCACACCAGGATAACACAATCAGACTCAGCAAATCTGTTTACCCAGGTGAATCCACCATCTGGCAAATAGATTGGTCCCAGCAGGTAGTTCAGAGTAACTTGTTAACTTCTGCCTTGCATTACACCATCAATTAAATGAAAGACGGGTAAGTGTATCAAGCCAGTTTATTTCAAGTGTGAGTTTTGTGAAGACTTTAATGGTCAGCAATGGAAGTGCTGCAAGTATTTCAGAGGCTGGTTGGCAGGCCAAGTCCATAGGCCTAATGCAAACACAAATGCTTGAGATATTGCAAACACTGCATCTCCACAGAACATTATTGATTATAACAATGCCTTTTCTCAGTCACTCTGCTTCAGCCGTTAGTCAGGCCTACTTTAGCTGGCTTTTCTTTGCCATGGACTACGGCTCCCCCAATTAGTCATCTAAACGAAAGTCGGCGTAAAACGTATTTGTCGACTACTTTTTCAAATAAATGAAATAAACTCCATCTGTGTGTGCTTTACGCGTCGGCTGGAAAACCCCTCAGACTTCAACCAGTGCTTTGCCTGGTCATTGAGTTAATTTTGTCAAGCAGGAAAGTGTTCCTTTCTCATAATCGGAGGAAAACAGCAGCAGTGAGTCAGTAAGTAGCCTTATATTAACATATATACCTATAATATATAATCATTCTGACCTCTGAAAATGATCAATTCAAGCTTTCATTTGATGATGAGGTCGTAATGTGCGGAGGTATATTTGCCGAAGCGCATATTTGTCGGTGTTTCTGTTTCCTGTGTAGTATTTAGTGGGTTGTTATATTCAGAAAATTATAATAAATAATATTAATAATCATAATATATCATATACGTGCGACGATCAGTCGACTAATCGCAGGAATTGAAGACTATTGGTTGACTTGAAAAATCTTTACTCCAGGGCAGACGTACCATGGAGTTTCCTTATTCTCACAAACCATTAAAGGCACATCAGTTATCCATATTGCAACAAAAGATATATAATCTATTGACATATTAAAGTATGTGAAGTATATTCAATTCCGGTTACCTTTGATATGGGCTGACAGCCAGAGAAATTGGTAGGGAAGTCAGAATGTACTGAGAGACTGACTCACACGTTGTGTTTTTGTTCATGGAATTTGTTGAAAATTGTAAAAATACAAAATTATCACAGCTTTATTCTTTAGTCTAATATAAGTGATTCTCTTCAAGGCCACTATGAATGATCAGCCAGATCCCAGTCCTCTAGATGAGTGCTGGACATCCATGGTTTCAATTAGGATACGACCTACGAGGTTGCAAAAACATTCTGAGCTGTTGATGCTGCTGAGATCCTAGACCGATTCTGCTCTCAATGCTACAAGATTATATAGTAGGCTTGGGAGCAATGAGAGAAAGGTGTCATAGGGGAAATAAGCTGCAAGAGTGAGCTATGCCTGAAGTCGACTTAAGGAGCTGTACAGCATTTGCTTCCTACCAATGTATGAGCAGAGCAGACAGGCTTGTTCAGAGTAGACCTTGACAGCAGTTTTGTAGTTAAAATTCAAATATTTTTAAAGATGTGGAACAACACACATATCCGGATCAAATTAAGTGAACAGTTTCCTCTGATGTTTTTGTGACTGAAAATGACAAAGACATTTAGCTTAAAAAGTGCCCTTTCGTCAGATACTAGTATTTCTTACATTGCCTTGTTTAGGAAATGATTTTTGGCCTTCTTTCTGTTGACTCTGAATGTACTCAGCAGGGGCATCAGAAGATACTTACTCATTCAAATTGATGTCCTATCAGAACAAAGACCTTTTTTTGTAGAAGCCTACCAGTTTTCAAGGTCACACAATTTTACGATGGAATATCCTTGAAGAACAAGGGCCAACAAACAGTACACAATTATTTATTATAAACTAACCATTGAATAATGCTTTCTAATTTCACGAGCCAGGTAAAGAAATCAAGTGAAAGCTTGTCAGTGTTCAATAATACCAAATAAGTCTGAAGGCCAGTATTTACAGTATGGTTACAGCCACCTTTTCAAATAGTTTTTTTTAAGCAGAGAAGAAACAACACTATCACAACAAAATGTACAACAAGCTGCTCCAGCTGTTTGTATTTTAGCTATAATCAAGCAACCAGCTAAAATACAGAGGGATGACAAATTCAACAAAGACAACAAAGTGACATAATGACAAATGAACAGTAAATGTTCCAAACAAAAACAGATTTTCAATATCCCTGCTTTCACTCCGTTAAGAACCAGCATGCGTAGATGGTTGGAGAGGCTCTCGGGGGCATAGAAACTGCAGCCCAAGAAATTGCACTATAATCAATAGCTTCCCAGGCCACTTGTTAAAAATGCCATTTCCATCTCCAACTCGCTGAGAGGGCCCTTTACCAGGAAAGAGCCACATATCATTCTCGTCAGACAACTGGCGGGATGAAAAATAGGGGCCCACTGTCACTGACCAATATTGATTATGCGTGAAAATGCGATCATTTTGTATTAACTCGCCCCGAGGAGCCCTTTTCTGTCAGGGCTGTGGGGGGAAATTAATGTTTTCATATTATGCTTTACAAAAATATGGCTTGTTTCTCATTTTAGCCTCTAGACATGAGGAATATGTCAATCACAGGAATGTAATAGCTTCCACGAGAGACCATAATGATATGAATTAGATTTAAGCTGTTATTTAACGCATTTGTTCATACTTTAGATATATGTATTTATCTCAACCTACGATGATTAAAAATGTCATTGTCTGAAATAAGAAATGGAGAAGAGGGATATTGTTTTCCAATTGAAATGTCTTTGTCCATAAAAAGGTCTAGATCAGGAAATTGGTTGGCCACTGAAACAATTTGTTTATGTGTTACATTAACTACATTTAAGCCAATCAATTACAAAACTTTAAGGTAATGAAGACTTAACAAATGTAACTAAAATGTTTAAAGTGGGAGTTGCAATTATATTGAGTAAAACCTTTGAGCTCTACCGGAGGAGCAGGATGTCCTGCGACCTTGATTTTGTAAAAGTAGTGAGGAAGGTAAATGTGTGCCAGCAGGTATTTCATGCCTGTGAAAGTAACTTGTGAAAGTGTGCCTTACATTACACATGATAAAGTCAGAACATATGAATTATGAGATAATATCTTTCTTAGACTCAATAGTAGGCAGTGCAAGGTAATCAGGTGGTGGTCATCTTGGAACTAGCCCTTCTAATGTTTTCTACCAGCTGTGGAAAATAGACAGCTCGCTGAGAGAAAGAATGAAGGACAAGATCAAAGCCGAGGAGTTGCTCCTCATCCAAGTCGAGGGTCTATGGATCGAATGTTATGGTTTTGCTGGTCTGCATGAAAGGGAGGATCCTGGTCCGTAGAGTTGGGTACCAAACTCAGTTCAAACCGGAGAGACGTGATGTAAGGATTACATATTTATTGTTTACACGTCATATGAATGAAATGATTGCCATGATAATACAACAGGAGAATGTAATGGTGTTTGGCGATTAGGCCCCGGTTTGCATGATAATCATTCAGGAGGGAAAGAACCGCTCCGATGAAATCCCCGGGGTCTAGGCACTGGTGGTGGTGATGATTAGGTGAGACCGGTCTGAAGAAGGAAGGTTTAGCTTTGTCCTGGAGGAGACGGGAGGCGAGAGGGGTGGAGGCGGGTTGCGTGTGATCATCTGCGATGACAACTGACAGGGAGGAAGAGCAGGCATTTAAGGAATTTAGCATGTGCCGCAATTGGCTGCTGAAGGGTGACGCCCTCGTATTTAATGAGGGGGGAAGGAAGCCATAGAGTGACGTGTAAGTGACTCGTGTTAGGTCTTCCTTATTGAACTTGCGCTAAAGCTTTCATTTCAAACCGGAGAGACGTGATGTAAGGATTACATATTTATTGTTTACACGTCATATGAATGAAATGATTGCCATGATAAAACAACAGGAGAATGTAATGGTGTTTGGCGATTAGGCCCCGGTTTGCAGGATAATCATTCAGGAGGGAAAGAACCGCTCCGATGAAATCCCCAAAACCAGTGAAGTATGAAATACTGAGATGAACTGAGTTGCTTACCTTGTGGGGTGACTGTGGTGATCTGGGAATGAAAGATAATAGATTAACATATGTAAGCGGCATTGGGCCGGAATCACTGCCGGAGCTTACGGGTCATGCTGAGACTCTGACTGCCGAAATCAGTGCCGGTGTTATGTGTTTGTGCCCTGATCAGGCACTCCTAGTGTGATGTGTCATGTCTAGCTGTAGTTTCCTGTTATGGTTTTGTAGTCCTTATCGTTTCCCCTCCAGGTGTACCCATTTGTAATTAACCCAGGTGTGTCTTGTCTCGTCATTACCTCATGTATAAGTATTCTGCCTTCCCCTTTGTCTGGTGCTGATCCTGTCTGTGCAGTATGTGTTCTTGTCTGTCATTACTTTATATTTCCTTTGTTCAACCATGGTGGTAATTATTAATTAAATTCTTTTTTGATTACTTCGGCTACCGTCTCCTTTATTATGTTGCCTTGACTCGACATTGAGCCTGCTAACAGTCAATGGTAACGTAATATGGGGGCTCGTGCCAAACTGATTTGAGCAGGAATTTGGTGGTGGCCGCTGAGCTTAGTCCACGCTTTGAATTATGGTTGACAGTGTCGTGTGTGTGGCCCATGTTTTATACCCTCTTGGTAAATAATTCTCCAATAAGGAGCGTTTTCATCCAACTAGGGCAGCTGGACCATTTTCTATGGTTCCTTCCTTCGCCTGGTAGACATACCGTCTATGCTGGTCGGGATAGTAGGAAGACCCTGTCAGGCTCCTCCTAGGCCGGCGTATGTCAGCTAGTTAGTTATATAGGGGGTCTGATAGTGAGGGATGGAAACGTTTAAGGGATGGGCTTTAGGTTGTTTTTTTTTTAACACACGACAGTTGTTAATCTCTTGCGAATAATTTTGTGTGTGGATGCTTCAGAAGGTCATACCGGTGCTCTTCTCTATTTAGTGTATAGCGGTAGGGGAGCGGTGGCCAGAGTTATTAAGAACAGACTGTACAGACGTGTAGGGTGAAGCCGGTTTTGTTTTGTTTTGTGTATATGTTAATTGGTTGGTCGTATATGCTGGTGGAAGCGGGGTTGGTTCTTTAGTTTCTTCCTCCCCCGGTGCGATGGTACTAGGGCAAGTATGCCTGTGAAGGTATGTGAGTTTGTGGCTAGGCCAACGGTCAACTTGTTGGGCTTGTGCACTAAGGAGGAATTATCGGGGATATCTGAAAACGACCTGCGGGTCGACTGCCTGGCTAGCAGGGCTTGACTACGCCGCCCGAAGGTCGAATGGTTTTGTTTTGTAACTGACACCGAAGTGTACGGTGGCCCAACGTCCACGACACCGAAGTGTACGATAGCCCGAAGCTACGACACCGAAGTGTACGGTGGCCCGAAGCCACGCCTGACTTCGCAGGATATATATTTTTTTTTATTTTTCTTCTTTACTCTTTCTTTATTTTTTCTTTGTTTTGTAACTGACACCGAAGTGTACGGTGGCCCAACGTCCACGACACCGAAGTGTACGGTGGCCCGAAGCCACGACACCGAAGTGTACGGTGGCCCGAGTCCACGCCTGACTTCGCAGGATATATCTTTTTTACTCTTTTCTCTTTCTTTATTTTTTCTTTGTTTTGTAACTGACACCGAAGTGTACGGTGGCCCGAAGCCACGACACCAAAGTGTACGGTGGCCCGAGTCCACGCCTGACTTCGCAGGATATACATTTTACACTGACACATTTGAGCAAGGGCCTGGGATTTGGATACCTGCGTGCAGGAGATGAAGCCCGTTACAGGTAGGTGCAGCGTGAGACGAGACATTGTTCCCTGTGGGCGGGGGCCCACGGACTAGGACAGGAATGCAGTTTGAAATGCGATACCATGATGAGACATGTATACGTGTTATGAACCACCACCAGTTATATGCATAGATACCATAGTTAGGGTCTGAGAGATCTTTGGGAAGCCCGTACGGCGCTGATGT